>NC_088362.1:40655493-40742993 GCF_034508935.2 Berghia stephanieae
AAGATTTAACTGTATTATCATAATATTCAAATTTTAGCAACTAGTTCACCCTGACATAAAACTGTCTGACATTAACAAAGCCAGAAAACATTCACTTTAAACGTGCGGCTATGAGGTCTTATGGTAAGGCACTCACTTTCGGATCGGAAGGTCCTGGGTTCGAGCATCGCTCGGCGCATAGTTGAGTCCTTGGAAAATACTCTTTACTCAATTTCTCTACCGTACTTATGCGTTAAATGAGTACCTGGCCGTTAACAGCGTTGTCTCTGTCCGAGAAAATTGTAATATCGTCAAACAGGCGTCATGTTAAGTGTTGCTGCTGCCTACGGACCCCTTGTAAAGCGCTCTGAGCACGTTTAGTGGATATTGCGCAATATAAAAGTTCAATTTTTAAATTTAAAAAAAAAACATCTATAGGTTAGCATGATCCCAGCTTGTCAAATCGCCTTAAATTTTAGACTTCTCTGACTCCCTAGAAGTCTAGAGTTTAATGCTTCTTGACAACATTAGAATCATCTTAACTCACTCAACCCTAACACCAACTAAATCCGTAGTCTACCCCGGTTACTTTTACCCCATGCCTATTTATTACATTTTTATGAGACAAATTATAGGCATAGTATCAAAGTTAATGTTTTAGGGTTTGTTTTTTTTGCATGTTAATGATAGTTGAATAAAACTATCTATGTATCTACACATGCTCATTTTTAATATTTTTTTCCAATTTTGAAAAGTAGCAAAAATCTCTAGGATCCGAACGAACGCGAAGTAATACTTTTATGGCCAAAATTGGAAAATAAATTTGGGTTTTGCCAATGTATGGGATAATTTCAGTTTGAGTCAATGATGGGTTACATAATATTCATATAGGAATATAATAATAATATGCAACAGACCTGCAACAGTGATGTTCTTGTTCTTCCGTCGTATTCATCTTCTCATCATCGTCGTCAATCAGCCACTTAGTCCTCGTTCATTGGAGAAAAACATACTTTATTGAAATCCAAAACGTGTCTGTGTGTGTGTTGGGGGGGGGGGGGGGGGGGTTCAATGACGGTGTGAAATGACACACTTCCAATGTTGTTATCCAGTAACGATTTTTTCTAAAGATGCAAATTTTGGATATTGGGATAAGCAGATCAAGTGAACGAATTGGAAATTCTTATTTAATTGGATTATTAAATACTGAAAAAAGTGTTGGGGAGGGGGGGGGGGGTTGGAGGGTGGAAGAGGAGGAGAGTAAACTTATACTCATTGGGTAAAAAAAAAAAAACACCTCGTCCTTTCCAGAAACTTGAATTATAGCATGTTTTTATTTTCCTATATTGATCGTTAATTAATTTTACAAATATAGCAAAAAGCAACACTGTTATGAACAGAAATACACAATCTTCATCTTCGCCAAAACACTTATAATACTGACTATATTAAAGCCATGAAGATAATTTTTCATCCCCCCTGAAATGTATGAAATAGAAGGGTAGACCACTTCAATTACTTCAAGAAATGAACTGAGTAGAAAAGTGCCAGAAGACAATAGAGAATATAAACTCCGCGGCAATGGGGGCTCGAACCCGCGACCTTACTGGTACGACAACTCCGCCTCAGACGGTAGCTCCACATTCGCTTCATGAGCATCTCTATATCTTTAAAACTTAGTGAAAATGAGAGTTGATCCCATAATAAATAATTTGAAGGATTTTGAATAATTATTTAATATTTGTGAGGAAAAAAGTGTTGATTTTTAATGCTTACTAAAGTGACAACAATCTTTATATCCCAAAAATTACAAATATTTAGATCTTCAATTAGGCAGTGAACTATGGAAGGAATTGATACAGACAGTTAAAGAGAAGGTACCGACTGTAAGATTAAGAAGTTTGTTTTTGTTTGTTTTTAAGGGTTTATGGCCCTTGCAACACATTTAGGTTATATCAGCGCCAGTAAAAGGGAAGACAATAGGATAGTCAAATTATCAGAATTACAATTAAAGCACCCACGAAATGGTAAGACAAAGGGGAACTGGGAACAAATAGGGATCAATGTGGATTCCAAGAGCATACCATAACGAGCGAAAGGTCTTAAGACAATAAGACAATTAAGATGACTTGTCCAAAAATTCTGAAAATTAGACCAGGAGGCGGATTGTGACAAATACTAATACAACAAATTGGCACCCATTAGATCACTGACCATGTTATTTGTGGCTTGAATTTTACGAAAACCACTCGATAATAAACAGTATCTAGAAAAAATGCAAGAGAAAAGAAACTGAAATAAATTGATTAAATAAACGAATCTTTTCACTTATCGGAAAGAAAGTTTAAAAATTGAATGATTTTCCTCCGGAACAGGAAATGGAAGTCTTGTGGTCTCTGTGATACTTAAACGTGACCCACCGTACCAATGAATGCCGAATAGACGTGGATGTAGAAAATTGAATTGCGCACGCATAGATTTAAAAATGATCAAAATAAGGGAATTTAATTTGTCTGAAATTTAAGAAAAGAAACACACTCCTTCATGAGGGCAATTATCTTAACTCAAATTTGATAAATTAAGCATAAAACTAAATTTTTGGTATCAAATACTTAACACTAAATTTTAGGCATCAAATACTTAAGACTACATTTTTTACATCAGATATTTAAGACTAAATTTTAGGCATCAGGTTCATCCTAGAATAGAACATTTTTAGGCGATTGGTTACTACCGGTGTGCACATTTTAGCAGATCTGATTCCCTAACCCAATCATGGGCTTGATTTAACATTGCTGTAATGGAGTATATTTTGTGTATTTGGGTTATCAGACCTTAAAATATGTACACAATGATCACTACAATTGTTTTCCAGACTTACAAGTTAGACTTTTTACCAGAAAATCGTTGTTTGTATAATATTATTACAATTGGCATAACAATTCCACAATATTTTATCCTTATTCTCACAAAACACACTTAAATTCGACACCACACATAATAATCACGCAGAACAAATGGTCAAAGTGCAAATAATTATATCAAATACTTCAGATATTGTGTTTTATGCCACGCGATAAACCGCCATTTTTCTCATTTTAGACTGTAAAATCTTATTTCATTAATCGATATAATATTTAATAAACGGTGACTCACATCTTGTCCAAAAGAAAAAAAATATACTCGTTTAATCTAAAGCTAGAAATCTAAGAATTCTCAGGTTTAAGACTTTTTGACAAGTTAGAGGTCATGATTTGAGGACATCGGATTAACGAAGTAAAAGTTTTCTTGTTAGTGTTAACTCCTCTCAAGCACTCTATTGGACTCAATGAGCTCAATCAGAGAAAATTGAAGTTTCAAAATATTCATAGTGTTGTTCTATGACAGGACGAGTGTGTTCCTATTAAAGTCAGTAAATAAATGACAAAATAAATTGCAGTTTCCTCTGAACTATGAAAATGCGACATAGCACGTTTTGAAAATCACCTCCTTAACTGTTCCTTATATTTATAAAATTTACCTAGACTTATCCTACACTGTATCCTAGAAATATCGCATCCTCCACAGACTTTGCAGAACATCACAGCGAAATCTTCACGGCTCACACAGGCTTATGGAACTCTGCGGTCCGAACCAAACCTCGCGGAGACATGCCAGGCGCTAGAACGCAACAACAAAAATATTAATACATAATGGAAATAACCACAGAAATGTTAATAATAATATTATTCTGAGAAGTCAGTTGTTTCTATAATCCCCTCGCACGTGTCTATAACTGTCCCGTGTATTTTAGGATCTAGTCCATAATATTATCTTCTTAGGTTCCTCTCCCCCCCCCCCTCCCCAACCCCCCACCCCGCTCCCCTGTGCTATCTTTTATGTTTCAAAATAGAAATATAGATGTAGATGGACGAATGGAAAGATGGATAAAGAGAGGATGGTAATTTGAAGAGAGGGACAGAGAGAGAGAAAGAGAGAGAGAGAGAGAGAGAGAGAGAGATAGAGAGAGAGGGGATCGGCGGGGGGGGGGGGGGTGTCCCATTTTTTTGTGTGTTTAGATTACAAAAGACCCGGGTAAAGTGGATTGTGGACTGTGATTGGGGTTGATCGAAATGGTAAGGAGGCGGTGGGTTAGAGAGATGAGGGTTGGGTTTGGGGTTGGGTATTTTTTTGTATGTATGTGAGTGAGTGCATATAACTCAACATTGTTCCGTACTGCCAATGTTAAATTTTTATCATCGACCACAGAATTACTGGCAAATCTAAAAACCATAAAACTATTTTTTACAGATTGATATACGAGTAACTTGCAAACCTTTCTTTAATTAAAGGTGATTGTATCACCCGTTGACTCAAATAAAAAGATATAAAATCTGCTGCAGCGTAATGGTCGGTCCTTAACTTGACATTGGCGTTGGGATTCGTCGGAATTGGATTCAATAGTCTGATGTCACGTCGCCCAGCAACGGCGGCCAGCGGCCATCGTGGTGCTCAACAAAGAAAATCGGTACTTTGTATTCTTCATGCTGGCTAGAACTTTTCATATGTCTTGTGATCAGAATGTGTAGAAGTCAAAAGCGTGATCAGATTTATAATGTTTTTTTCCCCTCTGGATACGCTTTTATGCTCGTCGGAGAAATATTTCATAAAGGCGTCCGCCATTGTTCCGATAGTTTAGAGCCAGTTACTAAGTTACCATGCGTCATTACGAGAGAAGTGACGTTACGACTGTTGAAGCATATTTGGCCGCCCTCGCGGACAGATCAAAGCTGATGGCTCAAACGATTCGTCTGATAAAGAGCACAACTGTGCTCTCGGGTACATCATAATGTCCTCTTTACTCTCTGTCTACATTACATGCTTGCAAATAATGCCTAGATGAGCTCACCACTTTTTAATATCATTTATCATTCCGGTACCAAATTGACATAAATTTGCCATTTTTTACCCTGATTTTGAAAAGATAAAAACCAAAATTTTGATAGAGCAAATTATTTTACACTCGTCTAATTTCACCATTGTTATGAAAAAGAAATCCTCAAAACAACAATTTAACTGTACCATATAGATGAGGCAGTGTCTACGTACACGGTAACCGGGCACCTAGCCTCAGGATCTACGTACACGGTAGCTCCGGTAACTGGTTTGCCGCTACAATAGAAGCAATGGATGGACCTGGCTCTGTATATGTGTGTGTGTGTGTGTGTGTGTGTGTGTGTGTGTGTTATTCAAAAAAATCAAACAATGCAATATAACCCATTAAAGGCGAGATTCAAGGTTACCGTGTATGTTACTGTTACCATGTACGTAGATCGTGAGACTAGGTGCCCGGTTGGTAACGAAAATAATGATACCAAGATATCTGCGATATTCCTCTTTATAACGATGTTATGCATCTTTAATTGAAGCCCCCTAAAACTTAGTAAAAGCGAACGGCAATTTCCAGTCATAACTTTCTTATGGGCGAGTTGGGTCACAATTTGACTCCCACTGCTGCTGCTCACTAAACTGCCTAAAGTCACGGTGTACGTAGACTCTCCGTATAGATGAAATTATAAGATACCTTGAAATCCTGCGTTAGTAATTTGAAACGAGTTCCCAATCCGCGGTGCTCGACTTTGGGAGCGCGCTTTGGGAACGTTTTGGAAATTTCAAACGCAGCAATCGGTATTTTACACTCTTTCGTCAAGCTTGTTTAAATTCTGCCTAATTTTGACATCTGATCGTTCAAAGCTATAACCCTCGGTTTCATGGCCAATGATTACATTGAAGATTTGTCTTTTGTCTTAGGATTAGTCCGAGTCTTCATATAGCCGCATGGAAAAAAATGAAGTTGGAAGCCAGTCTACATATGAATTTGAAAATATAAATGAATCCCTTCGACACACATCTGTGTACACGTGCACACATGGACGCGCAAACATACATACACACACACACACACACACACAAACACACACACTCACACATATACAATCAACTAACAAAATAATCGGGACAAACATTTGTAAATATGTCAAAAACAGAAAATATATCAACTTTAAAGTCTTAAGTTCATATTTACCCTGTTCTGATCTGTAATGAATTGTCAAGATTTTAAAAATAGATATTAATAGATAAACTCATATTTTTGGCCACAACTTTGAATCCTTGGGTAATGGACATTACCCAAACTGACTAAACTTCCCATTTTTATTTTAGTTAGGCCATACATTTTTACTTCGAATTCTGATGAATAAAAATAATCCTCAACTTATAAAAAGTCTCTAAATCTGAGAGTTTATGACAAGTTAGATCACGTCTTAATTCATTGATATCTCAGTTTTAAAAACCCAGGTCCTGGCAAATTTTTAAAAAGGCGTATAGTCAGTCAGATCGACAAAATTGTCAAGGGCAAAATAGCGGATTTTCCATAAATTCGACAAACACAATTTATCCAAAGTAAACTACGTGTTCAACTCAATAAACAGTCCATCTTTAGTCCGACTCTTCCAGGTTTCAACGAGTTAGAGAAAATGCCTTGAAAATACATTGAAAATTCCATAGAAATATCTTGGAAACATCTTGAAGATACCATAAGAATGCCTCGGAAACTTGAAGTTGGGATTCTTTTCTGCAGTTAGCATTAACTCTTTAACTGCAAGACTGAATCTCCTACTGTATAAATTATATTTATCTCTATCACTGGAATTTGATTTGCCATCGACCCTATCCCTTAGTTGTGTCCAACATTGTGAATGCGATCATAAAAACAACTTGGATGTAAACAACTTTTCCCAGGCTTGATAAATTCTATGAGTGAGCAAAAATCATACCATGTAAAAGACTCTTCTGTTCTGCCCACCAGATCAATAGAACCAAACTCACAAAACTAAGAGGTATGTTTCAAAATTAAGTTTCCCCGTCGCGCTGTACCCACAGAATATTATGAATAACCTTGCATTTGGTATCAAATGAAACTTTATTCAATTACCTATTCAACACAAGAACCGTTAAAGTACATACATTTATTCTGCTTTTAGTGTACCCAATGGTCAAAAATGGGGACCAGTGACTACTTGTCCAAGGACACGATTGCATTCCTCATCGCTTCTTGAATCTGGTTCTCGTCTTCAAATCATTGACCTCGAAGCATTTCTTTCACCTTAGGGAAGAGATGAAAGTTGCATGGGGCAAGATCAGATGAAATAGACGGGTCTTCTAACAATTCCCATGAGTAGTACACGGTAAGCTCTTTCACAACCTTTGACTTGTGAACAGGTGCATTGTCAGGATGCAAACTGACGCTTCGTTCAAGCAGAACGGGTCTTTATTCGTATCGATGGTCTCAGTTTGTCTGTAAGAACGAATCTGTAAATGTTTTCGTACACCCACGTTTCATCGCCAGTAACAATTCTTTTAAGAAACTCAACACCATCTTCCTTTGTGCGGCTATGTGATCTAGTGGTATGACACTCGCTTTCGGATCGGAAGGTCCTGGGTTGGAGCCTCGCTGAGTTGAGTCCTTGGAGAAGGCTCTTCACTCACATTCTCTTACCGTACTCAGGTATAAAATGAGTACCTGGCGGTAAACAGCGGTGCTTACATGTTAAATCTTGCTGTTGGCCAGGGACCCCTTGTAAATCGCTTTGAGCACGTATGTAGATATTGCCATATATAAAAGCTCAATTTCTTTTCCCTCAACACCGTTCAAAACGTTCTAAGCTGCTAGAACGCCCAATTGTTTTTGCTCTTCTGTCAACAAAAGAGGCACCAACTTTCTTATCAAGTCCGTTGGTAAATATTGTGTAAACGGTTGTAATGAACAAACCAGCAAGTTTACTTATCTCTCTACAAGTTCTTCTCGAATATTCTTCCACAACAGCTCTCGTTCTCACAAAAGTGTCGCCACAAGTGAGAACAGGAGGTCTCCCAGTGTGTTCCTCATCCAGCATGTCAGATCTGAATCTTTAATTCAAATATATATATATATATATATATATATATATATATATATATATATTATATGAGTGTTGGTGGGTACTTGTAGGTACGAAGGTGCTCGATAATGTTGGTTAGAGCTAATATAAAACATAAATCACTCACTTATATAAGGCCGAAACACACGTTTCTGTGATTTCCACGTCGTCAGTCGGCATATTATGTCCGTAGTATGATTTTATTCCATTCGGAGGTTCGATGTTCATCGTATAATATAATCATATATATATATATATATATATATATATATATATATATATATATATATATATATATATATATATATATATATATATATATATATTGAATCGTGTTGGATACTAATATGGTACGAAAAGTTTTCGACAGGTAGCAATGGAGCGAATTATTATTGTAATATTTACCACAATGTTGGAGTCAGTCTACATCGATGTTTCAGGCCTTTTCAGCCATTGTCAGGACTGTGTGTTACATGAATTTGGTTTGTTGTGTCCAACAAACCAAACTCATGTAACACACAGTCCTGACGATGGCTGTAAAGGCCTGAAACATCAATGTAGACTGACTCCAACATTGTGGTAAATATTAAAATACGTAATATATATATATATATATATATATATATATATATATATATATATATATATATATATATATATATATATATATATATATCGGTGTTTCTTTTAAGCATGAGTCAAATTAGTTACTGTTCTTTAGATGAAAACGGTAAAATAATATAGTGACCGCTTTGAGTTAAACCAAGCCCCATCTGGAAAGGGTTAAAAGCACAATGCGCATAGAGTTCACCTGTGATAAAGTCAACAAATGGTCGCCTAAACCAACACTGGAACACAATCAAAGTGGTGTTAGAGAGTGTAGGAGATGGAGTAGAGATCGAATTTCCTTTGCGGGTTTGAAAAACAAAGGCGACATTGGCTTTTTTCTCTCTGTGTGTCTTCTTTTCATTTCCTCACAATGTCCACCAGATCAATAGTTTATTATTCAGAAGTTAATTGTTGCACTTGATTCAAAGTTTTAAAGGCATAATATAATCTTTAGAGTGTTTGGATTATATATCGAAATAAACCGACTTTTGTACAAACCATTTCAGTTGGAGTCATTGCCATCTTGGTTTGCCAAGCAGCTCAAATTATAGTCGATCTTCCCGAGTGTTTTAGATAAAAAATAAGATAAAATGGATATTTATATGGCTTATTTTCTCGCATAAACCATGGTCAATGTTCTTCACAACGTAACATTTATTTCCATAGCCAGCCATATTTCTATTTCATATTGCACCAGTCCCCTGCTAGTCGTCTTTTTCGTACCAACACTCTTACACACTCTTACATTATCCATCACTGCCTATAGCCAGGTAGTCATTCTCATTCTGAATCGAGTGGGGTAATGTGTTTTAAGTGCCTTGCCCAAAGATGCAACGTCGGGATCAGAATTTTCCACGATCACTATCACCCATCCGGCTAATGACCACTCTTAGCATTGCTTGACTTTTGTGACAAAGTGAGACATCCTACCGCTGAGCCTCAAAAACGCATTTTTTTTTTTTATTTTTTTTTTTTTGGGGGGGGGGGGGGGACCTCGCGACGCCTCATTATATAAGACTGTAACCCTCATGAACTTACCTTCCATCCAATTTTCATAATGACTTTCTCGGCATCAATGTCCTGCAAAATGACCAGGCACGGCTGTAGGAGTATGGGCGGATATGAGTGGTCAAAAGATCAAAGTGTTAATTCAACTAAACGTGAGGAATAATATCCATATAATTAGAGACAATAAACGATCAGCGGTAGTCCATTCTGATGGACAATATCAGGGTTGATGGTCAAGCCAAGTTGTTTTGCAACGTTCAAAACAAAAAAGGCATCAAGCTATTCAAAGAATTGTATAGCCTAGAGATGATCTAACTTCCAAAAGGCTTTCTATATAAGAAAGGAAATAACAAATAATATTAAACGTGAGACACTGGCACTCGAAGAAAAGCTTTGCAAAGAGGCAGAAAATGAGTGGGCAAAGCTGATACTTTGTCCTCACTTTTTTCACCCCTTAAGAATTATTCTAACTGTAGAAGTGCTATAATAACTTACGTGAATAAGAGCAAACTGTAGGGCAATTATTCAATGCTAAAAAGTGCGAATTTATTATGTACCCCAGGAGAAAATGTAGATTTCAAACTCGAAAATAAAAACATCAAGAAAACGGAATTTCACATACTTAGGTATCGAGTAAAATCTCCAACACCGGCAGCTCGAGTGAAGAGATTAGAATAAGAAAAGCAAATCCTGCCTTTGAAAAATGTTGCATCTTTTTCGGTCGAACAACATCAACACAAAAGCAAAAATAAAGATTTACAATGCCACAATCGTCCCTGTCTTGTTATATGGAAGTGAAACCTGACAGATGTACAAAGAGGACAAAGATAAATTAACTCTCTCCTTACCGATGATTTCCAATATTTCCCAAAAAATGGCGGGTATACCCAGCAGAAAAATTGACTTTTTAAACTCAAACAATCTCTCTACAAACAACGTTATGTTCTTATTAATTAAACAAAGATCATTGTGGTGTACAAAATAAATCTGAATAAGAAAAAATGTATAAATTGTGTCGTAACAAATGTGACAATTTTGCTGTAGGTGGTAAGGAGAGGATTACACGCGTTTTTTTTTGTCACAGCTAGAATAATATTTACACAAGTGAAATATTTAAGAACTAATGAAGGGTTGGTTCATCTCGGTGTCCGTGGCTAATCTTGAGGTTAATTTGTACTTGATTACTTTAAAAATCACATCATTACACATTATGACCTCCATAAAGTTTGGACCAATTAAACGATTTTGGCGCTTTTTGTTCATGGTGTTGTAATGGACAAAATATAATATCATGCATTGGTTTGAGAGTAACAATCAGCCCATCACAATTAGTGTTATAAGACGGTCTTTAAATAAATACACGCCGGTTTAAGTTATTCAAACTCTACTGTTTTGATGGTCATGTTTATCTGAACCATATAAAAATCTCAATACTATATAAAACTTTGTTTGATATAAAAAGCAAACTTTAAGCTACAGATTTAATACTTACTTTTATTATATCTACATTCTAGCCACACATTGGTTAATCATTTGAATAATCCGCTCTCTCTGAAACAAAATTACATCATGGAACAACATTGGACCATAGCATCATAAAGGCTGTCATTATGTCGATTATTTTGATTGTTTAGGAGGTCCCGATAGCTCAGTTGTTAGAGCACTCTCTTCACACGCATTGATTCCCGGGTGAAGGCGAGCAGAAATGGGAAAGTTGGGTCCGTTCGATCACGGAGAGAGTACTTTGCGATATAATACATCCTATCCTGAGGATAGCAAGCAATTTTCCGTTTCACGCCATAGAAACAGAGATAAATCCCGGCTCCACTGGCCTAATGTCCATGAAGAACTACATTTTTGGTTATTCAAATTTATAAAATTTAGCAAGTGTAAGACTTACGCTATAGACCTGGCATCTTTTTCTAATTCGTAAGGGGTGAGTGGTGGTGGGGGAGGGGGAATTAGAAGTCACTCAAGCCAACTTAATCAATCACAAATTTGAATATCTCTTCAAAGTCATTGATAATAATAATAATAATCATAATAATAAACATATAAAATAATAATAATAATAATAATAATAATATAATATGATGATGATGATGATGATGATGATGATGATGATGATGATAATAATAATAAAAATAATAACAATAATAATAATAATGATAATAATAATAATAATAATAATGATAATAATAATAATAATAATAATAATAATAATAATAATAATAATAATAATAATAATAATAATAATAATAATAATAATAATAATAATAATAATAATAATAATAATAATAATAATATAATAATAATATAATAATAATAATATATACTTTATTCATCCAAAAAAAATATCGAAATTCGTTTACAGACGTGGCATGCCAGCTTACATACAATTTGTCTCTGTCTTCAAGTTTTATAGAATTTAATATGTATGTCCGAAGGGCATGGTTGTGTTCCTTTCCAGTACGGTTCTATTGGCAGCAGCTTTGGGGCCTAAAAAATCATAGTTCTGTGATATCTTCTTCTGTTGTAGTACAGTAGTCACCGTCTACTTGCCCGCCTCTTGGATGACAAAATTACCGGATTAATCGTAGGAGTAGGTTAATAGGAAAAAACGCTGGGTTTGATGCTTCATACTATATCATCATCACCATCATCATCATCATCATCATCACCATCATCATCATCATCATCATCATCACACCACGATTACTTCTTCTTCTTCTTCTTCTTCTTCTTCTTCTTCTTCTTCTTCTTCTTCTTCTTCTTCTTCTTCTTCTTCTTCTTCTTCTTCTTCTTCATTGATTAATATATATCATTGCCACCAACAGCACAATTCATAATATTTATAATAATATACCGTTATGAACTTCACCACCACCTTAAACAATCGCAGCATCATGTATCATCAATCTTGTATCAATCCAATCCACGCACTTCACCCTCCTTCCCTCCCCCAACACTACACACACACACACACACACACACACTCACCCCCCCCCCCCCCAAAAAAAAAAAAATCAACAACAGAACACAATCTCCAAACCCCAAACTCTATTTCAATATTACAAACAGTGGGAAAAACTCGCCAAGATGACAAAGATTCCAACAAGAACCAATTTCTAATAATGGCGGAGCGAGGGCCAATCCAATATGGTCGTTTTTAACCCCACTTCTTCCCGTAATAACATTCGATCTGTGCGGCACTTCAAACAGGCGAAAGGGGGAAAATCAAAAACAAAACGCCAGACAAACGAGAACAGACATTTTGTAGAAGGGTAAGTCGTTGGAGCATACGTAGCGTCACGTTCAGGATGCACAATCCCTTCCCGCCGATACCACCGACTTATTGTTTTCATCACGCGCTCAAAACTCTGGCTCGGCGGATGGGCGGAGTTATAAGGTTAAAGAAAAGGACCGGGGAAGAAACGAATGGATTGGGGAAAAGGAACTTGGGATGAGAGAATAAATAGACCAGGAGTTTTGTGGGAGGAAAGGGGAGGAGGAAGGATGTATTGAGAATAAGAGGGAGTAGAACTCCTGATTGTGTGGACTTTGTGGTGGAGGATGATGGGGAAAGGAATGGGGGGGGGGGGGGGTAGAGGAGGGCCGAAAATGGATTGGGGAGAGGGGATTATAGGGGAAGCAAATGAGAAGTTATTTACTGGGTTAAGATTGGGGCTCGCTCTATTCATCGGGAAAACCCGGACTAAGTTCACAAGATTTTCTCTATCCAATCAGAAATCCCATATTTCTCCATGTGCTCAAGTGCATTATGTGATTGATACTTTAAAATGATTGCATGTACACGTTTGTCCAAATTTTTACTTCTTTTGGAGCCATACGTCTTCGTATCCTGAGAATTTCACTATTTATGTAGCGTTAAAACGACAATAATGAATGCTTGCCATCATTTGGATAAGACCCTTGCCAATTTCTAAAGTAAAATATATAGATTTTGCAGATAATGATAATATTATTATTATTTTTTTGAAATTATTTTTTTTAAAATTATTATTATTATTATTATTATTATTATTATTATTATTATTATTATTATTATTATTATTATTATTATTATTATTATTATTTATTATTAGTATTATTATTATAGGGTTTCTTTGGTTGTTTATAATACTCCAAGATGGCATAACCAGTATGACCTATAGTCAGTATAGTCAATGACCAGATGGGTGACAAAGTCTCACTCTCGATGTTCGGAGGGTTTTGTTTTTTGTTGTTTTTTTTTTTTTGGGGGGGGGGGGTGTTTTGCATTTTGTTGTGTTTTTGTTTTTTATTTGTTTTTTTTTTTTTTTTTTTTTTTAATGGGTTTTTTTTTTTGGGGGGGGGGGGGGGGTTGGTTTGCTTTTTGTTTGTTTGTTTTTGTTTTTGAGGGTCGCGACAAGTTTAAGTCATTTCATTCATTCATTCATTTATTCATTCATTCATTCATTCATTCATTCATTTATCCCATGATCTGATGATTGTCGGGGAGATACATGGGATGCAGCTCTCACCACTTTCCGCCATTCTTCTCTATTGTTGGACTTCTCCAAGAGTTCTTCTTCTTCTTCTTCTTCTCCTCCTCCTCCTCCTCCTTCCATTATGGCCAAAGCTTCAGGCTGAAGATTGTATGGCCGATTTTACGGTAACAGGGGTTTTAGAGGGAAGCAGGGAGCGATTTTTTGAAGTCATCAGTCGAAAGGGCTTGTTTATAATTGGTTGGTAGGGAGTTCCAAAGTCGGATGGTCGAGAGAAAGAAAGAGTAAAGATGATGGTTTGTTCTTGAGTTAGGGATTTCAAAATTAAATGTTGAGTGTCTTGTTTTATTGTTGTTCCGTTTCAAATGGCTAGTTGGAATTTCGAGTTTTCCGTTTTGTGCTTTGTAGAATACGAGGAGTTTGTTGATGGAACGTCTTTCATGTAGCGTTTATGAGCTGAGCTACGCTCATATCCCGCTCATAGTTTCCACTGACAAATTTGGCCGCCCGACGTTGGACTTTTTCTATTGATTTCTTGTAATGTCTGTGGGTCCCACACTGAGCTACTATATTCCAATGTGAGCCTGGCATATGTTTCATAGCATTTCTTTTTCACAGATTGGTGGCAGTGGCGGATTTGTCTGTCGAGGAAGTCCATGGTTCTGTTGCCTTAGTAGGTGTATTGGCAATATTCCATCTTAATTCCTGTCAATTCCTCGACTTATTATATTATATACGTCATTTCAGGGTCAGTAACAAGTAAGAAAATAGGATAGTCAAAAATTATAGATTTAAGATTTTCAAAAGCACAAAAGAGAGTAAGATAAAGGGGTCTGAATCAAATAGGGAACTGAGATAGATTCCAAGAGCAATCCATCAATATCCTTTGAGATAACCCTTATTCCAGTACAGTTACAAGCACATGATCCCAATGACAGGAATGCACTCAAATATTTACACAATTACTATATTCAAAACAAAAATACAATAGTATATCTATAACAGATGATTTCAATTGGAGGTGGGGGGGGTGGGGGGGTGACATGTACATGTATCTTCTCCCGAAACTAATGCCATACATTTGACTGTTTCCCTCTGAGCCAATGACTGCGCAAGGACCAGGACAAAACAAAGTTATCCTACCCCAAGACAAGAACAGAAAGCAACCTGGATAAGGACAACAGATAAAGGAAGATAGACGACGAAGCAATCGTGACCTTTCAACGCACATTGGGAGGTCAAAAGACAACACCAGGTACACAGGGTTGAATATTATTTTAGAAAAAGCTTAGCAGTTCCAGTAAGCTCGTCTAACAGGCAACTTACACATTATGGAATGGACATTAATTTGTGCTGGTGCAAATCAATTTTGTGAATCCTACTGAGGAGAGTAATACAGCGGTAAATTATTGCACAATGTATTGGGGCTTTTTAACATTTTTATTACGATTGTTAGGGTTATCGGTTAAGGGATATAACTCGTACAAAATTATTGCTAACATTGGGTCTAAGTAAAGTTGTTTCCCTTGTTAGATTCAGAAAAGTGAGTGGAGCAGGCACTTATGTTGGTAACAACAAGATATGAAGTGAATAGAAAAAATTTTTTATTCTCTATTGTCTTCTGGCACTTTTCTATTCACTTCATATCTTGTTGTTACCAACATAAGTGCCTGCTCCACTCACTTTTCTGAATTAAAAATTCACCCCATACACCGGAGCATACTCAATGTCTCAATCGTTTCTATGTTATATGTTTGTGTTGAGAATATTGGCTATTAAGCTTAACTGCTGGTCAAAATTATTCGCGATGGTGGTGAACGAATCGGCGATCTCAAGAAGTGGGTGAGAGAGGGATCTAGAAATGACTTTGGGTTTGAAACGAATATTTTAGTGTTCGTGGATAGCTCACACGGTAGAGCCACGCTCTCACCTGCCAGGCGGAGTTGTCGTACCAATAAGGTCGCAGGTTCAAACCCCACCACCGCCGCGAAAAAATTTTTATTCTCTATTGTCTTCTGGCACTTTTCTATTCACTTCATATCTTGTTGTTCCCTTGTCAGAGAAAATGCGAGTCAATTCCTCAGTAAAAATGACATCATGGCATGGTCATATATTATGTTTCGATGCAAATTATGCCTATAATAGTTGGGGTTTTTTTTCGAATTAAAATCTCCTGCAACAGTATAGATGACTGCGTGTGAAAATGTCTTCTATAAATTTATAAAGTAGAAAAATTTAGCGGTTATGAAGCATATTTCAGCGATTTAGACCACCCTCAAAGAGCATTGCGATGCACTATATCGTTGTCTGTTTCACATATTATATAATATATATATATATATATATATATATATATATAATATATATATATGTGTGTGTGTGTGTGTGTGTGTGTGTGTATAAATATATATACATCATGTTACATTTTATGCATGCATTAAAAAAGCTGGAAATAACCTGTGGTTTTTGGACAAATTTAAATCATGATTTTATGTAAAATCCTTCATTACTAAGCAGTGTCGATACTTTTTTGTTTATATTATATTATGTGATTCTTGTCGCTCGTCACAATTTTTAGTCATTCAAAGAAAAGTTAAAGAGAAAATAATAAGAAATCTAAAAATGTTAAGCTTTCACTTATAGAAGTGGGAAAACAGGTGACTGGTCAGATATAAATTATATGACCATTTTTGTCAGTTTGGGTTTAGATGTCTAACAGCGCTTGTAACATTTATAAAGTAATGACAGTAGATAAGGAAAGAAGATATTGCACTAAACAATAGAATTATTATGTTAGAGAGATTTAGATTCCAGTGCTTGCAACAGTCTAAGATTCCAGACACCTGAAACACAAAGAAGACAACGGGGTAAAACCTAGTAATCTCGTTCCAAGACAAAGACAGAAAGCATGTTGGAAAACAGATATAAGGGGATAGCAGACACAGTAAATACCTCCCTGCCCACTATGAACCCCGCCCAGTGTGTGTGTGTGTGGGGGGGGGGTGTCTATGTAATATATATATATATATATATATATATATATATATATATATATATATATATATATATATATATATATAATATATATATATATATATATATGTATGTATGTATGTATGTATGTATGTATGTATGTATGTATGTATGTATGTATGTATGTATGTATGTATGTATGTATGTATGTATGTATGTGATGTATGTATGTATGTATGTATGTATGTATGTATGTATGTATGTATGTATGTATGTATGTATGTATGTATGTATGTATGTATGTATGTATGTATGTATGTATGTATGTATGTATGTATGTATGTATGTATGTATGTATGTATGTATGTATGTATGTATGTATGTATGTATGTATGTATGTATGTTATGTATTATGTATGTATGTATGTATGTATGTATGTATGTATGTATGTATGTATGTATGTATATGTATGTTATGTATGTATGTATGTATGTATGTATGTATGTATGTATGTATGTATGTATGTATGTATGTATGTATGTATGTATGTATGTAGTATGTATGTATGTATGTATGTATGTATGTATGTATGTATGTATGTATGTATGTATGTATGTATGTAGTATGTATGTATGTATGTATGTATGTATGTATGTATGTATGTATGTATGTATGTATGTATGTATGTATGTATGTATGTATGTATGTATGTATGTATGTATGTATGTATGTATGTATGTATGTATGTATGTATGTATGTATGTATGTATGTATGTATGTATGTATGTATGTATGTATGTATGTATGTATGTATGTATGTATGTATGTATGTATGTATGTATGTATGTATGTATGTATGTATGATGTATGTATGTATGATGATGTATGTATGTATGTATGTATGTATGTATGTATGATATGTATGAGTATGTATGTTGATATGTATGTATGTATGTTATGTATGTATGTATGTATGTATGTATGTATGTATGTATGTATGTATGTATGTATGTATGTATGTATGTATGTATGTATGTATGTATGTATGTATACAAGTAAAAGTAACCCCAAAAAAGTAAGACAAGGGGATTTGGTTCAAATCAAGAACAGATGTAGATTCCAGGGACACACTATAATGTACTTGACTATATCCAAAACAGAAAACAATACATAACAGAGAGATACTTTACAAGCGGGAAAAATCATCTCCCGACACTAGTACTTAACGTTTGACTGTTTCGCTTCCAGCTCAGGACTCCAGCAATGGCCATGACAAAACCAAATAATCCCACTCCAAGAAAAAGACAGAAAGCAACTTGGAAGACACATCAAGTGACCTCCTGCCCACCATGGGAGGTCAAAGGACCCCACCCAGTCCTTGGCTTTCTATGGGAACTAAAAGTCTCCCTCCTTAATGAAAAATTTTAAATTTGGTTTGTTAAAATAATCATCATCGAAATTTAAATGGATGGATTATTATGTAATGCATATAAGACAATCAAATCGAGTATAAATGATATTATATATATTTACCTTTTTGCTCTACTTTGATAAGCAATCATACATTGAGCTAATAATTGGTTTATTTTTGATACCGTTTCTCTACTTTGATAAGTTCCACACAAGTACACAAACATTGTTCTACGTTGATAAGTTCCACACAAGTACACAAACATTGTTCTACTTTGATAAGTTCCACACGAGCACACAAACATTGTTCTACTTTGATAAGTTCCACACGAGCACACAAACATTGTTCTACTTTGATAAGTTCCACACGAGCACACAAACATTGTTCTACTTTGATAAGTTCCACAAAAGCACACAAACAATCAAATTCACTCCAGATTTAGATTTTTAAAGCACTGAAGACACTATAAGGTCATACCAGAACCAAAGACAAATACAATGTTATACAAACACAAAAGAACAGCCAGATTCATATAGAGTTCAGCACCTGCAAACACTCTTGAGAAAAGAAAAATAAATGAGAATAGTTGATCCCAACAAAAATCTATCCTTCGTACACAGCTTTTAAAGTCAGGTCTTAACCAGGAGAAACATAATATAAGACTAAACAAAAACCTTTCTCAGATTTTGTCTAGATAATATTTACATAGTTAATCTATCAATTACAATGACTCTCTACTTCTAGAACTTTCTTACCACTGAAATTTCTTTGAAGAAGATGAAATCTCAGTGTTGTTTGCTTTCTTTTTAAGGGTTTTACCCCGCTTGCAACACCTTTAGGTCATATCAGCACCAGTAAACAGGAAGAAAACTGGGATAGTAAAAAGTTCTAGAATTATAATTATAGCACCCAAGAATGAGTAAGACAAAGGGGATTTGGTTCAAATGGGGAACAGATGCAGATTCCAAGAGGACACTATATGCGTACTTAGTTTGGGATCACCAAAATGTCTCATCCAGACACAAGCACAAGACCCCAAGAGAGGAAGACACTCAAATGTTTACAAATCATATATGAAAACAAAAGATAATACAGAGAGACAATTTTCAAGACAAAAAATATCATCTCCCAAAACCTTAACTATACATTTGACTGCTTTCCTCCCAGTCAGGGTATCCGGCCAGGGCCAGGACAAAATCAAGTAATCTCATTCCAAGACAAAGGCAGAAAGCAAGTCGGAAAACATATATAGATGGATAGAAGACACAGTAGGAACCTCTCTGCACACTTGGAAGTCAAGAACCCCACCCAGCAAATCTCAGTATTAATAATCTGTAGAAAGTTGGGGACTATTTTAAATGATCGATAAATAAAGTAAAACTCTTTGGTCAAAATGTTTTTTAAAAAAAGACTTTGGAATCGTAGATATCTTCATATGTCCATTCAAACTCCGAAAATTGTTTGATAATTATTTTTTACGCCAACCATCAAAACTTCAACTTCTGGATTATTAATGATTATTTACTTTTGATGCTTTTAAGGGTTGTAAATAACAGGTAGTATTTAGATGATGAATAATATTTACTGGAAAATGTAGGCGACAGTTAAGATGACAATCAATTATCTCATAGCATTAGCAAATATCACGCTGGTACACATACAGAACACATATACACAAATACACACGCACACACACACACACATGTATTATATATATATATATATATATATATATATATATATATATATATGTGTGTGTGTGTGTGTGTGTGTGTTTGTGTGTGTGTTGAGTCTAAACACACAACATACACATGCAACACGCAAACGCATCGGCTTAAAAAATACATTATCTCAATAAAAACCCGTTCCATTCTACCACCTGTATGTATTTCATAGTATAGTATATCAATTAATATAAATAATAATAACAATAAAATACGCTATTACAACAATAGATAAATCAGTCTTAAAACAGCAACTTTCAAAATCGTTCTTTTATTTACTCTTGTTGCATTGAGACAACGAACACAATATCCATATTCACTACTATTTCAAGTATTTATTTCATACCAGCTCTCTTTGTATTAAACGTTACTAACCTCCATTATGTATTATATATATATATATATATATATATATATATATATATATATATATATATATATATATATAAACATATACATTATAACAATAATAGATACTAATTCATGAGGTAAAATCTTGGTCTAATAATTATACACGGGGGTATAGCATGTTTAACATACAGACTACAGTGTACTGAATATTACTTAATGATAAAAATATCAAATTGATATAAGGGATTTCCCTTATTACTTTTCTTTTAGATCCTTTCAGGAAAACCCTTTGAGAGATTTTCGAGGGAGACTTGCATTCATTTTCATATTACTCTTCATGATTTAATTTGAATTTAGCTTTGTCTCAACTCGTTTGTGAATTTGCTAAAGGATCTAATGACGCTTACACACCAACACTACTTTAAAACGCCCTTGTTACAACTTGATTATACAAAATATTTACATAGAATAAATTAATACTTATATAATTTTTATCGTACGAAAAAAAATTATAGTAGATATGATATTGTGAAAAATAGATATCGCATCAAATTATGAAATAAATTATGAATACATTGTATCTTCCTTACCACAACAACAGCAATATTTTTATATTCACAAATGGGTCATCACTTTGGCCGCCTTTTCATTTTCCGAATTTTGAACTTTCACGTTCTCATCCGTTGACGCGGCTGGGACTTGATTGATACTTACTGGTTTAACATCATCATCCTCCTCCTCCTGATATGGCGAGACGCCAACGTCTTTCGTGGCTGGTTCAACCACGTGGTCTAAGGGATCTACTTGCGTTCCTCGGTCTACTCCACCACCCGTTTGCTTCTTCTCCGCTGGAATCTCTCGCACAATGATCGTAGTGGTATTGATCCTCGGTACATCTTTCAATATTTCCGGTGCTTGTTTTACGACTTCCGGTTGATCTTTGACGACTTGTTGTTGTTCTTTGACGACTTCTGGTTGCTTTTTTTCAACTTCTGGCAGCTGCTGTTCCGTAATTTCAGGCAGTTCATCAATCATTTCCGGTTGCTCTTCAATGATTTGTGTTTGGACGGAGGGTAGCTTTTTATCTGGTCCAGTTAAACTTTGGACTGTTGTGTGAACTGGTGTTTTTTGAGTGTTATCTATTCCGTTGACACCGTTCATTGTTGGAGGCTGTGCAGGTTTGTCGAACGTTCCGTTGGGAGTGTGCGTTGTTGCTGGGGGCGCGAATGCAGACTGCCCCAGTTTTCTCTGCTGGTCCCGGACTTCTACTTTTCTGATATTCTCCTCGTATTCTAGACGCATCAGCCTGTATTTTTCCCGTGTGCGCCGTCGACTCTGTTCATGGGACAAACATTTAAAAAAAAATTAATTAAATATGAACATCGTATTTGGCGTATATGAAAGTATAAACGGCCCATTTTCAGATCTGAGCGTGGTACGTGACTGAATAGGTGAAAATGATAGAAAAACGACTGGCCCTGAAGTTGTGTTGTTCTGTACGGCACTTTAAACACGTTACTCCACTGGATTCAGTTAGGAATTAAATGGAACCTCACGAGCCAAACACTTCCAACACCCCCTTGAAAAACACGTCGATTTTGACATTTAAAAATCGACTAGACTTGAGAAAACATTCTTATTATTTAAAGAATAAAAAATATGAATTAAAAAAGTAAAACATAATTTACATTAGATTCTCTTAGAACCAATTTTGGTAAATTTTGGCCACACACACGGCTATTTGGCATCCCTGCGTGTAAATCTCTTTAAGTAAAGTAAACAAATGTTGTGCTATATAAAAAAAAAGTTAACGTTTTTTTCCACGTTTCAAAAGAAAAAAAAGTTAAATCATTTTAACTTTGAAATAAATTCATTGCGGCTGATTCATTTCAGCAGGATACAGTTAACCGTGATTAACCACAAATCGCCCAAAATCTAAATAGAAGAGTCGATTAAGCAAAATACTCGTTTAAGCGGAGAATTATTTAAGAAAGAAAAATACTGCTAAGGTGAGTATAGACTCAGGTGTGATTGGAAACTCGTCTTTTTGAAGTTCAATTGTAAGAGTGCTGATACACAAAAGACGTATTGCAGGAAACATGTACCGTATGAGATCAACATTTGGTTTCATGCAGTTTACTTAGGCAATGAATTAAACATTCTAAAGTTCATTGAGCATGGTATCTTTGGGGAAATGATCTATATAAATGTTTATATGTATAAGAGTGTACGATTATCCAATGTCTGATTAAACGAGGATGAACTGTGCCAAATGACCCGCGGGGGGGGGGGGTAATATCTGAAGCCTTACCATTGCATTGGAGCATGCGCACAGAGAAGCAAGAAACCCAAAGACTGCAAAACCAGAAGCTACAGCACCAGCAAAGAAGTAGATGCTGGTCAGAATCTCTCTGTTGCAATCACCATGGTAGCCCTCTGCCACTCTGAAAATGATAAAACGATACATAAATGGTTTTATTCTATTTTATTTGGTTTGTACCTGTAACATGTCTTGTAATATATTGGAGTGATTTGGATGTGTGCGAATGTAATTGTTCGGCTGTGTTTAATTATGTTTGGGTTCTTTCTAGCGGTACGCATTTTGTGTTGTGTATGTTTTGCATGTGAGTGTGAATGGTGACTACGTGAACGTAGTAGCACTTTTTGTTACTTAGAAACATTGTAAGACGTTGTTTTTGTGTTAAGTTAGTTACTGAAATAACTCTGTCCTGGATGGTCGTATTATGTATCTATTTGTTTTAAATTTTCCATATGATTGATCATAATTAATTGAATTAACGTAGTCTAACCCAGAGTCGCTACAGTACCCAGATGCACATCTTTGCAGGTCTGATATCCGAATACACATTTTGGGCTAGATTTAAAGTTGTAAAGACAATACTTTACGTTTGTTTAAGAGTATTTCCAGTGAAATTATGAGATAATAGCAATTTAAATTATCAGACATGCAAATAAGAACACGTTGGTTTCAAAGGGTATGATTTGTTTGTTTTGCACCACAGCATTTGAGACCACTAAAGATGAAAACAAGAAGCTAAACAGGCAGTTAGTTATACTATTCTGGTTTAGGCTGTACTTGGAGATGCCGTATAATTTACAGACCTACCGACGACAGCAAAAAAAAAAAATCCGTAGAACTACGACTGTTAGTTCCAATAACTTAATTCCTTAAGGTTCTTTGGTTCAAAGCAACTTGTTTAAAAGGAAAGTTTGGTCATTAATACACCGGAAGACAAACTCGTTATAATTTTTATTCATTCAAGCAGGCACGTATGAACTTGGTTGGAGTTTATTTTTCAGGTTACTCAGTCAAATGATTTGGTAATTATGTACGTGGCTTATTCAATTCCTGAATTTATTGCTTGCTTTACTTCCAAAATAAATAACACTGTAAAATTGAATGCAAGCTTCAATTTGATATACGAAAACAGATAATAAGGACGTTTCGGGTTTCCCATTTATCAACAAAACAGGACATGCGCATAATATTTGCAGATCTGATAATTGAACGCAATAATGGGCTCGAGTCGTGTTAACAATTTTGTAATGGAGAATATTTTGCGTCCTGTTTTGTTGATAAAGGGAAACCCCGAAACGTCCATTTGATCTGTATTCGTATATTAAATTGAAGCGTACATTCGATTCCACGTTGTTATTTATTTCTTTGAGCTTCGAGCACCAACATTTACATTTTTTTCCATAATAGCAATATCTTATGCATTATAGCATTTTGAGCGACATCTGCAGATCTGATATCCCAACAAATTGTTATAGACTCATCGTTGTAATGAAAATAATCTCAAACAACGCAAATAATCTCCACTACAAGAATGTCACCACGACACGAGTCCATTATTGTATTCGGTTGTCAGATCTTCAATTGTATTGTATGCATGTCAATTTTTAGCCAGCTCATTTCATAATACGGGGAAGTTGGGTAAATTATTTTTTACTATAGTTTGAATTTTACCATAGCTATTGCTCAAAGAACGACTTTTTGTGAGCACAAATGAAAATCAAGAACTTCTCCTTACGCCCGATAGTTACGTAGTACGTTGCAAATGTTATTTCAAGATTGTTAAAAATTACTCGTCTTCTTATTCCATAATAACATAACTAATAGCGTTTACTGGGAAGAGAAATTCCATGCACGTCTTGTGGCCTAAATTTGTTGGTTTTATATAAATTTATGGTTTGACCGTAGACACGTAGTATTAGTCGTATTTTGCAAATTATACGTACGTGCAATTTTCCCTGTTGAAGTAGACATGCTCCACGGACAGACCATACCCGGCGCCCCCAGCCAGCAACGTTGTCACAGCCAGAGCTATATGGACTCCGACCTGAAGAATAGAAAAAAAGATGTGTAACAAGGTAACGATGCCTTTAGACGACAGATTATCTGGTAACGTTTTTTATTTATTTTATAGGGAATGAGATTAGCAGAAGGGTAGCGTCCCTTGATTGGAAGTCACGAGCGAAAAGTTATTAGAGAGAGAACATCATGTTGGTTGTGGGGCATGAGACACTTCACCGAAAGCGAGGACGAGAGCGACGCATACGCAAAACCATTCTGACGTTCTCTCTGTAAGGTGACGTCCAATCAAGGGACTCTACACTTCCGCTAATCTCATTCCCTATCGGAAGTCAACAATTCATCAACAAGTGTAAAGCAACATTTGTATAAGCAATTGTAAATTATTGCAACCAAGTGGGATTTCATCAGATCTTTGTAAATCAATTGTCAACAGTCACTTCCATGTGGTAACTCCAAGGTCTATAATGAGAGGAGGTAAAGAGGAGGACAAGCTGATGGTAATGCGTCCAATTCTCGCGACTCTAACTGGAGACTTGTCTCTAAATCCTAAATTGATTAATTAAAGTAGATATTCTAAAATTAAACATATTTTCTATAAGTCTCTCAGGGATATACTATTTCTAATTGGATCCTTTGCTCTTTTAGAATTTATATTTATCATTCGCACTTATATTATTGTGTTCTAAAAACAAAACAAAACATGTAATGATGTTATTCTCTTGCCACCCATTTCCGACAAATTAATATCAAATTATTTCTTATTTCCTTTCGATTACATGGGTTTGAAGACACGTATGTGAACAATTCGCAACTCACCGTTTGAAAGCGGTATTATGTCGGGATGAACTAAATGCTGAAAATTTAATTTTATAGATATATTATGCGCTTGACTAAGAAGCTCACAACATTGCCATCAAGAAATAAAACGGACCAACACAAAAACTATGTGTAACCTTAAACGTTTATAGTCTGGTTAATACAGTTTAGTAAGAATTATTCATAAACGCGGATGGCAAAAACAATAACAAAACCCGAGTGACGTCGACTTCATTCTATCTATAGCCACACAAAGATGTATCGACTTATTTCTCTTCTATTCGGCCGAGAATAAATACAATTTTTAGTACTACTCAAAACTACAAATTCGTGTTTTAATTATTTAATTCCCGAATTCACTTTGCAGGATGCGATTCATTCCGACATAATACCCTTTTGAGACCGTTGGTCACAATTAGCATTTCCTTATCATTTAATAAAATCATCTACGCATTATAACACATTTTACCCATTTTTTACAACGAATGTATCACACAAAAATTCACTTACATCTGCCATCTGTTTCCTGTACGCCACCGCCACACCAGTGACGAATGTGAAACACAACTGGGGAATATTAAAAGTAGAAATACAGTTAGCATAATTATATTGGTCTGGTGCACCAAGAGATGAGAAGAAGAAGAAGAAAAGACTGCTGATATAATAATAATAATAATTATAATAATAATGCTGAAAACTTATATAGCGCTATAACTCCGAGACACCAGACTCTAAGCGTTAAAAAGAAGTCGTATTTTGCAAATTTTACGTACGTGCAATTTTCCCTATTGAAGTCGACATGCTCCACAGACAGACCATAATTTGAAAATAACAATCCCCACGGACGGTGTATTATGTTGTAAAATTATAGGTCTGCTGGTTAAAAGGCAAAGGATATTTTTTCTAAGTTTCCATTCTTGTTTTAGATGTCAATTTTAATCCCATCAGACAAGACCGAAGCCTTATTCATTGCTAGTTCAAATAATAAGACAGATCCATCTACACTGGCACTGACAATCAACGATAATGACAAAATACAACTCACAACATCAGCAAAAAATCTCGGCATCACCTTAGAGAGTGATCTGTCTATGAACAAACATATTAACAATGTGAGAACAAGTGCTATCTGCATTCTAAGAAATATCAGAACAATCAGACCATTTATTAATAGGGAAACTTGCAACAAATTGGTAACATCTTTGATATTCCCGAAAATGGACTACTGCAATGCACTGTTTGTTGGTCTCACAAAGGACAAAATAAACAAACTCCAGAAAATACAGAACATGGCAGCCCGCGTTGTACTACAGAAAGACAGAAAAACTGCAGCTCCCGAATTACTACAGCAGCTGCATTGGCTGCCAGTGGACCAGCGGATTAAATATAAATCTTCAACTATCGTTTTCAAATGCCTGGAGGGCTCGTCACCAGCATATCTCTCAAACCTCGTTGAACGGTATAACCCACAGCGATCGCTTCGATCAACGAACGACCTCAAATTGAAAACACCCCGCTGTCGAGTGAAGGCTGGTGAACGCGCCTTTCAGCATTCTGGTCCAAGGTTGTGGAATTTATTACCACTAGAGATACGTTCTTCGTCTTCACTAGAGGAATTCAAGCGTCGATTGAAGACATTCTTATTCCGACAGGCTTTCTTTTGATTATGTGTATAATTAGCGTTGTTCGTGTACTGTGTTAGGGCTTCATGGTTAAATTAATCTATGTTATGCGCCCAGAGCCCTCCTGATGAAGGGATGTTTGGCGCACTATAAATCTATACCATTATTATTATTATTATTATCAGAGCTTCAATAAGGCTGAGTGGAAAACGGTGGGGGCTGCCTGAAGCCGGTGATCGTAAAATACTAACAAGAAAGTAAAAATGGAGAGGCTTCGTATGGGAACAAAATAGACAATTAATGTTTCTGGTACAAACCCTTCGTCAGCACAACCATACACAAATTAACGTGGAAAACAAATAAAATACAATGCAAAATAACTTGTATCGTCTGTACTCAATGGTGGTTGCAGTATGAATGAAACGTTAACTTGGCGTGGGTAGTGGGTAGGGTGCCCCAGGGGGGTGATCCGATTGATAAGAAAAGGTCAGTGGTGATGGAACAGAACCTACCAGAAAATAATGGAAGATAAGTCTGACCTTTATGGTTTTCAGAAGTACATTGGTACTTAGATGACAGAGAAGCAAGTTTTGATTCGGGTGACATAGATTATGGATAATGTGAATACCGAGGTGTATCATCTTGCATCCTTCAGAGCTTTAGCCGTATTTCATCACGGAGGAAACTAACAAACATCTTGAGCATTTATATAGAGCAATACCCACTAAACGTGCTCAAAGCGATTTACAAGGGATCTCCAGCCAACAGCAACACTTTACATGTAAGACGAGCCATGAAGCCTCTAAGGCAATATGTACCACCTACTCATGTTACACATAAGTGCGGTGAGAGAATGTGAGTAAATAACCTCAAACAATGACTCAACTTTGCGCCGCTCAAAGCGGGACTCGAAGCCTGGACTTATTACTAAACTGTGCTCTGTTGTATTTTGTCTTCCAACATCCTGATCTAGAGCATTTTAGAGCATTTATATAGCGCTATATCCATCAACTAAACGTGCTCAAAGCGCTTTATAAGGGGTCTCTGGCCAATAGCTACACTTAACATGTAGGACGGGACATGACGCCTTTTAGGCGATATTACAATTTTTTTGGACAGAGAAAACGCTGTTAACGGCCAGGGACTCATTTTACACCCTAATACGGTGAAAGAAAGTGAGTATAGAGCCTTTTCCGAGGGCTCAACTATACGCTGAGTGAGGCTCTAACCCAGGACCTTCCGGTCCGAAAGTGAGTGCCATACCACTAGACCACAAAGCCGCACCAGTACACTGAGGACATTATTCTTAAAATGTTTAGACCCGTCTAACTTTTTTTTTTTGATACTGAGGCTGGTTGACTTCCAAATATTCCTTTTGTGAATTGATCTAATGATTACTGGCCAAAAGTACCCCCAAAATGTTGTTTTGTCAAATAGGGGAGTTTCCTTCTCACTTGGGCCTTTAAAGATAACAGATGCCCATGTCGTAAATCTATTTATTGACCGGAGCCATTTATATAATATTTTTCTCAAAATAAACGCAGCCAAACCTTGTAAAAAGCAAAGGCGACATTCTGGATTTCCATAACATTTTTAAACGTTTTATAGGAGCATTCGCTTCACACGCAAAGGGACCAAGATGGAGCTTTTTCTGACGGGGCCCCCTCCCCCTGTCCACCCAGCACTGAATGGGTAGCTGAGTCTGTTAGATTTGACGGATAGTCCTTTTCAAAAGGATAGCAAGCAATTGCTATTGTCCGTTTCACGCTTTAGAAACCTGGATAAACACCGGCTTTCTGGACTCAGAGGCTCTGAAGGACTACTTTTGTTTAGCCTTGCATGAAACAAAATTATTTTTTATGATGTGCAGAAACACAATCAACGTTGGTGAGTGAATTGAACATTGTTGGAAATAGGTAAATGTATTATATGTTACATTGAATGACATAATCAGTCGGATGGTGAAAAGGTTTGAACTGAGATCTTGCCAAGTTTAGTTAGAAGGTCCCTTTTGATCAAAAATTAGTTCTTGTCATAAATGATTAAATCAACCCTTTTTGTACATCTTCGGGAAATATCAAGGCTTAATTTCACTTCTAAATATTTTTTTTTACATCTAGTCATTTGAAAAAGTACCAAATTTGAGAAAAGTTGCTGGATACCTTTCCCATACATCTGACCATAACTTCATGAAAAATTACCCGATTTATTTCAAATAAAGATTAAAATGCCATGGGGAGCATATTCTTTCAGAAAATGCAAATCCAAAATTTTCACCTTCCGACTGATTATGTCATGCACTGACATATATATTCTAATATCACTTAACCAAATAGTAAAATATGATTTTTTTGGAACTTACAGGAATGCAGGATAACCAAAGATCTTCAACATCCTGACGAAAATTGGCCAGAAATACAATGGCTATAACAGCCAGGGCACCTGGAATATAAAAGTGTGAAAAAAAATCAAAATAATTTGATAAGTCTGAAGAGAATTAACTTTAGTTCATGTACAACAATATGACTACACATATAACACAAAGTCCATTGATGATTATATAAGCTTTATTTATAATATTTGTTTCACAACACTAAATTTAGACTGCACAGCCTCCACCATATTACTTTCTCTCTCTCTCTCTTCCCTCTACCTACTTCCGCTACCTACATCGACATAATGTGATTGAGGCTCTGTTCGGGTAACTTCTCATTTTCCATAACATTACTCCCCCACCTTGAAGTAATATCTTCAACAAATAAGATAAATTGTTATGAGGGAATACATGTGTTGAATACAAATTTAACGAATTGCCTACAAAAATGTGTTAGCTCTAACTCTTAATAATAAATCAATTCCATTTTTAAAACAATAACAATAGTAAAGTTCCGGGCAATTATAATGGTCAAAATTATGAGTAACTGGTTTTTGTGAGACTTAGAAGGAGAATTAAACATCATTTAAAAACAAAAAAATAGATAAATAAAAGGGAAATCCCAGTGAACTATAAACGTTTGCCTCAATCTTTAATTATCTCCAAGCTAAAATGAATATATAGACATTATATATTATATTGAAACAAAATCTTTTAACGTTTAAAGTTATTCCACTTTCAACAATTTAAATAGGATGGCTATTTAAGTTGACATCTTTGCATTTAAGTCTGTCTGTGATATGACTTTATTAGGACATGCTAGCCGTCATGAATACACATGGCAAGCGCCTCCATCGGTACTTAAGCATACAATCATCCGAACCTATGATCAGGGACTTATCACAAAGCCATCAGCTCTACCCGTTCCGCCTCACTTACAACTTTTACAAACGGACCGTTGTACAGGGGACAAGTGGGTATATGATTAAATTTGGTCTTTTAACATTCCAAAGGGCCCGGAATAGGCATTGTATATGAAAAATATTATTATCATTATAAAGAATGCATGCATATGGTGTACAATATCAACATATATATGTACTATCTGTACCTTATAACTTTCAAGTCTAAATAATCTGGGTTGCCACTTTGGCGTAAAATTCGTAAAATATTCTGGCAAGTTTACTGATAGACACATGGTAATAATACTTGTTAACAGTAAAATATTAATAAAATATACGAAAATTTCAAAATTAAATGTGATAATGAAAACGATAAATGCTTAAAATACAGTCAACCTTATTTAAACAATCTTAGACCTAATTCATTTTATCTGTAAACGAGCTGGAGGTTTAATAATGCGACCAGCTCTCGAAACAACAACAGACTGAGTTTTCTGCGGCGACCTATCATCGCCACATTTAGTGGTAACAGATGTTTGTGAATGCTTCAATCTGTTATCACTGTCTTGCTTTGAGTTTTCATCAACTTTATCATCACATGAAGAAATATATTCTTCAACAGGATACTGTTCATTTTCCAATTCGAGAGCATGGACCCTCTGCACTGGTCGTACAAACTTGCCATTAGCAGTTCTGATCTCAATAGTTCTGACACAACCATCTCGCCCAGGTAAAAGACGAACAACTCGAGCTAAAGGCCATCGCAGCCTTGGACTGTTATCTTCTCTGAGTAAAACTAGAGAACCTATCTTAACCGGAGAACCCTTAGGTGAAGACCTGAAAGAGGGCAGGTTTCGAATGTACTCCTTGTGCCAGAGATCCCAGAATTTATTTAATTGCCTTTTAATCTGTAACGAAGCTTCTCTTGCCATAGCTCCACTAGCAATTGGCTCTGTTGTTTCCACCGCTGGCTTATGGCTATCATGACGCCCAAGCAGAAAATGAGCAGGTGACAATGCCTCATTGCACTCAGGGTCATCAGAGACATAAGTCAGGGGTCTGCCATTTATGCAAGACTCTATTTCGAACAAGACAGTTTCCAGCTCTACTCTACTCAAACTCCAATTTCCAATTGTCTTTTTTAAAGATTGCTTTACTGAACGCACTAGTCTTTCCCAAACCCCACCTCTCCAAGGAGCTCTAGGAGCGTTAAATGACCACTTAGGACCGTCATCGGTATAACGATCAGCAATATGTCTTGCCGCCGCTTGAAATGTCTTCGCGTTGTCAAATAGTATTTTAGAGGGCATTCCTCGTCTCGCAACAAAACGTCTGAACGCGAGTAGAAAATCACTCAATGACAAACTTCCAAAGTTCAATGTGAACTGCTCTAACCTCACAACACGTAAAGAGTAAGATATAGAATTTCTTCCCTACAGCATCCACAGTGAATAAAGGACCTGCATAGTCAACACCAGTAATACTAAAGGGATCGGCACGAACCAGGCGCTCCTGGGTAAGGGAGAAATTGATTGTGAACATTGTTGAGAATCGAATCGTTGACAACGAACGCACTTCCGCTTAACCCTTTTTGTCAAAGACCTTAGACCTATTAGCCAAAACTGATTTCTCAAAGATGCCATAACTTGTGACACTCCTGCATGTTTTAACGCTATGTGTTCTCTGCGCACTAATAACAAGGTCAAATGACACTTTGGCAGAATGATAGGAAATTTTTCATTCAAGGTAAGATCAGAAAATTGAAGCCGACCTCTCATCTTCATCAGTCCTTGTTTGTCAAGAAAGGGATTCATTTTATACAAGACCGACGTTCTTTTAACCTGCTTATTATTTTCAAGACACTCGATTTCTTCAGCGAAATGTAAACTTTGTATGTACACCAACAACTTCAATTTTGCAAACTCAAGTTCATCAACACACAACTTATGATGTGTCGTTTCCATAAAATTTCTTCTTCTTCTTGAATTATTTATGAATCGGAAAATCCAACCAATTATTCTAATAGACTTAGAGAAATCTCCCCACCGTGTAAAATCCAATACTGAATCAGCTTTAGCTGCGCACACTGTGACACTAGTGGTTGCTGATTCCTCACTTACCACATGGCTACCCTCATTGACTTCGTCCATTTCATTATTAGGACCTTTGAGCCACGGTGGACCTTGAAACCACAACGGTTTGTTCAGAATTTCCTCAGCTGACAACCCTCTGGTTAAACAATCGGCTGGGTTCTCTTTCCCTATACAATGATGCCATGACTCAGGTGCAGTAAGCTCTTGTATTTGAGCTACACGGTTGCACACAAACATTTTCCACCGAGTCGGCTCACTACGGATCCACTGCAGCACCACAGACGAATCAGTCCAACAAAAGTACTTCACACTGTCTAGGAGCTGTAAACTATTGACAACAGATCGGAGAAGTTTAGCACCAACAACGGCTCCTAGCAATTCCAGTCTTGGAAGAGTGACAGGCTTTAAAGGACTAACTCTAGCCTTTGACAACAACAAAGAAATAGAGATTGAACCATCAACTTCAAGAACTTTCAAATAGATCACAGCACCATAACCCTTGAGAGAACTATCACAAAAACAATGAAGTTCCATAGATTGTTTCTCTTTCCACGTGAGAGAAACAAAACATCTTGGAATCGATAACTCTCGCAACCTAAGCAAATCTCCAGCCCATGCCAAAAATCGTTTTCTCAACTCGACCTCAACTTGCTCATCCCAATCAAGTCCCAACTTCCACACTTCTTGAAACAATATTTTGACAGACATGATAATAGGGGAGATAAGCCCAAGTGGATCAAATGTCTTGGCTATGCAACTCAAAATCAACCGTTTTGTAACTAACACATCCTCTGGAACCAAGATTCCATCAAAGGTGAAAGTGTCTTCGACTGGACTCCAACGCATTCCGAGAACTTTGACAGAGTCATTTTCTAAGCTTTTGTTTTCGAAATGTCTATGAATATTTTCTGCAACATCTGAATTATTGGAAGACCATTTGCATAACTTCATACCAGCTTCACTCATGACTTTTGAAGCTTCAGACATGAGATTTATAACCTCGTCCACACTGTCGCCTCCCGAGAGCCAATCATCGCAATACATGTTCTCAGACAATTCTTTGATGGCCTTGGTGGCTGGATACTGTGACAGGTGATGACGAATGGTGGCATTCAGGAGAAATGGACTGGCTTTGTTTCCAAACGGGACTCTTGTTATGCGCATAGCGCGAACTATGTTGTCAATCTGCCAGAAAAAACCGATGTACATCACAATCTTCTGGTCTGACACTAATCTGGAGAAAAGCCTTCTCTATGTCGGAGCATAAGGCTACTTTATGTCTTCTAAATCGCATGAGCACATCGCTCAACAGAGGTAACAGGTTTGGGCCTGTTTCCATACAGTCATTTAAAGAGATAGTGTTTGGTCCGGAGGCGGAAGCATCAAATACAGGGCGTATCTTAGTTGAAAGGCTGGACATCTTAACAACTGGTCTGTGAGGCAAATAGAATTTTGAATTTTTCATGTTCTGACCTTCATTCAAGGGCACCTCCTCAATGATGCTGTCTGCCTCCATTTTCCTAAAAACATCATCATATCCCTTTTTCAGTATTTTATCTCTTGATAACTTTCTCTCAAGATTATCAAGTCTCTGCCTAGCTTGAGACGCATTGCACTGCAATTGCGGCTTCTTTGATTCTACCCAAGGTAGAGCCACTTGATACCTATTGTCTACATACTCAATCCTTTTTGCAAACTCTTTCATAACTTTAGATTCATATGGTGCATTCTTATCATGACAGCATTCTAAGTATTCAAGATCCCACAATTTTCTAAAGTCAGATTGTGGAATGTCTGTCAAGCAGAGCAGTTGTCTGCAGGAGTCGAGTGCTTTGTTACTCGGGTTCGAATATGCACCAGAGAGGACCCATGGTCCTAAGACAGTTTCTTGGGCAACAAGCCAGAAAGACTACACACGCAAGAATCTGTCTTGATGAGTTTCCAATAATAATCCTGACCAATCAAGATATCAATGCTTACGTTTTTATCACAATGGATATCTTCTGAGAATGTACACTCCTGAAAGTGTGATAATACATCCATGGGAATTGCCGGCCTAAACATTGCTGCGCAAATGACCTTAACCTCTGTAAGTAATAAGGTTTCTTTCCCTTCACAGGGCAAATCAAATCTCACAGCATAAACATTTCTCAATGCCTTTTCTGAAGGTTTATCTGACTCAAAGGCAGACACATTCAAGCTTTCTCTGCCATAAAAGGAAGGTTTTATTCTTTTGACAGCTCTGCTCGAGATGAAACTTCTATCTGATCCACTGTCGAACAAAACTGTCAAAGAGACACCCTTCATATTAATCTTCATTGTTTGTAACACAGTGTTTTTGTTTGTAAGTTTGCTTCGACAAAAGGCAACATTGATACTTTCGGGATTTTCAGTTTGAGCAAAACTGGAGTTGAAATTTGTATTGCCCGATTCTGTTTTCATTTGCCCGTTACTACAAAACCTCTCATTATGTTTATGGCCACAAATTTTACATTTTGAGTAGCACCTTTTCGCAACATGACCTTTTGTGAAGCAAACCCAACAAAGATTATTCTCTTTGATCTTATCCTTAACATGTTCTGTCTTCATGGTAAAAACTTTCCTACATTTGCTATTGCCATGTTTTCCACCACAGAATGAACACAAAAAGTCATTTCCTGATGACAACGTAAGGGCTGAGGCGGTAGAACGAAAGTTTGGATTTGCTTTGCATTCACGATGATTCTGTAATGTAGGTACAGGTACAAAGCTCTGTGAACGTTCACGATTCTCGATTTCGTTGTGTAAGAAGTCCATAAGGAACGCTAAATCTCCTTTCTTTTTGTGACTTTTCCTTGCTCACATGAGTCTGATGTCCGGAGGTAAGCGACTGACGATAAGCGGTGTGAGCACCAGTCCATAATTTGTGCCGTCCACGCCCATGTTTTCGAGGCTTCTGATGTTGATCTGAAGTTTTGTAAAGACGACCCATAAGGCTTTGATGTTTTTTGCACTATGAAAATCGACTGTTAGCAAATTTTGCACATGTCCAAAAATGATGCGTTCTTTTCGTCCAAAACGGTCTTTTAAGATGTCCATGGCAATTCTGTAATTTTCGTCAGTAAGAGCAAGGCCCTCAATCGCCGTTTTTGCTTCTCCAACAAGAGAAGCCTGCAGGTAGCTAAACTTGGCAACTTCTGGTAACGTTGTTTTGTCAATTATCGCTGAAAATCTATCACAAAACGAAGGCCATTCTGCGAAGTCGCCGCTGAATTTTGATATTTCTATTTTAGGAAGTTGTGGGGTGGCCCCACCTTGACAGAGCCCCAACGATGATGATGAGTTTGATAGGGAGCTGGTTGGGCCCTGAATCGGCGTAGTGAATTCATTGAGTTTTCGCCGGGCCACAGCAATAATGGCGTTTGATTGGCTGACATATTCTTCAGCTTCATCCACGTCAGCCATCAATTCACTCGAATCCAACGTCATTTCAAACTGTTCTTGAACTATATGAAGCGAATCACATCTTTTTATCACTTCATTCATACATTGTTCTATGTCTTCTTTACCTTTATCAATTGCTTCAATACATGTTTTTAATCTATCAATGGCTCTGGTCAGCCAGCCTCTTGATGCTATACGTCGTTTTTGCAACACTGCACGGTCCGGTGAATGGGACTGCGTAGCCATATTAAGATTATACACAAACTCTTTTGTCGCACTGACACTTTAAATAAACTGAGAATCTAAAAGTCCTCCCGCGTTTCGGCACCAGAATGAAGAGAATTAACTTTAGTTCATGTACAACAATATGACTACACATATAACACAAAGTCCATTGATGATTATATAAGCATTATTTATAATATTTGTTTCACAACACTAAATTTAGACTGCACAGCCTCCACCATATTACTTTCTCTCTCTCTCTCTCTCTTCCCTCTACCTACTTCCGCTACCTACATCGACATAATGTGATTGAGGCTCTGTTCGGGTAACTTCTCATTTTCCATAACAAAGTCTATAGAATGAAGTTGACGTAACTCGGTCTTTGTTATTGTTTTTTTTTTTTTTTTTGGGGGGGGGGGGTTTGGGGGGGTTTTTTTTTTGTTGTCTTTTTTTTTGTTTTTGTTGTCTTCTTTTTTGTTTTTTGTTTTTTTTTTTTATATCCGCTTTTATGAGTAATTCTCACTAAACTGTATTAACCAGACTATAAAAGTTCATGGTTATACAGTTTTGTGTGTTGGTCCGTTATACTTCCGGATGGCAATGTTGTGCGCTTCTTAGCCAAGCGAGTACTATCTATAGGTTAGAAGTCCGCGATATTTGAAGGACAAGTATTCTGGCCAAATTTTTAGATATGGTTTGATTTTTTTTCCAGAGTGCGGTACAATGCTGCATTCATTATCCCAGCTAGATAGTAGTAAATGTGACCCTCCGTCTCAAAACGGTATTATGTCGGGATGATTCAGACCCCAAAAAGTGAATTTAGAGATAGAATGATGAGAAATTGGAGCTTAGAAGTTTTTGCAATGCAAGAAATAGTCTTTATACTCCAGCGTAACGTACAGAAATGAAACCCAAGTTTGATATTTGTGGCTATGAATTCAATTTCCCTTACCGAGTGGATCCCGACATAATACCGCTTTGATACGGTGGGTCACAAATATGGAAACGGATTTTTATTTCATAAAAGTACATGTTGCATGTAAGGTCTCCATTTTATTAGCCCTCCTACTATTGCCTATGGTCAGGAGCTCATTCATACCGGAGTCGAAGGAGGTAGTGGGAGTAAAAGGCCAAACCTGAGGGCACAATGACGTGACCAGAACCTTGCCGTCTTTGTCACATACGCTGTCACTGATCACAATCAATATCGCTTGACTTTGTCACAAGACAAGACACCGTGCCACTTGGTTTCGACACAATATCATCATCATCATCATTGCCCTTTTCACCCTGGGTCAGGGTATAGGCCACAGACAAACAATTTCCATCCTTCTCTATCCTGAGCTAACTTTTTTTATATCGTTCCATGTCTTATCACTTCTCTGTATCCTTCATAAATTCTGCCATTGCAGAAATTCTTCGGTCGCCCAAGCTAATAACGGTTTGAGTTTTACGGAAAGGGAAGTTAACCCTTCGACAACCCCCAACCTGGAGGACCAGGTGACCAATCAATCTGTTTTGAATTTTGTTTTTTTTCGACACAACATAAATCATTGAAAACTGATTGATTGGATTATGTATATAGGTTAGACGACCAACGAATGAAATTAGCACTACTTAAAATAGCGCACACCTTTTCTTATGAATAATATGGATCAAGAGCGACGTTTTTGTGATTCTATTTTAAAAAATAAACAACTATAAATAAATTATATATTTTGAATTCCGTGAGTTCATATTCATAATCTATCAAACATTTGTTGTCAACACTAATCACCTTCCCCTTCGCTCCCCTCCGCCACCCCTGGTTACAGAGACCACCTTCCTCCTTCAGAGCCATTAGGCTCAGGGAGCCGGAGTTTATCCCGTTTCCTATAGCGTGAAACAGACAATCGCAATTGCTTGCTACCCTTTGGATAGGACGCCAGTCTATCGCAACGATCGCCAGATCTAACAGACCCAGCTACTGGGTGGACAGGACCACCTCGCTTTGTTTGCAATGTTGGAAGTGACATTATATATATATATATATATATATATATATATATATATATATATATATTATATATATGTGTGTGTGTGTGTGTGAGAGAGAGAGAGAGTGAGAGAGAGAGAGAGAGAGAGAGAGAGAAAGTGTGTGTGTGCGTTTGTTTATGTGTGTTTGAGAGAGAAGGAGAGAGAGAGAGAGAGAGAGAGAGAGAGAGAGAGAGAGAGTGAGAGAGAATCCAATTGTCCTCACTGATGCTTGATAACCAAAGAATCGTGTTACATTTTTGTTTAGCGGTTATCGGTATTACGATGCCCATCATGTCTCCTTCTAAATATATACAAGGAAAACAAAGGTTGATATATAAGCCAAAGAAATCATGACAGATAAAATACAATAGAGAGCAAAAAGAGAGGAAATCATGTTTTACGCCACTGAAACTGAGAAGGACTCCGGACTCAATGGACTTGAGGATTGAATTATTGAATCCTTGTATAATAAAGGCTTTTGTGTAAATAAAAGAAAGTTATTGACAACTTATTGACAAGTTCGAAGCCATCTTATACTATCGATATAATCTGTCAAAGTCTTGGCCAATGAGGAAAAGAAAATGTGGTCAGTGTAACCATAGCAAATTTCGATCGCAGTTGTGTTATAAAGCAATGTAAAATGGGATGTCCTTCCGAATAAATGGAATCGAAAATCCAATTTATCGTATCGTATTGAATCGTATCGTTTTACGAGCTAATATGCTTTAAAAACATTGACATGCTCTATGAAACTTTTATCCAAGATACCATTTTTCAGTTATAAATATCATTTGTCTTAACAACCCCACACTCTCACCTCTCTTTCGTCTTTAGTGTCAATTTCACGTGTTATTGTTGACAAAGGGGAAACCCGAAACTTCCATATCATCTGTCTTTGAATTTTGAATTGAAGCTATAAATCCTTTATATTATTGTTTTTTCGAGCTTCAATCAGCAATATTTGCATTATATTATATTCGTAGAAATCAGAATATACACACAATATATTTATATGAGAACAAGAGACATTTCGAAACAGCGGCGAGGGAGTGCAGCGCCCTGCCACATACAAGTCGCATTATTTAAAGTGTCTCAAAGACAGTAAAAGTGTCTCCCATGTTACTGTGTCACTTGACTGTGTATGATATTGACATTCATGAGACTTTGTCATGCAATTTATATGTCACGGTGTTAGAAATGTGCTGCTAGATACATAAAACATGTGGATGCATTTTTATGTGTAGCATTTCTTCTTTTTCTTCTTCTTCTTCTTCTTCTTCTTCTTCTTCTTCTTCTTCTTCTTCTTCTTCTTCTTCTTCTTCTTCTTCTTCTTCTTCTTCTTCTTCTTCTTCTTCTTCTTCTTCTTCTTCTTCTTCTTCCACCTCCTCCTCTAACCTCCTCCTCCTCCTCCTCTTAGGACGAGAAATGGAGCTTGTCAATCAATTTATGGACAAAACAAAATTGCTTTACGCTAGGGGGACCTTATTATAAAGTTCATATCGGACAGAAAAAGAAAAAATTGTGCAAAATGCATTAGAAAATGGGTTTTAATCGAGGATTCTAACCGCCGATTCACAAGATTTAATCCGCACCACTAGATCATTGTGAAATGTTAATAACAAATCATTCTGTCTGATCCTCAAATTTTTTACTTTTATTTTTATTCCTACCTACCTCTGTTTTGTTTTGTTTTGTGTTTTATTGTTATTTTTTTATAATCTCATCAGGGTCTCCGACAACTCAGTTGGTAGAGAACTCGACTCACAAGCAAATAAAATGGAGAGAGGTACAGAGAAATAGAGATAAAAGAGAGGAAGAGATAGAGGGAGAGCGAAGAAAGAGAGAAAGAAAGAAAGAAAGAGTGAGAGAAAGAGAGAGATGAGAAAAGGAGATAGAGAGAGAAAGAAAGAGATAGAGAGAGAGATGAAGAGAGATAGCGAGACAGAAAGATACCCCAAAAATGGAAAGAGAAAGGTGAGAAAAATATAAAATGAGAAAGAGAGAGAGAGAGAGAGAGAGAGAGAGAGAGAGAGAGAGAGAGAGAGAGAGAGAGAAGGGGGCATTGAAAGATGTTAAAGGTATTCCATCTTCACGTCAGATTTTAGATCTTAAAACGTAAGACTACTTACTAGTGTGTTGCATACCTACATAAAAGAACCAGACTTTCAACATGACTACTATAAATCATACAGCTGAGCCTATCACTATCACCTGTACAGGACGCTAGTGTTGCGTAGACGGCGATGATAGATGAATTAAGATGATGAATCATGTACAAAACACAAGTGTTGTGTAGTTGCCGATCGTTGTTCTGTCCTACTCTCAACAAGGTTTTAAAAATGTCTTCATTTTGTCAGAAAACTTAAAACTCTGAGCATTGATCTTTTTTTAGCTTTATTTAGCGCAATATCCACTAAATGTGCTCAAAGCGCTTTACAAGGGGTCCCTGACGAACAGCAACATTTAACATGTAGGACGGGACATGACGCCTGTTAGGCGATATTACAATTTTTCGGACAAAGACAACGCTGTTAACGGCCAGGTACTCATTTTACATCTGAGTACGGTGAGAGAATGTGAGTAAAGTGCCTTTTCCAATGACTCAACTATGCGCCGAGCGAGGCTCGAACCCAGGACCTTCCGATCGAAAGCGAGTGTCATACCACTAAACCACATAGCCACACAATTGATCAATTTATCGATTAGGAGGGGCCCCAATAACTCAATACCCTGAACCAGGATCTCTCTACATATCAAAAATTTGTGAATTCAGATGAGACGAGATTCTTAAGAACTAAAAAAAAAAGCAGTGCCCTCCATACTAAAGTCATAACAAGATCTTGACAGCCTCAAAATTCTGGCGGCCCAGGACCGTGACCAATGATCATAGTTAACAACATGGAGAGAGAGAGAGAGAGAGAGAGAGAGAGAGAGAGAGAGAGAGAGAGAGAGAGAGAGAGGCTATACTCCTCGAATTTTAAAAACTATGTGGCTGAATCACACAATTTTCAACAATCGTCATTCAAACTGCGAGGCTTATTACAAATAACTCACTTGGTAGAGCACTCGCTTATCACGCAAAGGGACTAAGGATGCAGTTGAGATCTTATTTTTTTTCTGATCCCGTTTTCCACCTAACATTGTTTTGGTAGCTGGTTCTGACGAAAAGTACTTTGCGATAGACTAATTGCTATATACCATTTCACGCGATAGAAACCAGGATAAACCTCGGCTTCATGGGCCTAATGGTTCTGAGGGACTACTAAATCTTTTATTAATTGATCGATTAAAATGAGCCAAACTTATCAAAAAGTCTAAAACATGAAATACCCTTAAAGATGTCTGGCCAAATAAACAATAAGTCCATGACGGATAGAAGTCGGCTCAGTCAAATGTAAGCCAATGAATTGTAGCTGGCATAACAATATAGCGGAATTTGGAGATATCACCCAGATAAACATATTTATAAGATTTAGTATTTAATGATACCGTCAACAGACGAAGAGAATGGGCGGACTTTTGTCATCACAAAGTGCGGGCAGCCAACGTCAATATGGACGACACTGGATAGTGAGTGAGTGAGTGAGTGAGTATCTATAGCCCTTTTACCGAAGCATCAACGTTTTAACAAAATAAAGTTAAATTATTTAAATTTAACATATAATGGGACAGACATTAAACGTTATATTCACTTTAACCAATGGGAGATTTTAAAAAGAATTAATCTTGCATTCCAGAGGTCTCAAACTCAAAGACTTCAGACTTTAGACTTTAAACTTTAGACTTTAGACTGACAAGTTGGAGATTCTGTTTTGGCGTTTTTATACACCTCCGTTGGAGGTGTACAAAAACGCACCGTTTTTATGCACCTCCGTTGGCGGTGATGGTAAAGTTGTTGCTGCATACGTCCATGAGGTTTAAATAGTTTTAGATTGTAGTTTAACACGCTGCTTAGTGATTACCGATGTACAATGATAATAAATTAAAGAATAATAACAATAATTAAAAAAATCAAAAGTAAAAAGAAACATGGCACACAAATACTGATCTCAAATAAATAAATAATTTTAGAAAATTAAAATCGAAGATTTTTAAAAACATGATAAAAAGTTTTTGAAAAAGAAAAGAAAGAAAAAAAAGCAAACAAAAACAAAGTAAATCAAAAAAAAACAAAAGTCAACAATGGGAATCGAACCCAGTACTTTCAAGGTTGGAGTCTGACAGCTTGTCCACTGCGCTACGGAGCCACCTGACTGTTCATCACATTTAATAAGCTCTTTCTAAAACATTAATTTACCTTCAATGCAACTTCTATTTTCGGGTTTTATATTTCGATTTTTTAAATTATTAATATTTTTATATAAATTTATTAACAAAGACATCCTACAGATGTCACAATATAACTTTCGCCATGTCCAAATGAAGAAACACAATATCGCTAATGAAATTGGGTGGAATGCGCATGCGTGACGGAGGTGTATAAAAACGATGCGTTAAGATACACCGTCAACGGAGGTGCATAAAAACACTACGTTCTGTGTTTATGGATTGATTTATGAAGCAATCGTTCTCTGGATATAACGAGAGCATTGTGTCTCGTTCGCGTACGACTGATTTTACTAGTGACAAATTGAAATTGGGAAACTCTGAACTTTTATAAATCGCATTATCCACCAAACGGGCTCAAAGCGCTTTACAAAAGGTCCCTTGCCAACAGCAAAACTTAACACGCAGTTCGTGACATGACACCTGTTGAGGGATTTTAAACGGGGTTTTTTCGACAGAGACAACGCTGTTAACGGCCAGGTACTAAATTTACACCCGAGTATGGTTAGAGAATGTGAGTAAAGAGCCTTTTCCAAGGGCCCAACACTGCGCTGCTCAGAGCGAGACTGGAACCCAGGACCTTTCGATCCAAAGGCGAGTGTCATACCACTAACTAGACCATAATATAGCCGCACAGGGAGCAATAAATTCGTCTTGGCAGGACTTCCTTAGTTTCACAGCACTTTTATTACATTATTTAAGCTTTGAGCCATTGTTGACTTTCATTTAGTTGCAATGCCCAATAAATATTACTCAGTCAATAAGTCATTGGACTTCTGAGCTGAACTACTTGGGTTCGAGCCCCACTGGTGACAATTATAATTTCATTTGATTTGTATGTCATGTTGCAATTACATTTTCTTGTATTCCAGATTCATAATCATTAACAAATAAAATTGATGAAATTGATGCATGTATGTATATATATATATATATATATATATATATATATGACGATAATAATGATGCTGGGCGGGGTTCTGACCTCCCATAGTGGGCAGGGAGGTACTTACTGTGTCTTCTATCCCCCTATATCTGTTTTCCAACTTGCTGTCTTTGTCTTGGAATGAGATTACTTAGTTTTGTCCTGGCCCCGGCATGTTGGCCTTACTGAGGGGGAAACAGTCAAATGCATAGTTATTGTTTTTGGGAGATGATATTTTTTTCCTTGTAAATCATCTCTCTGTTATATATTATTATATTTGTAATGTAAGCATTTGAGTGTATTTCTCTTTGTTGGATCTTGTGCTTGTGTCTAGGTGAGACTTATAGGTGATCCCAGACTAAGTACATCGATGGTATGCTCTTGGAATCTACATCTGATCCCTATTTGTTCCCAGTTCCCCTTTGTCTTCATTTCTCTTGGGTGCTTTAATTGTAATTCTAGAACTTTCTACTATTCCATTTTCTTCCTTTTTTACTGGTGCTGATATAACCTAAATGTGTTGCAAGCGCCGTAAAACCCTTAAAAACAAAAAACAAATAATAATGATGTATTAATATCAAGATTGAATAAAAATCTAAGTTAGGGAGTTTAAAAATCGTTCTTTCTTTCTTTCTTTTCACATACAAATACAATGCCCAAACTTTTCATTAACCCGCTCAAAAAAATACCACATAGAAGTCTACCTTTTTTTTTAATTGGGCTTTATGTAACGTAATATCCACTAAATGTGCTCAAAGATTTACAAGGGGTCCCCGGTCAACAGCAACATTTAACATGTAGGACGGGACATGACGCCTGATAGGCGATATTATAATTTTTCGGACAAAGACAACGCTGTTAACGGCCAGGTACTCATTTTACACATGAGTACGGTGAGAGAATGTGAGTAAAGAGCCTTTTCCAAGGACCCAACTATGCGCCGAGCACGAGGCTCGAACCCAGGACCATCCGATCCGAAAGCGAGTGTCATACCACTAGATCACATAGCCGCACCTTGGTCTTTATGAAACAGTGTCAGACAGAGCAGGAAGAGAGAAATGCAAGAAATAATCCCAAAAATTCAACCTGCTAGTCAGAGGAAAGCTAATTTTTTTTTTCTAATATTTTTCCTTTTATTTTATCTGGCACTGTTTCAGGTAGAATTTACCGTAACACATCCCTATAATTCAAATAATATAGGGAGGACTTCCGTTGTTTCATAGCACTTTTATTATATTACTTAATCTTTTAGCCATTATGGACTTCCAATTAGATAGTTGCAATGTCCAATAAATATTCCTACTTAAGATAAGTTTCATTTTATATGTGTTGTGATTTTTCTAATTTCAAAAACAATTTACTGAGTTCGTTATCGTTTATGACTCCGGCCGACGTCATTATCACCTACTGTGTTTCGATATTGAAAGTGATGGCAAACATTGTTTCATCAGGTTACAGTATATTTTGTTAGGGTTGAAGGGGAGGGGGGGGGGGGGTTCGGGGGGTCTTCCCACGATATATATATATATATATATATATATATATATATATATATATATATATATATATATATATATATATTTAAAATCCCCTCTTTTGGCGTGCTGTGAACCTACGGAAGTCTTTCCCAAATATTATATTCGACTTACCAGCGCCTGATGACAAAATGGAAGATCCAGCGACGAACACAGCAAGGTGAATGTTGACGTCTCGGGTTGAATCATCGTCGAGCACCTCTTGACGTGCTTCCACGTTGCTCTTTTTTTCCGCCATTGTTTTTAGTGATTTTTTGTTTTACTCTTTACAAAAATTTTGTCTACTCCTTGAAAACGTGTTGCTCTTTTTTTTTCTTTTCTTCGAAACAACACACAACAAGCACCGTGTCGGTTTGAGTGAGTTTATTATTATCTCTTTTGCTTTTGAATTTGTTCCTTTTTCCTCTCGGGTTTTCTATTCTTTTTCAAAGTTGTTTTTTTTTTGGGTGTTTATTTTTCTTGTTCGTATTGAATTTTGTTTTCAAAATGAATTTAATAATTGTTTGTTTGTTTTTTCAAAATTGATGTGTAATTTTGTTGTTGTTGTTGTTGTTGTTGTCGTCGTTCTTGGTCTAAACGTATTTGTTCTTTTTCAACTAAATAATTTTATTATTTGAATTTTTTGAGGTAAAGAGATTCCGTTTTCTTTCAAACTGATTTATCTACAAGAATTTGTCACGAACAATCATTTTCATTGACGAGCCTATTTCCATTCCATTAAAAATAAAATTTCTGGTTTCGTTGAATGCCGTAACTGAAAAAAAAAATTATCATAAAGAAGAATGAATATATTATGATAAATATAACTAAATATGAACGTTTCTAATAAAGAGAAATCCAACGGCTTGACAAAGCTCAATAGGAACTAGGTACACATATTAGTAGGTCTGATAATCGAACATAATAATGGGCTTGATTGTTGATTTGAAAGGATTTCCATTACAACAAAGAGACCATAACAATTTGGGTAATCAGACCTGTATATAAGTACACGTCGATGAGGATGAGATTATTTTTCCATGTGCTCAAGTCATTGGTCACATAATGTGCTCAAAATGACCTACATAATAACAAGTGTTCACGTTTTTTGAAATATCAATCATCACAATATTTATGTCATTTTGTTCAGCTTGACTCGTCGGTCTAATTACAAAATTTTCATTAAAAAAACATCCCGTTTGCATATTAACAATTATCCAATCGTAGAAGGGAGATCATGTGATCGATGTCTCGGTAGGACGAAAACCTGGATATTTTAGCTATGAGTTCAGCTAGAAAACTCATAACATCCGCCAGCCGGTTATAAAGTACCAATACACAAAACTATGTGTATCATTGAACGTTTTTAGTATGATGAATTGATGAATTAATGCGTTTATCCATATATATATATTCCTATCTCTCTCTCCCCCCCCCCTCTCTCTCTCTCTCTCTCTCTCTATCTATCTCTCTCTATCTCTATCTCTTGCACACACACACACACACTCACACACATACACACACGCACATTGACATGTTTATGGACAAGCACACATCCGTAAACAGCAGACACACACACATACACACACACACGCACATAAACATACTCCCTCATTCACACACACACACTCATTACTTATTCCCTCTCAATCACAAACACATATTATTATAACTTACGCTGGTAAATTTATTCAAGTGTAAGAATTTGAGATAAGAGATGGTGAAAGAGTGAGTTTTGTAGATAACAAAAATTCAGTTGGAAAAAAAAATAGGGATTTAAGTAGAGTTCAATCTTTGGACGGCATCTTCTCTACTATAGAATGAAGATGACGTCAATCGAGTCTTTGTTATTGTTTTTTGCCATCCGCGTTTATGGGTACTTCTCACTAAACTGTATTAACCAGACTATAAAACTTAATGGTTACACATGGTTTTGTGAGTTGGTCCGTTATACTTCCGGATGGCATTGTCATGAGCTTCTAAGCCAAGCACATACAATGGGACCTACACCACGTGTGCATATGCAGGTCTGACAACCGAACCCACTTATGGGCCTAGTTTAACATTCTTGTAATGGACAAACTTCACAACACTTGGACAAAGCATTAGTCTCATAACGGCAGGGGACCTTGAAAATCTGAGAACCCTAGCAGAGGTCCGGCAATATTGGAGACACCTCACACAGGAAATACTGGAAACAGCCAAGGCGACCCGATCTTTCGGTCGAGACGCGAAAGGCATCTAAGTCAAGTAAGTCAAGTAATGGACAATAGTTTTTCGTCTTTTTTGTTTGTTTGTTTTGTTTTGTATTTTTTGTTTTTGAGATTTCCATTACAACAATGAGCCCATAAAGAATTGGGTTATCAGACCTGCAAATAAGTGCACATCGGACCCACTGCTTCAAAATAGTGCCATGTCCAGAATGGGAGCAATCTATTTTCAGGTTTTCGTCCAACTGAGTCATCGATCACATGATTGTGGCTGTCCGCAGATTGGATATTTATTCTTAATGGTAAATATAAATTCACTGCTTTATTTATGAAAGTTAGAAAACTGAAAACTGAACACAATAACCGATTGTGATGTTGGTTATTTTGAAAACTGTGAACACTTATTATTATGTAGGTCAATTTGAGCACATTTTGCCATGTGATCAATGATGACTCAAGCATATGGAAAAACAATAAAGGTCGTCCCATTCTATTTAAAATCAAGTCTATATGTGATATGTGTTTAGGAAATTCAAACTTATTTAATAAAAACCGGTCAAATTTTGTGTGTTGAAAAGCCTTTAGAATGAATGCAGTTGACGTCACAATGCTCTTTGTTATTGTTTTTAGTGCGGCTATAATGTGGTCTCGTGGTATGACACTCGCTTTCGGATCGGAAGGTCCTCGGTTCGAGCCTCGCTCGGCGCATAGTTGAGTCCTTGGAAAAGGCTCTTTACTCACATTCTTTCACCGTACTCCGTTGTTAAATGAGTACCTGGCTGTTAATAGCGTTGTCTGACGGAAAAAAATGTAATATCACCTAACAGGCGTCTTGTCTCGTTTAGCATGTAACGTGTTGCTGTTGTCAGGGACACTTTATAAAGCGCTTTGAGCTCGTTTAGTGGATATTGCGCTTTATAACAGCTCAAGTTTTGGGATTTTAAAAAATTTATTATCAAATTTTCTCAAGCAATCTTGTTTGATGCTTATTCAGGCCTTTATGGATAACTGCCATTTTGTTTCATTTCCTTCAAATTTTGAAGATTTTCATTGTTGCAACTAGGTTGGAAAAAGAAGAGAGGTCGGATCACCTATCCTGAGTCACAAAATAGCAACAAACATTTGTGAAGTCATCGATCTTATTACTGTTAAGATACCACTAGCTAGAAGCCGTCGCCTAGGCATTCCATGAATGAATATAGATGATTCATCAAACAAGATGTCAACAGGAAACACCCATGTAGTCCAAAGTGAGCAAATTGAGGGTTAATAATCTTAGTCAAGGAAGACAAAAACCAAAGTGCCCAAAGCGGGGCTCTAACCCGGGACCTTCTGAGTCACAGTGCAATGTCTTAACCACTCGGCAACTCCGTCCCCTTATTTGGAAAAAAAACTAAGGAAAAATCGCTTTCATTTTCATTTCATTTTCCTTGATTAATTAATTGAAAATAAACCAGAATACTGACGATTTTGGATTAAAAATCATAGCTTTTTAAATAGTGGAAACCGTGCGGAATACGTTGATACTCTGTCCACAAATGTGAGTGGAGAACGCACTTATGTTGAATGAATGAATGAATGAATGAATTTATATAGCGCCTAGATCCACAATGTGCTCAGAGGCGCTTTACAATATGCAAATAAAACAAAACAATAAATTAATAAATTAAGCATAAAATCTATCATATTTGAAAAGCATCAATCAATTTGTAATTTAATTACCATACACTGTGCTACGAGATGAAAATTTAGGATATCTATAATATGTAGACCTGATAGATTTGTTAAACATCAATCGATTTTCTATAGAGATGTGTTTAAAGTTTCTTGTTAAAATTTTCAAATATCGGACATTTTTTGAGGGATGAATGAAGGCAGTTGGTTCCATAAGGCGGGTGCCGACTGGCTAAAAGATCTCTCACTATAAGACGATCTACTATGTTGATAGTAACAGAGAATAAAGTGAGTAGAAAAGAGCGAGAATACAATATAGAATAGCAATACGCTTCAACAGTCGCAGCGTCACTTCTCTCGTAATGACGCATGGTAACTTAGTAACTGGCTCTAAACTATCGGAACAATGGCGGACGCCCTTATGAATTATTTCTCCGACGAGCATAAAAGCGTATCCAGAGGGGAAAAAAAACATTATAAATCTGACCATGTTTTGACTTTTACACATTCTGATCACAAGACATATGAAAAGTTCTAGCCAGCATAAAGAATAAAAAGTACCGATTTTCATTGTTTAGGACCACGATGGCCGCCGTTGCTGGGCGACGTGACATCAGACTATTGAATCCAATTTCGCGGCGATGGGATCTCGGTGGCTAGCGTTCCTCCCCGTAAGGTTGTGGGTTCGAGCCCCCATCGCCGCAAAACTTTTATTCTCTATTGTCTACTGGCACTTTTCTACTCACTGCATTTTCTGTTATAATCTGTCCACACTTTTTTTTAACCTATGAGAAACTATTTTTTTCTATTCTATAGGATCTCCATTGTCAGTTTTTGATTTATTTTCCACTATTCCACTAATAGAAAATGATGAAAACGAATTTATTTTCATTAGTTTTTACAAATAACTTATTTTGGGATATTTTTGTGGCGAACATCTGTTGGCACTGCCTCACACATACACACAGAGAGAGAGAAAGAGAGAGAGAGAGAGAGAGAGAGAGAGAGAAAGAGAAATAGAGAGAGAGAAGGAGAGAGAGAGAGAGAGGGAGGGGATGAGAGAGAGAGAGAGAGGAGAGGGAGAGAGAGAGAGAGAGAGGAGAGAGAGAGAGAGAGAGGAGAGAGAGAGAGGAGAGAGAGAGAGAGAGAGAGAGAGAGAGAGGAGGAGAGAGAGAGACGACAGTTGCCGTAACAATAATGATTGTTTGGGATTTAGTTCAACCAAAGATGTGATCAGATGCACTACACTTTATCTGACAAGCAGATATTGAGCGTTTTAAGTTACTCATTCGTTACTGTGTTAGTTCTTAGTTCAGCTATCCTTGCTATAGATAGTATGCGCTTGGCTAAGAAACTCATAACATTGCCATCCGGAAGTATAACGAACCAACACACAAAACTATGTGTAATCTGAAAGGTTTATAGTCTGGTTAATACAGTTTGGTGAGAATCACTCACAAACGCGGATGGCAAAATACAACAACAAAGGCTTGAGTGACGTCATCTTCGTGCTATCTATTGAAGATAGTTTTGATTTATAACTCTGCTGTACTCGGAACGAAAACCCATTTAAAAATTTTGGCCAGAAAACATGTCCTTCAAATATCGATCGATTAAAATGACCTTCATTTTGTCAAAAACTCTCAAACCTGGGACTTCTCGTAAAGTTCCAGGTTTGAGAGTTTTTGACAAAATGAAGGTCATTATAATCGATCGATATTTGAAGAACGAATTTTATGGCCAAAATTGTGTTGGGGTTTTTTTTTCAGTTGGTCAGCAGAGCTCTCGTTACATCGGCGTAATCTTAGCATAGCTGTCTTGATTACGGTGCATCACAACCAGTCGAAATAGCAGGCCGTACATATTTTTAACAGTGTTTAAAAATTGCGTTGGGTACCATCATATAAAATAATAATAATAATAATAATAATAATAATAATAATAATAATAATAATAATAATAATAATAATAATAATAATAATAATAAAATAATAATAATAATAATTATTATTTAAAATAAGCAATATGTATAATATATATAATAAACGTAACGGTTTAATTTTATGATTTAATTAATCAAAAAACATATTAAAAAATGCTAAGGCAAGCAATATATCTTGCTATAAATATATTGAGTTAGATATGTATCACTAACAAAATATAATACTGTAATACATGACATGAGAAATATATGGACTGATTTTAAATCCTTATTAATATAATTGTTGTTGACCAATGAAATTTTTTTATAAAGTCTAATTAGTGTAAACTAAAACATTTAGCGCTAAGAGTTTTCGTGTAGAGTTATAGCTAGTCTATCATAGTATTGTTCTCAGCAATATCATATTTATTTAATATAATTTTAATATTTTTTATTAATTATATATTAAATTAATTATTATTGGTGTTATTATCTATTATTTTATTATTATTATTATTTTAGTTATTATTATTATTATTATTATTATTATTATTATTATTATTATTATTATTATTATTATTTTATATTTAATATTATGGTAGCCCATAATTTGATTCGACTGGTAGGCATAAAGAACTGACAGCAATTACTGTCATTTGTACTAATACGTGTCTGCCAGCCAAAATTATCGGCCTCTTAAGAACATGAACACTTTCTACAATAAATGTTATATAGGTATATGCGAGTTTTGATGATGATGATGATGATGATGATGATGATGATGATGATGATGATGATGATGATGATGATGATGATGATGATGATGATGATGATGATGATGATGATGATGATGATGATGATGATGATGATGATTGATGATGATGATAATGATGATGACGATGAAGATGATGATGATAAAGATGATGGTGATGATGATGATGATGATAACAGCCACTATGATAACCGTCAATAAATCCTTAAGTACTACATGTCACATAAAATACTATCTTATTAAATGATTGTAGGAATTACAACTTACCCGTAATGTTCTCATTACAATAATATAATAATACCGGTTATTCCTTCAATATAAAAGTTTGTTTTTTTTCACATCGTTTACATCCACGGTACTTCTTCCTTTCAACAGGCGGACACTGAATATCTAATGAATGCTTTGTCTCTCTGTCCTGTATATTTTTTTCATGCTTTGTTTTCAGTTACACAGACTCCCGCAAGACAGCGGTTGTCACACGCGTCAAAAAACGCCGACCATAATCTCTGCATCACAGCATTTGATGACGTCAGCACTGTCGTACTCTGACAGAAACGCCCTTCTAAATGTTGGCTGTAAAAAAGTTTTACTTCATATCATAATTTGACCGATGTGAACTTATTTTCAGGTCTGGTAACCCGACGCCATTATGGGCTTATTTTAACATTGGTGTAATGGACAATAATATTTTGCTTTGTTTTGAGAGTATTTCCATTTACAACAATGAGACCATAGTAATTAAGGTTATCAGACCTGCAAATAAGAACACGTAGTATGTGACCCATTTCCTGAAAACGGTATTATATCAGGGATGTTATAATTTGAATGACGAGAAATTTGAAATTTCAGATTTCTTTTTTTTTTTCAGTGTAATGAATTGCATTCATTTTTCTTAATAAAACATTTTAAAAAATAATTAACCCAAGTCTCTATTTTTTTTTCTCTACACTTTTTGAATTATTATACTACTGCATTGTGGAAAATAACATAGATCGAGACCAATCTTTTGAACAATCAACGATCATAATCGTCCGGTAATAAAGTTGGTAGGTGCGCGCAAATGAATCTGGCAACAGGGCGGCCAGATGGCGATTCCTAAAGATAAATTAAGAACCGATCATTTTCTAAATAATCATTAGAGTCCATGGGAGATAAAATTACACTCAATTTAAGAAAGGTTTACAAGTTATATGTATATCAATCTATAAAAAAGTTTATATAATTTTTAGATTAGCAGTAATTCTATACTCGTTGGCAAAAAAATGTAGCATGGGCTGTGTGAACAATTGTATCCCCCAACCCTATTTCTTAAAATGAAAAAAATCATTATTTTAAATCTTCTAAACCACCCACGACAAAATACTATTTTCAGACGACTGGACACATATTTTATATTATATGATTTTTTTAAAACTTGAGCTTTTATATAGAGCAATATCCACTAAATGTGCTCAAAGCCCTTTACAAAGGGTCCCTTACCAAAAGCAACACGCAACCTGTAGAGCGAGACATGACGCCTCTTTGGCAATATTACAATTTTTCGGACAGACACAAAGCTGATGACGGCCAGGTACTCATTTTACACCTGAGTACGGTGAGAGAATGTGAGTAAAGAGTCTTTTCCGGGGACTCAACTATGCGCCGAGCGAGGCTCGAACCCAGGACCTTCCGATCCGAAAGCGAGTGTCATACCACTAGACCACACAGCGATTAAAATGATCGCCATCTTGTAAAGAATTTTTGGCAAGTTTGTTGTCAATTTATTCAATTGACATATTATAATGTGAAATAAACAGTTCTTTGGCTGAATTTTCGGGTATAAGAGTTGTTAACAAGTTGAAGATTATTTTCACTGATTGATATTATATAAAGTAAAGTTTTCTGTCACCAAAGTTTTTAAAAACTATAAAGGCGATTAAGATATATCGGTTTTAATAAGTTTGGACAAGCAGGTTGTCATTTTAAGCCATCAATGTACCTCATATATTGATGGATTAAAATGACAACCTACTTGTCCAAACTTATTTGGGCATTTTGAAAGTTATGGTTCATTTTAACGGTACTTATCTGCAGGTCTGATAACCCAAAGTGTTATGGGCTCATTGTTGTAATGGAAATACTCTCGAACCAACAAGAATATTATACTCCATTACAATGATGTTAAATCAAGCCCATAAATACGTTCGGTTATCAGGCCTGCTAATACGTGCACGTAAGAATATTTTGGCCAGTTCGGGGTAATTTTAATCGATCGTATCTTATAAAGTGGGGGTTGCGATAGCTCAATTGGTAGAGTACTCGCTTCATACACAAAGAAACCGACTTGACATTCTTTTCTTATCCCCCCCCCACCCCCCACCCCCACCCCCTCTACCCAGCAGTGATTGGGTAGTTGTTTCTGTTAGATCTGGCGGAAAATACTTTGCGATCGACTAGATTCCTATCCAAAGGGTAACAAGCAATTGCTATTGTCCGTTTCACGCTATAGAAACATGAATAAACTCTGGCTTCATGGTTCTGGCTCAAAGGACTACAAAACTATTATGAAGTATTGATGCTTTTCGTTTTGGTAAAATATTCACAACATCCGCCAGTCAAATTTAAAAAAACATAGAAAACTGTGTATAATATTAAACGTTTATAGTGTGACGTTTATAGTGTGATTGATATCAATTTACTGAGATTAATCACTAAAAGGCTGTCTAAAAAATAATAACAAAGATCCGAGTGACGTCAACTTCGTTTCTTCTATAAATTTTTTCCGGCCATAATACATGAAAGGCGTTATGTCAATGTAAGGTAGAATAAAACAATCATCACAGTCAGACAGATTACTGCTTAGCTAACGAACATCAATCTCATTGGTTGTCGTGGAGAAAGTCACCTTGGTAGATGACTTGTGTTTTCAAGGGTAAAGAATATTATTATTATTATTAGGACAAGAGCTAAATTTAGACTTTCCATCCTTGCCAACTTTCAGTACTACGAAAACACAATTAATTAATACCAAATTTTGTAATTTTAATCTTAATTTTTAATTTGTGCGGCTATAGTGGTCAAGTGGTATGACACTCGCTTTCTGATCGGAAGGTCCTGGGTTCGAGCCTCGCTCGGCGGATAGTTGAGTCCTTGGAAAAGGCTCTTTACTCACATTATGTCATCGTATTCAGGTGTAAAATGAGTACCTGGTGTTGTCCTTGTCAGAAAAAATTGTAATATCGCCTAAAAGGCGTCATGTCTCGTACTACATGTTATTGTCTCCGTGTTGCTGTTAGTTAGGGACCCTTTGTAAAGCGCTTTGAGCACGTTTAGTAGATATTTCTCTATATATAAGCTCAAGATGCAATAATAAAAGCTTTTCCGAACCTGAGAGGTATTAGATTGAGAAATTAGGGAGCCGGCACTGATATAATAATTAAATAATTGAGATTTATATAGCGCAATATCCACTAAATGTGCTCAAAGCGCTTTACAATGGATCCCTGGTCAACGGCAACATTTAACATGTAGGACGGGACATGACGCCTGTTAGGCGTTATTACAATTTTTCGGACAAAGACAACGCTGTTAACGGCCAGGTACTCATTTTACACCTAAGTACGGTGAGAGAACGTGAGTAAAGAGCCTTTTCCAAGGATTCAACTATGCGCCGAGCGCGAGGCTCGAACCCAGGACCTTCCGATCCGAAATCGAGTGTCATACCACTAGACCACATAGCCACACTGATGTAAGATATAGATCTGAAAATGTATGCGTGAAAAGTAAGAAAGTAAAATACAAGAAAAAATAGAATTCCAAAAAATAATTCTTCATCGACTGGGGATCGAACCTCAGACTTCCTGATTACCATTACACCACAGAGGTTACCCGACAGTTGGTATCTACGTGTAATAACTCAAGTTGTTGTTTTTTGTTGTTCATGCTCTGCTTTACGTTTTTGTTGTTTTTTGTTGTTTTATTTTTTTTTTTGTTTTGTTTGTTTTTTGGAGGGGGTTAGGGGGTGTTATTTGTATTTGTTTTTCTTTTGGTTTCTTGTTTATTTTTTCGTTTGTATTTTTCTTGGTTTGTTTGTTTGTTTGTTTATTTATTTTTGTTGGAATATTTTGGGGTTTCATTGGGGGAGGGGGGGGGGGGGGGGGGGGCTTTTGGGTTTGTTTTTTTCTTTTCATTGAGTATACTCTCATTGGAACTGTATTGGGTTTTCAGACTTGACGGATAATTATAAACCATACCAATTGAAATGTTTTTCATTTCTGCAGATTTGGTTATATATGTAGAGCAATAAGATATTCTAACGTATACAGGACCTCTGGTACTTTTACGGAAAGATGTTAGAAATCGAAGATGCGAAAAGCAAAAACAAACCCAACAAAACTCTGCTGATAAAACTTTATCATCAGATCCCTGCCTAAAATCCCCTAATTGGATGTCACGTCGCCCAGCAACAGCTGCTGTACTTTTTATTCTTCATGCTGGCTAGAAATTTTCATATGTCTTGTGATCAGAATGTGTAAAAGTCAAAGCATGATCAGATTTGTAATGGGTTTTTTTTTCTCCTCTGGATACGCTTTTATGCTCGTCGGAGAAATATTTCCTAAGGGCGTCCGCCATTGTTCCGATAGTTTAGAGCCAGTTACTAAGTACCCATGCGTCATTAGGAGGGAAGTGACGTTACGACTGTTGAAGCGTATTACCAAGTGTATATTTACTTTTATTTTCCCCCTCTCCTAAATAGTAACGATCAATGATATCAAGTTTACAATAAAAATTTGTGACGTCAGGTTAGCAAACGTTGTATTTTACTAAAACTAAAATTATATTTTTGAAAAAAAGAAGTAATAATAATAATAATGCTGAAAACTTATATAGCGCAACAACTCCGTGACAACAGACTCTAAGCGCTTAAATTACAAATTACTTTGGCTGAAACATACTCATTCACACAACCAAGCATACACTACACACACACACACACACACACACACACACACACAACACCCAACAAAAACCAGACAGACCTATCTTGCTTCTCATACCATCTACGAAAGACGAAACAGATATGTTTTAAGCGAACGTTTAAAAATAGACAAAGGATCATTTAATTATTTTGGAAAATGTCTTTTACTCAGAGATGACGAAATCGGAATCGATTGAGGGGTAGAATAAAAGATTTCTTACACTCTTGCTTTTTGGAATTCGAACTTTGTTCTCAACGCGCACTCGCAAGCTCATACAGCGGTTGGGAACACACGAATTCAGAATTCCAAAAAGCAAGAGTGTAAGAATCGTATTATAATGTCCGACAGTATATTTTAAAATCTCAAGTTTTATTTTATTTTATTTTTTTTTAATTTTTTTTTTTTTTTTTTGTTGTTCTATTTAATTGCTTCTTTGTTTGTTTGGGAGGGGGGAAGGTAGATATTTTAAGGGACTCCAGGTAAAGCGATTTGAGGACGTTTAGTGGCTTTTGTTGACCTCAAATTTTCTAGGGGGGGGGGGGTATTATTGGTTCCATTGATAACGGATAAAGTCCATCTTGCTTAAAGTCCACCAATCTTGCTGATCCGTCGGTGTTGGATTTATTAGGATTCCACTGCATTCCAATAAGTAAGTAAGTAAGCTAGGGATATGCCACTATGTTGTAAAGTAATCGATCTTTGTATTTTTTATAAAAACAAAGCATAACGGTCATATTGTAACGAGTGATCAGTCACACCTGGCAAGTGAAGAGATCGTTTTTAACCAAAGATTTCTTATCACGAGATTGATCACATTCTGTTACTATAATTAAGTATGCATTTAGTCTTTGTGATTTTACAAAAGGACTCCTGTCCAATGGGGGGGTCCCGATAGCTCAGTTGGTAGGTCGCTCACTTCAAATGCAAAGGGACCGTGATCGATCCCGGATGCAGTCGAGATTTGTCTGACCCCGCCCTGTCCATCCAGCAAGGATTGGGTAGCTGGGTCTGTTCGATCTGGCGGAAAGTACTTTGTGATAGACTAGCGTCCTATCCAAAGAATAGCAAGCAATTGTAATTGTCTGTTTCACGCTATAGAAACCGGGATAAACTCCGTCTCCATTGACATAATGGCAGAAGGACTACTTTTTTATTACTCCTGTCCAATATTCAGGAATATTGAGGTTCAATCCACATACGAAGAAGTTTCGAGGAGGGGGTGGGGTGGGGCGCAGGGGCTGGCAATTATTTACTCGTGTAATTTTCCAGTTTATTTGCCACTGTATCATAGTCACGCATCCATGCTTTTTTCAGGTTGTAGAATATTTTGTCAGCAATTATATTTTGCCATAGCGATCACGAGTATGATACGATCACTTGCTGTAAATGGACAGCCAGTTTTATTTTTGTTGATTGGTTTATTTATTTGTTTGTTTACTTGTTTATTTGTTTTGTTTTGGTTTTGTTTTGTTTTTTGTTTTGTTTTGTTTGTGTTTTTTTTTTTGGAATGTGTTTGTTTAGGGGGTTTCTTTTTGTATTTTTGTTTGTGGTTTTTTGTTGTTTTTTTTTTTATTCCTTTTTGCTTTGCTTTTTTCTCTCTTAAAAATTTTGTTGTTTTCATTTTGACTTTGTTTCATATTGTTTCGATTTAAAAAAATAATAATCACGATTTTTATTCTCGTCACCATATCCAGTCTTCATGGAATGCCTAGACGACGGTATATAATGATGCGTAACGGAAGGGCGTAAATAATCAAAATTAAAATATTCATTTGATGGCACAGAAATTTGGTCGTTGCTCAGGACCCTAGAGGCAGGCTGGCTGGTTTCTACTCACAACCACCATTTGAGCTAAAGACTCACGTGGCCTTCTTCTTCTTCTTCTTCTTCTTATTATTATTATTATTATTATTATTATTTATTATTATTATTATTTTTATTATTATTATTATTATTATTATTATTATTATTATTATTATTATTATTATTATTATTATTATTCTCTATTTCTTCTTCTTCTTCTTCTTCTTCTTCTTCTTCTTCTTTTGAAGATTCCACAGACCACAATTTTATTTTTCTTTCATTGGAGATGTGAGACTATTCCACTGTCTCAACCAATGTCGCTGGTATGAACGAGTACAAGTGGGCATCCACTCTTGAGTGAGTAACCATAACTTGGATGGCTTCCTTTGATTGTGTCGAATAGCACCGAGGGGCAATTTCACTTGGTCGTTTAGGCCTTTACAAAATATTGTCACTTTGTCACGCTTCCATCTCTTAACTTTGAGTCAACCCTCCAGGTCGTATTATGGTCGTATGCAAGTCACTTTGACCTAGCTCAGGGGACTTGTTCTTATGGCCAGAAAAAATAAGTCACCTAGCTCATTTTTCCGACGCTTCACACTAGTGTGGTTATTTGGATTTGTCGAATAATACTCGCCTTTGGATCGGAAGGTCCATTGTTCGAGTCCCGCTCTGAGCGGCGCATAGTTGAGTCCCTGGAAAAGGCTCTTTTCTCACATTATCTTACCGTACTCAGGTGTAAAATTTGTACCTGGCCGTTGTCTCTGTTGGGGGAAAAATGTATTATCGCCTTACAGGCAATTTTATTTCATGTCCTACATGTTAAGTAAGTGTTGCTGTTGGTTAAGGATCCCTTGTAAAGCGCTTTGAGCACGTTTAGTGGATATCGCGCTATATAAATGCTAGACGTATTGCAATCTTATTTTTGGATTGACCTTAAGGACCACATTCCCCAATGGGATGGAGAGAGGAAATTTTACTTAATCTATTTTTATTTTATCTTCTAAGTCAAATACAGTGGAGAGCGTGGTTTTACCACCAAGGGCACCCTTTGCAACAGGAACAATGAATGGCACATCGTAACTACCGATTTCCTTCATGTTTTAGCGTCGTCATCCCATGTCATCGCCCCGCCCATAACACACCTATCTACTGTGTGATTTATGCATGACAACATATTAATGCCTAGCGGCTAATGGTGTGGATACACCGCCGAGAAAACTCCACCGGGGTCCGCGACAAAGGGGTACGACTTTGTTGCAAAACTCCAGCGATTTTGAGCGTGGTTATTGGCTGATGGGTGAAAATGACCGGAAACACTCTGGCCGCAGCGTCGAGTTCTTGGGCAAAACACCTCACACGCATTACCCCTCTGGATTTAGGTGTGAATGAGTACCTTGTTATCATCATCATCATCATCATCATCACCATCATCATCATCATCATCATCATCATCATCATCATCATCATCATCATCATCATCATCATCATCATCATTGCCTTTTTCACCCTGGGCCAGGGTATAGGCCACAGACAAACAGTTTCCATCCTTCTCTATCCTGATCTAACTTTTTTTTTTTTATCTCGTTCCATGACTTATCACATCTCTGTATATCAGCTTCTTTAATTCTTCTCGGTCTTGTTATGGGTATATAAAAAAAAGAAGCAAGTTGGAAACACGTCATTAAATCATTTAAAGGACAACATTTATGGAATAAATTTTTATAGCATCCAAGAAGTGAAACAAAACTTGAGTTTTCATATAGAGCAATATCCACGAAACGAACTCAAAGCGATATAAAGATTTTATAATTGAAATGGTTCGGACATGTTAAGAGACGAGAGAGGGAGTACGTGGGAAAGAAACTATTGGACATACAGTTAGCGGGAAGGAGAGAAAAAAAGGACCCCAAAGACTGGATAGTTGGATAGGATAAAGGACGATATGAAAGAACTGGGCCTGGAGGAAGATGATGCTATGAACCGAGATGCATGGAAATGTGGCATACTTTATAGCAACCCTGCAAAATGCAGGATAAGCTGAAAAAAGAAGAAGAAGAAGAAGAAGAAGAAGAAGAAGAAGAAGAAGAAGAAGAAGAAGAAGAAGAAGAAGAAGAAGAAGAAGAAGAAGAAGAAGAACAGGAAGAACAAGAAGAATAATAATAATAATAAGAAGAAGAAGAAGAAGAAGAAGAAGAAGAAGAAGAAGAAGAAGAAGAAGAAGAAGAAGAAGAAGAACAAGGACAAGAACAAGAACAAGAACAAGAACAAGAACAAGAAGTCAAATTGACGTCACTTTACTCTTTGTTACTATTTTAGATCATCTGCTGAATAATTAGTTCTCATTAGTCCCTCTCGCGGACTATAAACGTTAAAGAATACACCCGGTTTTATGTGTAGGTAAGATTAATCTGGCAAGCAAAACAGGTAAGCATTTTACCTAAACAAGTAGCATCAATTGAATTATGTTATTTTAAACTACCTTTTTTCTGGTCTTCTGGTACCTAAAATTGGAAAAATCGGAAAATTCCATTTTTAAACGGTCAAACTAAAACAAAATAACGATCCGAATTCGATACGTAATATGTGAAGGACCCTTAAGTTTACTACAAACTACTTCTAAGTGTGTATTATAGGAAGAAAGGATGAGATGGACAGAAGAGAGTGGGGGATGAGACGAGTCATTCATAGTCCCTTGAGATTAAAGATGAATGGGTCAGGAGACAGTCGCGTGACAGCTAATGGCTGGTGATGTTGTCATCAGAAGAAACAAAAAAATCCCACAATCTTGCAAAATTCTCCCCTGAGGAGATATTATCAGTTTGAAACGTATTTAGGCTTGAGATACATTGTGAGCCTGTATCCTAGTGAACACATTATATGATTTTAACAGCTTTATTATAAAGGCCAAAATACCAAACACGGAACGCTTCGAACTTGAAACTCATTTTCAATTAATAACAAAAACAATAAGAACAAATACATAGAGAAGTCGTTTATTTATTTGTCAAATGTATTTTTAAAACGCAGTCAATAAATAGGTTCATGGAGCCGAAGATTATCCTGGTTTCTATAGTGTGAAATGGACTATAGCATTTTTTTTACTATCCTTTGGAAAGGACGCTAGTCTATCGAAAAGTATTCTCCGCCAGATATTGCACACATATCTAAAGACATGCCAATAATATTTAAACTTTTAAAAATTATGTCTTCAAGAGGGGGTCGCAATAACGATGGAACAAATGTCTCCTATGTAAAAGACTCGTCTCAAAGCCAGTGAGTGGTATTATTTGACATTATGTCTTTGGTTGCTATGACCTCTTCTTCTTCTTCTTCTTCTTCTTCTTCTTCTTCTTCTTCTTCTTCTTCTTCTTCTTCTTCCTCTTTTTTTCTTTTTTTTTTTTTGTTTAGACTGATATTTTTTCAGATGATTTTTGTTTCCGTGTATTTTCTTTCACTTTTGCAGATTTCTATCTGTTGAAATTTTTGCGCTTTTTTGAACCAACGATGAACACCTAAACTAAACGGAAAATAAAATTCTACCATAATAAACATTGGTTCTTAGAAACAGCATTTTTTAATGTGTGATGACACACATTCTTTCAATTTTACAACCCCAAATATCAACAAATGTTAAATTACTGATAAAGTCCACGGTATTTTAAAATGAAAATATTTCAAATCAAGTAAGGGTATTAATCAATTAAGCTAAAAGTAAAACAATGTCACTGCAAATATTTTTCAAAAATGCAGTGAAAAACATTCGCTGTCTTTGTTTTACATACAAGCAACGTGTAAAACCAACGTATACTATTGAAAAAAAGAATATACAATTGGGAGGCTATCCTAAACTTTACAAGAATTCAAATCATGTCCGTGGCAAGGTAAAGGCGAAATACGCTGAAGCCGTACAGTCATTTCAATCAATTTCACGGCGTTCAAAATATTCATTAACTTTCAGTTTCTCCATTATTGGAGCTTACGTTTTCATCTCACAATTTAAAGAGTTAATTTCGACAGAATGGGACACCGTTGGCGACTTTTTCATGAGTTCTGTCAAAGCCATAACCCCAAACCTCTCTCGCCACAATTTCATAGCCGATGTTGTTGATAAAACAGGACCAGCGGTTACTTTTCTAGAAATAAAAGGGTTACACCCGGACAGCGGTCGTCGGATCACCGAGTCCAATGGTTCTGGCTTCCTTGTGAGACCCAATGGGTTAATACTGACCAACGCCCATGTCGTGGCAAATAAATACAAGTCCAAGGTCATGGTCAAGCTACACAATGGTGACGTTTACGAGGGCAAAGTCACGGCAGTCGACCCTATTCACGATCTGGCAACAATTAAAATTGAACCCAAGGATAATTTGCCTTTTATACCATTGGAGAGATCTTCAAATATTCGACCAGGAGAATTCGTGATTGCAATGGGAAGTCCTCTTTCTTTAAGCAACACCGTTACAAGTGGTATTGTAAGCAGTTGTCTTCGAGGAAGCAAAGAACTCGGCTTTGACAACAAGAACATGCAATACATTCAAACTGACGCAGTTATAACTTATGGAAATTCCGGCGGACCACTTGTCAATTTGGACGGGAAAGCTATAGGTATCAACAACCTGAAAGTCACGAGCGGAATTTCATTCGCCATTCCAGCAGATTATGCTTTCGAGTTCCTTGAAGCAGCAGATAGAATCACTGAAAAGGAGCAAAAGTTTAGCAAGCCTTTGTATATTTCCGGTGGTAAAGGCTCCCAAAATAAAAGACGATTTATGGGAATTAAAATGCTGAATATGACTCCTTTACTCATCAACGAGCATAAGGAAAAAGTGAAAGACTTCCCTCCGGTGGACAGAGGAGTGTATGTCCAGGAGGTGATCGTCGGATCGCCAGCCTACGACGGCGGACTTCATGCGGGTGATATTATCGTGGAAGTCAACGGCAGCGAAATCAGTTCCACCTCAGACATTTACACGTGTGTAGAGCAAGGACCACGTCTTCAAATCACAGCCATTCGAGGCAACTACACGCAAAAAATTGAAGTCGTTACAGAAGAACTGTTCTTTTAGTGGTTGGATGGCGTGATTCAACATAAAGTAAATAATATAGACAGGATTTTTTGTTGAATACTTGATGACATCATCAATAATATAGAAAGGATTTTTTGTTGAATACTTGATGACATCATCAATAATATAGACAGGATTTTTTGTTGAATACTTGATGACATCATCAATAATATAGACAGGATTTTTTGTTGAATACTTGATGACATCATCAATAATATAGACAGGATTTGTTGTTAAATACTTGATGACATCATCAATAATATAGACAGGATTTTTTGTTGAATACTTGATGACATCATCTTCATGCCAATCCATTGTCTCAGTCAACGTATGCGTCAAATTAAATTATTGTCATCGTGCTGTGATGATCTTTCTTTGTGTTTAGAGACAAATCCTCTCAGATGAACAGTCATGCGATTTGCTTTTAAGTGAAAATTTCAAACGGACTTGACTATAGGATTGAGTTGACCCTGGTGAAAAAATTGTCGGTGGATTAAAAACCATATTGTACTTTGATAGCCAGTAATATTATTACATATGTGCATTGTGATATTCAGCTAAAATGTTCTCTCTCTCTCTCTCTCTCTCTCTCTCTCTCTCTCTCTCTCTCTCTCTCTCTCTCTCTCTCTCTCTCTCTCTCTCTTTCTTTCTTTCTTTCTTTCTCTCTCTCTCTCTTTCTATCTATCTCTCTCTCTCTCTCTTTCTCTCTCACTCACTCTTATAATATATAAACCCTCTTCACTCGATCTATCTATTTATCTACATTCTTGTGTTCAGAAGCCGTGTGTCGTATCCTGTAGACCACAAAGCCGCACAGACGTGTACACAAGACCTGGCTTATTACAGACTACTTCTACAGAGTGTGATTCCAAATTGTGAGTCTTGTGGGGAAGCGTCATGGGCCGTGTCCTATCTTAAGTCAGAAAATACTGCATTAAATTGAATGAAAACTTGGAGTTAGTCAAAAAGGCAAATTAACAATGTGGACATTTCGGATTTCACCTTTCTCTCTTTCGAGCGATGAATTAGAGACGATGACAACAGTTGTTTGGGATAAATAATTAAACAGAAAAGTGAGACAGGAAATGAACTCTAGGAGATATGAATTCATGTCAAAAATATTATCGTTCGTTCACAACGCTGGTTGCAAAAAAAAACAAAAAAAAAAACAACCTAAAACGCTCATAATATCATTATGGGATGTTGATTGAGTTGAAGTTTTGATGCCATCGCTTAGAACTTTCTACGAGGTTCAAGAAATGACATTTGCCTTATTTTTATTTTTTTTAAAGCTCAGAATGAATATGGCATTAGGTACTTTTAATAGTGTGACGCACGCATGCAATGTTGTAGACCTGACTGCTTTTAAAAATCATGTCTATTTCATGCTTCGTTTATATTTTCTTAAATGACCATGTCGAGTTAAATGTCAATTACCATGGCAGACAACAATAAATGATTAATAAGTGATTAAATTTGAATATTATGTTATGTCTGAATTGTCTTTATCTAGCTACCATTTTGTTGATTTACAATGATCAATTTATTTCCTGAATTGTTACTGTTATGCACCAAAGGCAGTGCATACAAGAACTGAGAGGGAAGACACTCATTAGTGGCCAGTCAAAGAGATAGTTTATGGCAAGCTATATAAATCACATATCACAGACTTAGTAATGTTTAACATGGAAGTATAAAAATATACATAAACAGAATATACGTTATGTATGAACGTCATTTCACAAAAATATATGTATTCTTAAAACATATTCATTTGTGACATTATTTAGTGGTAATTAAATGTAATTCAGTGCATTATTCATGGAAATACAAAATTGGTAATACAAATGCAAAGGGCAATAACTCAATAAAAATAAAACACCGTTAACAGCTCCTATAAACGAGCACTCCTCTAGAACTACCAGTCCATAGAACTTAAGTTGTCCTGGTTTATGTACTGTGTCATGTACAATAACAATTCCAAGATATCCTCTAATTAAAACGCTGGTCTATCCCAGAGTATTTTTCAACAGATCTTAAATAAAACATAGTTTCCCAATCTCAGCTTGATGGGCAGTATCAGAAAAATAAACCCAGCGTCAGGGATCTCGATATTTTCTCTTTGTAAAATGTGAATCGACTTGGATCTATTTTTATTTGCAAAAATGTGAGACAGATGAAGGGGCAGAGATTGAAATAGATTCTGCCTAAATCTTGTGTTAACACAAGATCAAATCCCCCCCCCCCCCCCCAAAAAAAAAAAAACCACTGTACAACTTCTCATTCAATTTTTAAAAAAGACTCAATCACATTGGGTGAAGAATGTGTGAGTAGAATGCAATGGTAATGGTATACAGAAAATTTCCTGAAATTTTTAAAACTCACGACTTGGTGGGGGTACTGTCAGAAAAAAAAAACCCCACTGTCAGTGTCAGTGAACCAAATAACACAAAAAAAAAAACCCAAAACAAGAAGTAAAAAAAAAAAATAATAAAAACAACTCAGATTCGTTGTAGATCTATATGTAGTTTTAAAATGATTTTTTAAAAATGTTAATCTTTCCTTTGTTTTGTCATCTCGGTTTTAAGGAACACTCATTGATTTTTAGCCACAATGGTAACAATTTTAATTTTGGCTAAAGTGATTTTATTGTAAGTAAAAATAAAGCAACACTACGAATTATCTTCAAGTGTTAATTATTAAGCTTAATTAATTCTAATCTGGTTACCAAATAGGATAACCGCGAGATATATCTAAGTCCCAGGTTTGAGAGTTTCTGCCAAGATGTGGGTCATCGAAATCGATCGATATTTGAAGGACCAGATTTCTGGCCAAATTTCTAAATGCGTGTCTTTCCAGATTAAGGCAGTTTACTGATTAAATATGACATAACATTATCCCTCCATACTGGAAGTCAAGCAATACTATTAAACCAAACTCCCAGCATCATCATTAAAGCATCACACAACAGGATTAATAGTCTGATGTCAAGTCCGCCCAGCAACGAGCAGCTTGGTTGCAAGCAAAGAAAATCTGTACTTTTTATTCATCATGCTGGCTAGAACTTTTTCACATGTCATGTGATCAGAATGTATAAAAGTCAAAACATGATCAGGCTTATGTTTTTCACCTCTGGATACACTTTTATGCTCGTCGGAGAAGTATTTCAGAAGGGCGTCCGCCCATGTTTCGATAGTTTAGAACCAGTTACTAAGTTACTATGCGTCATTATGAGGGAAGTGACGTCACGACTGTTGAAACCTATTACAGTACAGAGTTAAAGCTTGCTTTTCTGAGGTCGATCGAATCGACTGATTCTAAATAGACTGAGGTCATATTCCGGTTGCTTGCCCAGTGCCAGATCGGCTAGGATGTTACCCACAGCTGGTGCATGCTTGAATCCATGACCTGATTGATAAACAGAAATTATAAAAATGTAATTAATGAGACTTTATATATATGAGTGTTGGTGGATACTTGTAGGTACGAGGGTGCTCGATAATGTTGGTTAGAGCATATAAAAATAATAAATAAAGTCACTCACGTTTTTTTTTTTTTTTGTTGCGAAAACAATTGTTTCTATGTCCTATATACACAGACAGAAAGAAAGAGAGAGAGAAAGAGAGAGAGAAAGAGAGAGAGAGAGAGAGAGAGAGAGAGAGAGAGAGAGAGAATAGTTGGATAAATAGATGGATGGATGGATGGGTGGATTGATAGATAGACAATAATATAAATAGATGCGTAGATAGATAAATAGATAGTTATAGATACATAGATAGAAATATACATAATTGGATGATAAATGTATGGATTGACAAATAGATGGGTAGATGGATTCATAGATAGAAATAGGTACTGCAGATACATAAATGGATTGATAGATGGATACTAGGAGTCATTTTAAAGGTTTTACAGTTTTGAACAGTTATTTATTTGTGCGGCTATGTGGTCTTGTGGTATGACACTCGCTTTCGGATCGGAAGGTCGTGGGTTCGAGCCTCGCGCTCGGCGCATAGTTGAGTCCTTGGAAAAGGCTCTTTACTCACATTCTCTCACCGTACTCAGATGTAAAATGAGTACCTGGTCGTTAACAGCGTTGTCTTTGTCCGAAAAATTGTAATATCGCCTAACAGGCGTCATGTCCCGTCCTACATGTTAAATGTTGCTGTTGACCAGGGACCCCTTGTAAAGCGCTTTGAACACATTTAGTGAATATTGCGCTATATAAAGCTCAATTTTTAAAATCTATTTTTTAATTTACCCGAGAAGCCTGCTCCAATGGCGATGTTTTTCCATTTTGGATGCCGGTCCAGTATAAAATTATCATCTGGCGTCACCTGTAAATTAAATTAAGAGTTTCAGCTTTTAATTTCTTTACGCCCCCCCCCCCCCTCCCCACTACTCTTAGCTCATCTTCATCTTCAGCTTCACCTTCATCTTTATCTTCTTTCTCCTCCACTCCTCCTCCTCCTCCTCCTCCTCCTCCTCATCATCATCATCATCATCATCATCACCATTATCATCTTCTTCTTCTTCCTCCTCCTCACTCCTCGTCCTCCTCATCTTCCTCCTCCTCACCATCTTCTTCTTCTTCTTCTTCTTCTTCTTCTTCTTCTTCTTCTTCTTCTTCTTCTTCTTCGGTACTCATTTTACACCTGAGTGCGGGGAGAGAATGTGAGTAAAGAGCCTTCTCCAAGGACTCAGCTATGCGCCGAGTGCGAGGCTCGAACCCTGGACCTTCCGATCCGAAAGCGAGTGTCATACCACTAGACCACATTCTTACCGTATACATGCACGATTCTACAATGCTGGGCTCCGGGATCAATCCAGGAAAGTGTTTTCTGACATGGACTTTTAGCAAACTGATCGTCCACTGGCTGTCTGTGGCATCTCTCTTCTCGGGGTCTACTTCGGGTCCACCGTGGAGACAAAGCTTCGGGTGAATGAAACATCATCATTATATTATATTATAATATGACTATAATACTAACAAAAGAGTGAAAATGGAGACGCTTCGTATGGGAACAAAACAGACAATGGACGTTTCGGGTACAAACCCTTCGTCAGCACAACAATACACAAATAAACGTGGAAAACAAATAAAATATAATGTAAATAAACTTTTGTCGTCTGTACTCAATGGTGGTTGGAGTCTCCAACCAGTATTTTACGATCACCGGCTTCAGGCAGCCCTACCGTTTTCTAATATGACTATAACTAACACACCTACTACATATTATATGATACAAAGTAATGAACAAACATGAGCATTACAGCTCATGATCGTTTCTAATTTTTGGTCCAAATATTTGCGCTTCAAAATTGAGCTTTTATATAGCGCAATATCCACTGAACGTGTTCAAAGTCAAAGCGTTTTACAAGGGGTCCCTGACCTCCAGCAACACTTAACACTTAGGACGGGACATGACGCACGTTAGGCGGTATAACGATTTTTCAGGACAGAGACAACGCTGTTAACGGCCATGTACTCATTTTACACCTGAGTATGGTAAGGTGACTAATGGTGTGTGACTCCCCCTTTTTTGAGTCACCTGGTCCTCCAGGTTGGAGGTTGTTGAAGGGTTAACACCCCTTTCCTAAAACTCAAACCGTTACAGAAACGCAGATGGACAGATCAAATCCTTTTTTTTTTTTTTTTTTGGTTTGAGCGATCGAAGAGTTTTTGCAATGACAGAATTTATGAAGAAGCTGAGAAGTGATAAGACATGGAACGAGATTAAAAAAAAAAAAGTTAGCTCGGGGTAGAGAAGGATGGAAACTGTTTGTCTGTGGCCTACACCCTGACCCAGGGTGAAAAAGGCAATGATGATGACGGTAAGCAAATGTGAGTAAAGAGCCATTTCCAAGGACTCAACTATGCGCCGAGCGAGGCTCGAACCCAGGACCTTCCGATCCGAAAGCGAATGTCATACCATAAGACCACAGACCGCACAAATAATGTGGACTACACTGCAGTAAGCGGAAAATACCTTTTTTATAATTTGACCTGAGAACGTTTACTTTATAGATCGTTCGATATAAATGGGGGGGGGGGGGAATAATTTAATAATATAATCAACGAAATATAAATTTTAAAGCCAAAATGCCCAAAAATCAGGCCAAAATTTAAAACGTTCAGGTAAAAATTTAAGATATTTTGTCTGAGTACCAGAGTGCAAATATTATAATAATCTGATTTTTATCAATGAATAAAAGAAATAATGTGTAGAAATTTAATTTTGCAGGTACACGACAATAAATAAGATAACACTGTGAAAATACGATTAACTACAATGATGTAATTAAAATTTTAATTTGAAAATAATTCATACTTTGTAGAGTCCAGGGTATTCCTCGCTAGGCAGACCATACGAATGGAAAGGTTGACATACGCTTTTTTTCATATCTTCAGAGAAGCACATGTTGTTTCTGGAAGAATAGGCTCCAGGTATCTTCTCTGACCAGTAACACACATTTATCTTCATAGGCTGGGGGAGAAAACGATTGAAATATTCAAGCCCAACTGTAGATAGAACGAAGATGACGTCACTCAGTTCTTTGTTATTGTTCTTTGCCACCCCCGTTTATGAGTACTTCTCACTAAACTGTTTGAACCAGACTATAAATATTCACGGTGACACATAGTTTTGTGTGTTGGTCCGTTATACTTCCCGATGGCAATGATATGAGCTTCTTAGCCAAGCGCATACTATCTAAAGATAGTATGCGCTTGACTACGATGCTCACAACATTGCCATCCGAAAGTATAACGGACCAACACACAAAACTATGTGTAATCTTGGTCGTTTATAGTCTGGTTAATGCAGTTTAGTGAGAAGTACTCACAAACATGGGTGGCAAAAAACAATAACAAAGACCGGAGTGATGTAATCTTCATTCTATCTATAGATAGAATGCGCTTGGCCAAGGAGTTCACAACATTGCCATCCGGAAGTATAACGAACCAACACACAAACTCGGTGTAACCATGAACTTTTATAGTCTGGTTAATACAGTTTAGTGAGAACAACTCACAAACGCGGATGGCAAAAACAATAACAAAGGCCTGAGTGACGTCATCTGCATACTATCTATAGATAGTTCAAAGTTGACGTCACCCAGGTCTTTGCTATTGTTTTTTTCTTTTTTTTTTTTTTTTTGCCATCCGCGTTTATGAGTAATTCTCACTAAACTGTATTAACCAGACTATAAACGTTCATGGTTACACACAGTTTTGTGTGTTGGTCCGTTATACTTCCGGATGGTAATGTTATGAGCTTCTTAGCCAAGCACATACTATCTATAAATATGTTAACGATGGCTACGATGTGACTTCGTCGTGGGGTACCGTGGCTCAACGGTACGGTCTTTCCTTCCTACCTGAAAGGTGCCGAGTTCGATCACCCGCCGTTGCGCTGTGTGGCCTTGAGCAAGCCACCTCACCTTAGCTCAATTTGCGGTGCTGCGTTGCGGCTGACGCCTGGGTTATTCCAGTATTCCCTTGGAATAGACCCTAGAGACAAATTTGTCTATGGGACGGATAAAGGGAATTTCATTTATATTCTATTTAAGTGTGCCAGGTTTTATGATCGATTCTTAAAAGGACAATGTTGTCAAAATTGCTGTTTTAACCAATCAAAAGTTTGGCACCAAAGTGCGCTATGTTGCAGTAAACCTGAGCATGGTGAGAGAATGTGAGTAAAGAGCCTTTTCCAAGGACTCAACCATGCGCCGAGTGAGGCTCAAACCCAGGACCTTCCGATCCGAAAGTGAGTGTCATACCACAAGACCACATAGCCGCTAGGGATAAGGGTTGCCTTTGGCATCGCACCCTTTATAAATCGCCTTGAGCTAGTAGATCGATCCCGAGTGCAGTTCCTATTTTTTTCTAACACCCCCCCCCCCCAACCAACTTCCCTTCTTATCCACCTAGCAATGTTTGGGTAGCTGGGTCTGTTTGACCTGGCGGAAAGTACTTTGGTACAGACTACCGTCTTATCCAAAGTGTAGCAAGCAATTGCAACAGTCCGTTTCAAGGGGGAAAAATGTCAGTATTTAGTAGAAATATCCACGTCTAGATCTTACTACGTACCATAAGTGGAAGCTCCAAATCTAGATTCTTCAGTATTTTGCCAGTCCAAGCACCACAACATAGAATGAGTGACCGGCCTGTGTACGTTTGCTTGGTGGTGACAATACTGACTGTCTCTCCAGGAAGAATCTTCTCCACTTTTTCAGCATCCTTGAGAACTCCTCCATTTTTTATGTATAATTTCTGTGTCAAAATCATGTTAACCAGTTAATTAAAAAAATAAAATAAATAAAATAAAATTCCCTTTATTCATCCCCAAGGGGAAATTTGTCTTTAGGGTCTATTCCAAGGGAAGACTGGAATAACCCAGGCGTCAGCCGCAGCGCAGCGCCGCAAAGTGAGCTAGGGCAAGGTGATTGCTCAAGGCCACACAACGCGGCAGCGGGTGATCGAACTCGGTACCTTTTGGGTACGAAGCAAAGACCGTACCACTGAGCCACGCTGCCCCTGTGCAGTTAAGTGCTGAACTGAAAAAAAAAACAAGTATTTAAAAATCTGGCCCAAAAAAATCCTCCTTCAAATATCGATATATTTGAATGACTCTCATCTTGGAAAAAAAAAAAACAACAACCCAGGTTGAGAGATTTTGCCAAGATGAGGGCCATTTAAATCGATCGATATTTGAAGGACGAGTTTTTTTGGCCAAATTTTTAAATACGTGTCTTTCGACGTTTACATAATATATGCAGGTGTGACATCCCAACTCCCAACCCATTTATGGGCCTAGTTTAACATTGTTGTAATGGACAATATTTGGCGTCATTTTTAAAAGATTTCCGTTACAACAATGAGCCCATAAGGAACTGGGTTATCAGACCTGCAAAGAAGTGTACGTCGGTGTCTTTCCAGAACACGGCCCTCAACTTGTTAATGTAAAATGGCATCAACAATTTAAAAGATAATGAGTAAAAATTAAAACAACAGCTTCAAAATAGAACAACATACTTTACATGGAATGTATCGGGCTCAATACCCTTCTTTCACCCAATAGAAAGAACCAATTAACAAGGTAACACTTCCGTTCAATCCAGATAAATTGTCTTGATTTTAACGAGAAGAATCCTGTTGCAACAGATCAAGAACCAATGATGTTACCAGTTATCCGTTCCCTAAAAGTTAAAATTACCCCAGTGAGCCATTTAAAATGTATCAAAAATAAAAGGAGTTGATATAGCTCTTAAAGCGAAACAATACGCAAATATATGACGTTTCGGCCCTTGGACTTCGTCGGGAGACCGGCAAAACACGTAGAAATACGTGTGGCCATGGGGTCTAGTGGTATGAAACTCGCCCTCGGATCGGAAGCTCCAGGGTTCGAATCCCGCTCTGAGCGGCGCATAGTTTAGTCTTTGGGAAAGGACATAGTTAAAGGAAATAGTTAGTTGTAAAATGGGTAAAATGTGTAACTGGCCGTGAACAGTGATGTCAAGCGGGATGCGGGGATCTCTCGGAATTGCACACACTCAATGTTAGAGGACACGGAAAGTCGAAAACTGAAGACGGTTGTTTTTCAGGGTTTTTGTTTTGTTTTTGTTATTTGTTTTTTGGTTGTTTTTTTTTTTTTTGGGGGGGGGGGTGGGGTTGGGGTGATTTGTATGTTTAATTTTGTTTTGTATTGTTGTTTTTTTTTTTTTTTTGTTGGGGTTTCTCTTTTAGAGGTGGGGGTTGTTTTGCCTTTGCTAGGCATATTTCCAATTTATTAACATTTCCAGAATGGGCCTCATTCAAATCGGAATGCAACAAAGAATTGTAGGACGGTTGTATATTCAATGAAAAAAAAATACAAAAAAAATGGAGCATGGAATTATAATCAAAATCACTATTTTCATATTCAACAAAACTTTTGAAAGAAACTTGATATTTCCAGAACAAAGAAAAGTCTTGATTCGTTGATCTCTTTCTTTAGACATTGTCTTAGTTACGCGCTAAACAATGAAAGGTCTTTCCTGTTTAAACCAGAAGGTCTTTATATATATATATATATATATATATATATATATATATATATATATATATATATATATATATATATATATAACAATATTTTTAAAAACGTTTCCAAACCTGAAGCAGCTGAAGACATTTATCGGCATACAAAATCCCTCCTTGGAGATCGTGCACCGCTCCAATATCATCGTCAAATCTCAGATAGGGAAAACGTTCCCGAAACTTCTCAGGGGTGAGAGCTTCATACGGTGCGTTGTTCATTTTCATGGAATTCATGTAATTTTGAAGGTTTTTATCCGAGAGGTTTCCAATACTCATGAATCCAGTATTTCTGGGGATAAGATTTTTAAAAGTTGGAAAAAGAGTAAAAATCTGCTATTTTTGTATGCTAAAAACTCAATACAGTACAACACATACATTAACCCTCTCCTTATCACCTATTGGAAATCGTCACATTTGTTACGATGCAACCGTCACTTTTCTCATCCAGATTTCATTTCTATTTGCTCTAGCTATAAAAACTTGACATTCTGTAATAGAGTTTTTATTGTCGAACAATATGATGTATAGAATGTGCTTGTTGTTTTTCTGTGTAAGTTAGAAATGTCTGTTTTTGTGTTGGATGGGTGTGAAGTTTTGGGGGAAAATCCTGAAAATGGCTGGTAAGAAGAGAGTTAATACAATTTATAGATAGTCAATTGTTACGAAACGTGTTTATTTGTATTTTACATGAAATTTTGAAGCGAGATATTTTCAATTTGAGGTATATAAATGTTATCATTTTTCGAATTAAAATATACACCAATGGTATGGAATGTAAAGAATATGAAAATCTGTAATATTATTTTGTCGTCAATCAATACTATAATATGACAACATAGAAACATTCATTACAATGTGGAAAAAAAATAATGGTTACAAATATAACTAATCAAACTATAGTTACATTATAGTAGATTAAATATAATTTCCTACCCCTGTAGTAATCATTATTACATATTATATACATGGTATAGTTACATTATAGTTATGGACACGAACAAATAACAAACCGCTCACAATATTAGTAATTCAGAAAAGTGAGTGGAGCAGGCACTTATGTTGGTAACAACAAGATATGAAGTGAATAGAAAAGTGCCAGAAGACAATAGAGAATAAAAAATTTTTCGCGGCGGTGGTGGGGTTTGAACCTGCGACCTTATTGGTACGACAACTCCGCCTGGCAGGTGAGAGTGTGGCTCTACCGTGTGAGCTATCCACGAACACCAAAATATTCGTTTCAAACTCAAAGTCATTACTAGATCCCTCTCTCACCCACTTCTTGAGACCGCCGATTCGTTCGTACACCACCATCGCGAATAATTTTGACCAGCAGTTAAGCTTAATAGCCAATATTCTCAACACAAACATATAACATAGAAACGATTAAGACATTGAGTATGCTCCGGTGTATGGGGTGAATTTTTAATTCAGAAAAGTGAGTGGAGCAGGCACTTCGCAGGTTCAAACCCCACCACCGCCGCGAAAAATTTTTTATTCTCTATTGTCTTCTGGCACTTTTCTATTCACTTCATATCTTGTTGTTACCAACATAAGTGCCTGCTCCACTCACTTTTCTGAATTAAAAATTCACCCCATACACCGGAGCATACTCAATGTCTTAATCGTTTCTATGTTTATGTTTGTGTTGAGAATATTGGCTATTAAGCTTAACTGCTGGTCAAAATTATTCGCGATGGTGGTGTACGAACGAATCGGCGGTCTCAAGAAGTGGGTGAGAGAGGGATCTAGTAATGACTTTGAGTTTGAAACGAATATTTTGGTGTTCGTGGATAGCTCACACGGTAGAGCCACACTCTCACCTGCCAGGCGGAGTTGTCGTACCAATAAGGTCGCAGGTTCAAACCCCACCACCGCCGCGAAAAAATTTTTTATTCTCTATTGTCTTCTGGCACTTTTCTATTCACTTCATATCTTGTTGTTACCAACATAAGTGCCTGCTCCACTCACTTTTCTGAATTAAAAATTCACCCCATACACCGGAGCATACTCAATGTCTTAATCGTTTCTATGTTATATGTTTGTGTTGAGAATATTGGCTATTAAGCTTAACTGCTGGTCAAAATTATTCGCGATGGTGGTGTACGAACGAATCGGCGGTCTCAAGAAGTGGGTGAGAGAGGGATCTAGTAATGACTTTGAGTTTGAAACGAATATTTTGGTGTTCGTGGATAGCTCACACGGTAGAGCCACACTCTCACCTGCCAGGCGGAGTTGTCGTACCAATAAGGTCGCAGGTTCAAACCCCACCACCGCCGCGAAAAATTTTTTATAAAAAATTTTTTATTCTCTATTGTCTTCTGGCACTTTTCTATTCACTTCATATCTTGTTGTTACCAACATAAGTGCCTGCTCCACTCACTTTTCTGAATTAAAAATTCACCCCATACACCGGAGCATACTCAATGTCTTAATCGTTTCTATGTTATATGTTTGTGTTGAGAATATTGGCTATTAAGCTTAACTGCTGGTCAAAATTATTCGCGATGGTGGTGTACGAACGAATCGGCGGTCTCAAGAAGTGGGTGAGAGAGGGATCTAGTAATGACTTTGAGTTTGAAACGAATATTTTGGTGTTCGTGGATAGCTCACACGGTAGAGCCACACTCTCACCTGCCAGGCGGAGTTGTCGTACCAATAAGGTCGCAGGTTCAAACCCCACCACCGCCGCGAAAAATTTTTTATTCTCTATTGTCTTCTGGCACTTTTCTATTCACTTCATACAATATTAGTAAACATCATAGACTAATAGATGTTAAGCACCTATTATTGTGGTGCATGTTCAGCTAAATACTTTATCTAATATATATTTCAATGAAAGTCAGATTATGACAAATTTAGTAATTAGTTTATAATAGGAGAAAGAAGGCGATTGAGCCTTTAATGTTGGTGTTTGTGATCTTTTAAAACAAATTGAATACCACCATATTTTTTTATCTGACTCATGTAAAGTTGCTTTCGTTGATTTCTACAAAGGTGCCCCCGAGCGCCTTACATATCCCCCCCCCCCCCCTAATAAAGATAAAATGATAACGATGATGATTTTAATGATGATGATGATGATGATGATGATGATGATGATGATGATGATGACGATGATGACGATGATGATGATGAAAATAATAATGATGATGATGATGATGATGATGGTGATGATGATAATGATGATGATAATGATGATGATGATGATGATGATGAGGATGATGATGATGATGATGATGATGATGGTTATGATGATGATGATGATGATGATGATGATGATGATGATGATGATGATGATGATGATGATGATGATGATGATGATGATGAAAATAATAATGATGATGATGATGATGATGATGATGATGATGGTGATGATGATGATAATGATGATGATGATGACGACGACGACAACGAAGACGACGATACCGACTTGTAAATATTGACTCCGGTTTCTTTTTCTATCCTCTTCCATTCCTCCATGGAGTAATTCATCATTTCTGTGTAGATTTGTTGAGGATAAGCCTTGCGTATGATACGAGATGCTCCGTGAGAACTGCCTCGACCGTGAGGTAAGGGAAACTATCGGAATATAAGATTAATGTCAATAATTATATAGGGCATTTCCATGAAATCACTATGTTTTTACGCTTCATAATACTTTGGGGCGGGGGGGGGGGGGGGCAAAGTGGCAGAGTGGTTAAGGCATTGCACTGTGATCCGGAAGGTTTCGGGTTCGAGCCCTGCTTCAGGCACTTTAGTTTGTTTTTTCCTTGAGCAAGATTATTAACCCCTTTTTTACTCACTTGGACAACATGGGTGATTCCTGTTGACATCAGACATCTTGTTTGATGAATTATCTATAATATTCCTTCGTGGAATGCCTAGGCGACGATATCTTACGATTTCGTGGCGTAAGGGCATAAAGAAAGAATACTTTATCAAGTTCCGTTTGATACAGTACAAGCTGCCTATAAGGCGATCTTTTTGTAGTGGTTCCCTTACAAAATCTGTTGTCACTGCACGTGGCCAAAAAAGTGACCAATTTACATCTGATTCGAATGCGGTAACGTTTGTGAAGTGTCTTACCCACGGACACAATAGGGAATGAGATTAGCGGAAGAGTAGCGTCCCTTGATTGGACGTCACCGGCGGAAAAGTTATTAGAGAGAGAACGTCATGTTGGTTGTGCGCATGCGTCTCTCGTCCTCGCTTCCGATGAGACACTTCACCGAAAGCGAGGACGAGAGAGACGCAAAACCATGCGCAAAACCATTTTGACGTTCTCTCTGTAAAGGTGACGTCCAATCAAGGGACGCTACTCTTCCGCTAATCTCATTCCCTATACCTGGGCTTGGGTTTACAATGTACTGTCATAGACATTTGTTTGGCCTATTTGAGCTGTCGCCCTTTCTGTAGTGAGAAGAGAAAACACGTCACCTCCACTGTTGTTTTAAGGAATCCATTAACAATGTGTCATTTGAAAAATAGGTCAACAAAATATTTTATTTTACTCGAGAGAAGACATGTTAATTGTAAGTCTCTCTTTAATATCACCTTTCATCATTGTAATCATAATAGACATTATCAGCCATTTACACCGTTATCATTATTTCACTAGCATTGTCATCATTATTTTCATCGTTTTCATCATCATTATCATCACCATTATGATCATTATCATCATCATCATCTTCATCGTCATCATTGACATCATTATCATCCTCATCATCATTATCATCCTCATCATCATGATAATAATCATCATCATCGTATCCGTTGTCATCAGTACCATCACCATACCTGTTCGAGCAAGAGGACTCGAACGCCTCGTTTGCTGAGCTGATAGGCAGTACCACATCCCTCGACTCCAGCCCCCACAACGATGACATCGTATATAGTCTCCGCCATCTAGGAAGAAATATACAAATATTTTATTGATGGAATGAATATGACGTCACTCAGTCCTTTGTTGTTGTTGTTGTTTTTTTTTTTTTTGTTTTTTTTTGTTTTGTTTTTTTGTTTTTTTTTGCCATCCATATTTATGAGTAATTCTCACTTAACTGTATTAACCAGACTCTAAACGTTCAAGATTACACATCGTTTTGTGTGTTGAATCGAACACTTCCGGATGGCAATGTTGTGAGTTTCTTAGCCAAGCGCACACTATCTATATAATTGCAGTTTCAGGGGTTTACAAAAGAGTTGCTTCTGTAACAGGACCATAGGAATCCCTCCTGTCTTTCGTCCAAAAAAAAAGAAAATTGTTTCGGTTTGGTATTTATTGCTTCTCGCCAAGAGACATTGATAAAAACCATTATGCAGGGGAACCTGGAGTGAGGCAGAAGGAAAGGACGACTAACAAAATGCTGGAAGCACAATGTAAAGGAAAGGCCAGAAATGTCAGGCAGTCCCACAGACCAGCGATCACATCGTCCTCCACTGTTCAGTCACTAAACTTGAAGGAGGCTACGAAACCGTCCTCAGGGCGGAGGAAGATTTGAGAAGCTTGGTTGACGAAATAAATTCGGAGGTGTAGCAATACGCTACTACTAAGGAAAGACCAAGGATGGACAGCGCAACACTAAGAGGAAAGTAGAAGACAGATCCCTCTATGACCACCTCTGTCACGAGAATGCGGTGAGGTGAGGTGAAGTGAGTTTGAATTCAATATGACGTATCATACCTATAGAGGTGCGCCTAAAAAAAAAACGACCTCTCAAAAAAAAAACAACGAACTGATTTTCTCAACTGCGGCAACTGTGATATTTTGAAAGAGGACATTTTCCGTATGAATAAAGCAATTCTAAATTAACGGAAAGTCTTCGAATGGGCATGATCTATATTACATTTCCACGTTCTAGAGGTCATTGGTCACATTGCAAAATGTGCTCAAAGTGACCCACATAGTGAAAAGTATTCACAGCTTTTGAAATATCTAAGATGACGATTGGTCCTTTTGTTCAGCTTGACACACGGGTGTGTTTACAATTTTCATAAACAAAGCAGCGTTTTTACATTTGTTAAGAAATATCCAATCGTTGAAGATCAACAAATCATGTGGTTGATGACTCTATTAGATGAAAACCTGAATATCGATCACTCCCATTCTTTTTTTTAATCAAGTTGTCCTTCAGGGCGCGTCGCTATATTGAAATTTTAAGATTAGGCCTTAGAAAGTCATTATATTATGGATACAATATCTCGGAAGCCCGAGTCTATCCCGTATAATAACAAAGGACTAAAAGGACAGCTCGAACCCCTTTGATGGGGCGTTAGTCTGTCCCAAGCTGTTTTCCGCTAGAAATAACAAACCAAACTACCCAATCAAGAATTCTGGGTAAACAATTCCATTGTTGCAACGGAAATACTCTCAAGCCAACACAGAAACTGACTACATTACAACAATCTAATAATTCCCCTCCTTTATCAGACTTAGAAATACGCGCATTTAGATTGATTAAAGCAAATTGATTTAGATAGAGACGGGATCAATATTTTATCCAATCTCTTTGAAGGAAAACTGAACAATAAATTTGAAAAAAAAATAAAGCACTGCTTAATTTCTTACCACTTATTGGTGGAACGGGGTAAAGTCATCAGTTCGACCCATCAAGACAATCATGACCAACAAACAAATTATGTGAAACCTTTCAACTCTATAGAGATAGTTCGAAGATGACGTCATTCAGGTCTTTGTTATTGTTTTTTGCCATCCACGTTTATGAGTAATACTCACTGAACTGTATTAACCCCACTATAAACGTTCATGGATACACACAGTTTTGTGTGTTGGTCCGTTATAATTCCGGATGGCAATGTTATGAGCTTCTTAGCCAAACGCAAACTATCTATAGATAGAATGCGCTTGGCCAAGGAGTTCACAACATTGCCATCCGGAAGTATAACGGACCAACACACAAACTCTGTGTAACCATGAACTTTTATAGTCTTGTTAATACAGTTTAGTGAGAACAACTCACAAACGCGGATGGCAAAAACAATAACAAAGGCCTGAGTGACGTCATCTGCATACTATCTATATTGAGATAAGTAAATGATAACAAGAGGCCTATCTGACAGCCTAAAACAATAACAAAGACCTGCATGACCCCCACTTCATTCTATCTATGGATAGTATGCGCTTGGCTAAAAAGCTCATAACATTGCCATCCGGAAGTATAACGGACACACAAAACTGTGTGTAACCATGAAATGTTATAGTCTGTTTAATAGATAGAATGCGCTTGGCCAAGGAGTTCACAACATTGCCATCCGGAAGTATAAAGGACCAACACACAAATACGGTGTAACCATGAACGTTTATAGTCAGGTTAATACAGTTTAGTGAGAACAACTCACAAACGCGGATGGCAAAAACAATAACAAAGACCCGAGTGACGTCAACTTCATTCTATCTATAGATAGTTCGAAGATGACGTCACTCAGACCTTTGTTATTGTTTTTGCCATCCGCGTTTATGAGTAATTCTCACTAAACCGTATTAACCTGACTATAAATGTTCATCTTTACACACAGTTTTGTGTGTTGGTTCGTTATACTTCCGGATGGCAATGTTATGAGTTTCTTAGCCAAGCGCATACTATCTATATATTGAGATAAGTAAATGATAACAAGACACCTCTGTGACAGCCTAAAACAATAACAAAGACCTGGGTGACGCCCACTTCATTCTATCTATAGATAGTATGCGCTTGGCTAAGAAGCTCATAACATTGCCATCCGGAAGTATAACGGACCAACACACAAAACTGTGTGTATCCATGAACGTTTATAGTCTGGTTAACACAGTTTAGTGATGGCTAAAAACAATAGATAGAATGCGCTTGGCCAAGGAGTTCACAACATTGCCATCCGGAAGTATAACGGACCGACACACAAACTCTGTGTAACCATGAACTTTTATAGTCTGGTTAATACAGTTTAGTGAGAATAACTCACAAACGCGGATGGCAAAAACAATAACAAAGGCCTGAGTGACGTCATCTGCATAATATCTATAACAAAGACCTGAGTGACTTCAACTTCGAAATATCTATAGATAGTATGCAGATGACGTCACTCAGGCCTTTGTTATTGTTTTTGCCATCCGTGTTTGTGAGTTGTTCTCACTAAACTGTATTAACCAGACTATAAAAGCTCATGGTTACACAGAGTTTGTGTGTTGGTCCGTGATACTTCCGGATGGCAATGTTGTGAACTCCTTGGCCAAGCGCATTCTATCTATAGATAGTATGCAGATGACGTCACTCAGGCCTTTGTTATTGTTTTTGCCATCCGCGTTTGTGAGTTGTTCTCACTAAACTGTATCAACCAGACTATAAAAGTTCATGGTTACACAGAGTTTGTGTGTTGGTCCGTTATACTTCCGGATGGCAATGTTGTGAACTCCTTGGCCAAGCGCATTCTATCTATAGAGTGAATGAAGTGGGCGTCACCCAGGTCTTTGTTATAGTGTTAGGCTGTCGCAGAGATGTCTTGTTATCATTTACTTATCTCAATATATAGATAGTATGCAGATGACGTCACTCAGGCCTTTGTTATTGTTTTTGCCATCCGCGTTTGTGAGTTGTTCTCACTAAACTGTATTAACCTGACTATAAACGTTCATGGTTACACAGAGTTTGTGTGTTGGTCCGTTATACTTCCGGATGGCAATGTTGTGAACTCATTGGCCAAGCGCATTCTATCTATAGATAGAACGAAGTTGACGTCACTCGGGTCTCTGTTATTGTTTTTTGCCATCCACGTTTGTGAGTAACTCTCACTAAACTGTATTAACCAGACTATAACATTTCATGGTTACACAGAGTTTTGTGTGTTGGTCCGTTGTACTTACGGATGGCAATGTTGTGAGCTTCTTAGTCTAGCGCACACTATCTATAGAGAGTTCGAAGATGACGTCATCAGGCCTTTGTTATTGTTTTTGCCATCCGCGGTTGTGAGTTGTTCTCACTAAATTGTATTAACCAGACTATAAAAGTTCATGGTTACACAGAATTGGTGTGTTGGTCCGTTATACTTCCGGATGGCAATGTTGTTAACTCCTTGGCCAAGCGCATTCTATCTATAGATAGCTCATAACATTACCATCCGGAAGTATAACCCAAGAAATAGGAGAGCTAACGTTAGCTCTCCTATTTCTAGGGTATAACGGACCAACACACAAAAATGTGTGTATCCATGAACGTTTATAGTCTGGTTAACACAGTTTAGTGAGAATCACTCCCAAACGCGGATGGCAAAAAACAATAACAAAGACCCGAGTGACGTCAACTTCGAACTATCTATAGAGTGAATGAAGTGGGCGTCACCCAGGTCTTTGTTAAAGTTTTAGGCTGTCACAGAGATGTCTTGTTATCATTTACTTATCTCAATATATAGATAGTATGCAGATGACGTCACTCAGGCCTTTGTTATTGTTTTTGCCATCCGCGTTTGTGAGTTGTTCTCACTAAACTGTATTAACCAGACTATAAAAGTTCATGGTTACACAGAGTTTGTGTGTTGGTCCGTTATACTTCCGGATGGCAATGTTGTGAACTTCTTATCCAAGTGCATACTATCTATAGATCATGCCCATTCCAGCACACTGACAGTGTGTTTTATCTTACCTCAGTATAATCCAATATTGAAAAGCACCAGACCGAGGTGAAGTTGTGTTGTAAAAACGCTTGCTATATTATGTCAATGTATTTGATGTCCAGGCCGAAGTATTGCTATATCTATAAATACTATATCTAAGATCGCGTGACTTAATTTTCAATTTCAAAATGAATGTCGTTGAAAAATAATATGAACCATAAGAATGGATATCCACATTGTCACTGATGTATTTGACTATCGATTTTATATATCACAATGGCTGGTAACTTCTTTTTTTTTTCTCGAACTAATCCAAGCATAACGAATACATTATAAAGAATTGAAAAAAGAGACACCAGCTGTTAGTTGGCATGTGTTGTGTGTGCTGGGGGTTTGTCTGACCTTCATGCTCGCAACGTAGGAATAGAATTATCAATGGCTTTGGTGTGTTTGTTTGAGTGTGCTCGAAATGTGCTGAATAGAAACTGCAACAACACGATAAATGATGTGTAAATGTTATCTTGATGTGACACAAGGTTATATCATGAGTTAGGTATCAACTCTCTGCAAAATATTTAGAACATGATAGAACTTCATATATTGATTATATATATATATATATATATATATATATATATATATATATATATTGTGTGTGTGTGTGTGTGTGTGTGTGTATAAATTAATAATATTAAATTTAGCATTTATAAAGGGCAATATCCACCAAACGTGCTCAAAGTACTCTACAAGGGACCCGAGCCAATAACAACGAGACGCCTGTTAGGGGATATTGCATTTAATTCCGAGAGAAAACGTTGTTAAAGGCCAGGTACTTTTTTTATTTTTTTAAATTGAGCTTTACATAGAGCAATATCCACTAAATGTGCTCAAATCGCTTTACAAGGTGTCCCTGGTCAACAGCAACATTTAACATGTAGGACGGGACATGACGCCTGTTAGGCGATATTACAATTTTTCGGACACAGACAACGCTATTAACGGCCAGGTATTCATTTTACACTTGAGTACGGTGAGAGAATGTGAGTAAAGAGCCTTCTTCAAGGACTCAACTATGCGGTGAGCGCGAGGCTCGAACCCTGGACCTTCCGATCGGAAAGCGAGTGTCATACCACAAGACCACATAGCCGCACCTGAGTATGGCAAGAGAACGTGACTAATGAGCCTTTCCAAGGACTCAACTATGCGGCACTCGAACCCTGGACCGTGCGGTCCGAAGGTGAGAGTCATACTACTAGACCACATTGCCGCAATGTATGACAAAGCAGTTAGAAAATTGTAACCCATCCACTTTTTCAGTGGGGATGGAACTTCATATCTTTAAACCAAATTAAATGGTTGATAGTCATATAGGGAATGAGATTAGCGGAAGAGTAGTGTCCCTTGATTGGACGTCACTGGCGAAAAAGTTATAAGAGCGAGAACGTCATGTTGGTTGTGCGCACGCGTCTCTCGTCTTCGCTTCCGGTGAAAGCGGCATGAGACACTTCACCGAAAGCGAGGAATAGAGAGACGCATGCGCAAAACCATTTTGACGTTCTCTCTGTAAGGTGACGTCCAATCAAGGGACGCTACTCTTCCGCTAATCTCATTCCCTATTGCTATTATACGCATATCACTGCAGATGTCACCACAGGGGTCGTAAAACTCGTTAGAATACGATATAAATAAGCCTTGGATTAACTATATATGAATGCGCATGCGACATAATTGATTTGCAATCCCTCCACCACCCTGCCATTAAATAAAAGTATTCCTTCAAGGCAATTAGGCCCAGGGAGCCGGAGTTAATCCCATTTTCTATAGCGTGAAACGAAACAAGTGCCATTGGTTGCTACCCTTTGAACAGGACGCTAGTCTATCGCAAAGTACTTTCTGCCACTTTCACAGACCCAGCTACCTATTCACTGCTGGTTGACAGAGATGTCAGAAAAAAATCTCGACTGTATCCCGGATCGACCTTGCTCCCTTTGCGTGTGAAGCGAGTACTCTACCAACGGAGCTATCGAGAAATCTACTACCCTGCAATATAATGACATAATGCATTTTTTACAGTTTAGCCATAAGATTTTACTTAATATTTTGATAGATTAAGTTGTCAAAAGGTCCTAAGCTTTAGGGTTCTTTGAAGCAATAATGCCATAATCTGAAGGAGAAAAAAAAACACATTTTAAAAATCTTGGCCAAAAATACTCGTCTTTCGAATTTCGATGAATTAAAATGATCCTCAAAATCTGTGAAACCTGCCTGGGACTTTCTTGAAAGAAGAGTTTTCTGGCCAAAATTTTAAATGTGTTCTTTCTTATTTTTAGAATTAACCAGTAGATTTTTGACCAATCAAAACATGGATTTGTGACACACCCTCACACGTGCTAGGACAAACATAGTTGGTTGTTTATGAACAATAACGTGAATAAAATCGACCTCTCTCTGATCATTGTTATTGTTTTTATACCGCCAACTGGGAGACTAGTTATCACATGATTTTCTCGAACAGATTATGAACGTTTAAATTTACACATAGTTTTCTGTGTTAGTTTTATTGATCAAGCGGTAGGACAATGGGTATTTTACTTAAACACATACCATCGATAGTAAAGCCTGTGTAGATTGCTGTGTCTGCCAATCACTGCCATTGTTTACATTATGACGATTGTCCGAGAGGCGTGGTTATCTACCTGTCTATAGGACAAAGTCCTCAGTCTCAGGGACCATCTTAATCTACTTATGACGTTAACCCACGTACAGCAACGACTTTCAAGTCTGTTAAGTGAATCGAATTATGGGCCTGTTTTAACATCTTTGTAATGGGCAATGTTTTACGTTGGTTTGAAAGAATTTCCATTGGCATGGGTGTTTCTCTTGTATTTTTCTTTCTTAATTTGTCTGGCACTGTTTCATACACACTTGCTCAGATCTTAAAGCGGCTATGTGGTCTAGTGGTATGACACTTGCTTTCGGATCGGAAGGTCCTGGGTTCGAGCCTCGCTCGGGGCATAGTTGAGTCCTTGGAAAAGGCTCTTTACTCACATTCTCTCACCGTGCTCAGGTGTAAAATGAGTAACAGCGTTGTCTTTGTCCGAAAAATTGTAATATCGCCTAACAGGCGTCATGTCCCGTCCTAAATTAAATGTTAAATGTTGCTGTTTGCCAGGGACCTCTCGTAAAGCGCTATGAGCACATATGATATCATATGATATCATTTCACGGTCACGTAGGCAACTTCTAACATTGACACATTGTAATCATGGTGTGTGTCACATCAGATGAAGGGACCTTATGACTTACGTTAACACAGTGGGTTTATGATAACACATTATCGGATAAATTGATTCGCCTTTAAGTTCATCGTTTTTCATGACCCACACTTCCCTTTCGTCACTGTTTGTCATTGTTCATTGTTCACTTTAACTCACGCAGACCATTTTCAAATCAAATTCAACTCACAACATATTATGTTAGTAAAATATCGCTCTTTAAAGCTGAGATGCCCTTGGAGCCTAGGTAGCGTTTAAAGGACAGTAAAATTGCTAGTTACCTATTTTACAGGACCCAAGTTTATCGACAAGTACTGCCCGTTCGATGAATCATACCAATAGATAGTATGCAGATGACGTCACTCAGGCCTTTGTTATTGTTTTTGCCATCCTCGTTTGTGAGTTGTTCTCACTAAACTGTATTAACCAGACTATAAAAGTTCATGGTTACACAGAGTTTGTGTGTTGGTCCGTTATACTTCCGGATGGCAATGTTGTGAACTCCTTGGCCAAGCACATTCTATCTATACACAAAATATGAAAGTTCGTAATCTATGAGGGGGAATTTGGAGAAAAGTATTTTTTTTAAATAATTTATTTGAGCTTTATATAACGCAAAATCCACTAAATGTGCTCAAAGCGCTTTACAAGGGATCCATGGTCAACAGCAACATTTAACATGTAGGACGGGACATGACGCCTGTTAGGTGATATTACAATTTTTCGGACAATGACAACGCTGTTAACGGCCAGGTACTCATTTTACACCTGAGTACGGTGAGAGAATGTGAGTAAAGAGCCTTTTCCAAGGACTCAACTATGCGCCGAGCGCGAGGCTCGAACCCAGGACCTTCTGATCCAAAAGCGATTGTCATACCACTAGACCACATAGCCACAAAAGTATTGACCCAACTGGCGATTTAAAACAATAATAAAGATGCGTCAACTTGATTTACTCTATAGAACAGATTTACGTAATAATATACGATTCTTTCATATCTTTGTATTTATTAAACGAGTTATTTTTATCGTGCCCAATAACACAACGATCTTGCGAG
>NC_088362.1:40745493-40747993 GCF_034508935.2 Berghia stephanieae
AGAGAGAGGGGTGCGAGAAAAGAAAACTCGGCAAAAAGCATGACGCTGTTTCAATATAAAGAAGAGATCAGAACCATCCGGCATTTTATAATCTACAATTAATACTTGCAAAGTTTCATTAAACAACCCTTTTTTTGGATAAGAAACTTTGCCGGTTATACCAATGTCGTTCAAAAATTACGTTATCAAATGTTTCCAAATTTGTGCTTGTTTTTGATTTTCCTAGAAACCCACATAATGAGGTTGTCCAGATACAGTCAAACGAAATCAGACATTTCACTGGATAGATTTTACCATAAAGGCAATAGGTTTATCCACACAAAATCACCATAGTGTCTGGTGGAGTAAGCTGGCAGAGAGAAAGACAAGATTACATTTAATTGACACCCCAACTCATAAAAGTGAAAGCGCAAAATCAATTCAATTCAATGTTTATTTTAGGCAATTGCCTAAATATTGCAAATATGACTTTCCAAGAATTTCCAAACCAGTGATAATAGGAAATATGACTTTCCAAGAATTTCCAATCAATTGCCAATATGAAATATGACTTTCCAAGAATTTCCAATCAATTGCCAATATGAAATATGACTTTCCAAGAATTTCCAATCGGTACAGTTATCATCAATTATTAACGCTAACATTGAAAAATGAGTCATCGAAAACAGACGATGACAGAAATACATTTCTAGAGGAAAAAAAACGCACACACACACACACACACACACACACACACACACACACACACACAACTATCACATTGTGAAATCATGTAACATTGTTAGATTTTTCAGTTGCCAATTATCTTTGTTATCTTAGTTATTATTATTAGCAAAATAGAATTAAAGGTCAACATCAACGTGTTTGATACTAGGATGTATGGAAATAAGTCTCTCTCTCTCTCTCTCTCTCTCCCTCTCTCTCTCTCTCTCTCTCACACACACACACACACACACATACACACACACACACATATATATATATATACAATATTGTAGAAGATCATAATTATACTTGAAATGTTTTATATATATATTTATATATATATATATATATATATATATATATATATATATATATATATATATATAATTGCCTTTTTCACCCTGGGACAGGGTATAGGCCTCAGACAAACAGTTTCCATCCCTCTCTATCTTGAGCTAACTTTTTTACTTCGTTCTATGTCCTAACTTGCCTCAGGCTTCTATTAAACGACTACTGCAAAACAGTGCAGCAAGATTAGTTTTTGGCCAAAAAAAAAAAAGAACAAAAATTGGTGACTCTTGCTTGTTTCGGCCCCAAGATTTGGAATGAACTACCACGTGGTCTGAGGGAGTGCACGTCTTTACCTTATTTAAAAAGAATCTCAAGACACATTTTTACTGTATTTGTTTTTCTTGACTCTATAATATGAATCCTTGATTTGGCTATGAATTATTATTGTTGCTATTATTTTTTTCACTTAAAATTGATATTTATATTGTAAAGTGCCCAGAGCTTGTGTTTTACACGAGAATGAGCGCTATATAAATGTGTATTATTATTATTATTATTATTATTATTATTATTATTATTATTATTATTATTATTATTATTATTATTATTATTATTATCAAAAAAAAATATTATAATTTGAGCTTTTTTATAGCGCAATATCCACTAAACGTGCTCAAAGCGCTTTACAAGGGGTCCCTGACCAACAGCAACACGTAACATGTAGAACGAGACATGACGCCTGTTTCCAAGAATTTCCAAACAAGTGCCAATAGGAAATATGACTTTCCAAGAATTTCCAATCGATTGCTATATGCAATATGACTTTCCAAGAATTCCCAATTAGTACAGGTAAAATCTATTATTAACGGTAATATTGAAAAATGAGTCGTCGAACACGGACGATGACAGAAAAACATTTCTAGAGGGGAAAAAATGCGCGCGCACACACACACACACATACACACACAAACACACACAACGATCACATTGTGAAATCATGTAACATTGTTAGAACTGCCCCCCCCCCCCTTACTCTTCCAGGCTTGGTTTCACCCCAATTGGTCTTTTGTTGTTCAATATGACGGTGTAACATTACACAATCCTACTTTTAATTTAACAGAAAATGACATTCGATACTAATTCGATTTATTTCTAGAGATGAACGGCCTTCAACGAAGTCTGATTTGAATCCAGTCAGCTCCAGCATGTGGTTACTTATGTCGAGCATGGTTTACATGGGTCTTACTACGATTTACATAGACACATAGTTTAAAAGAGTTAATTCGAAATGCATGGGATCTAACTATTCAAGACATTAGAAAATTAATTTGATCATTGAAAAAAGGGCTACGTATAGACATACAGCAAAATGGAGGATCGACATCAACATTTAAGAATCGCGTCCCAAATCTTTGTTATGGCAAAATGCGACGTGTTTTTGTTTTTTGTTTTAATAACATGAGATTTCAATTGTTTCAATTATTGCTGTCATAACGTGTTTCGT
>NC_088362.1:40752993-40755493 GCF_034508935.2 Berghia stephanieae
ATTGACTGGCACTCCTGTCAGAGGCCCAGGACTGGAGCCAAGGACCGGATGAAATGGAAGGTAAGTGTCCAGGGCTTATGCCCGTCCTGGTGTAGAGAGATTTAAGTTAAGGAAGTCTTGACCTGACAAAACCGATTTTGTGGTAAATAAACTTTCCATCAAAAGGATAGCAAGCAATGCGTACTATCAACATGTATGTTTGTCCAAAGCTCAAAAATTGAGACACTCTCAGAGTCTGCATGAGCTCTCTCACCCCCACCCCCCCCCCCCCTTCTCTCTCTCTCTCTCTCTCTCTCTCTCTCTCTCTCTCTCTCTCTCTCTCTCTCTCTCTCTCTTTTCTTTCTTTCTCTCTCTCACATACACACACACACTCCCTCTCTCTCTCTCTCTCACTCTCTCTCTCTCTCTCTCTCTCTCTCTCTCTCTCTCTCTCTCTCACTCTCTCGCTCTCTCTTTATATATATATATATATATATATATATATATATATATTATATATATATATATATATAATATATATATATATATACATATATATATACAACCAACTACATATATACACACACAAACAAACGCGCGCACTCACAGACCTGTAAGTCAAAGTTGAGATGATTTATTAAGCAGTTTTAGAACTAATCTGAGAACCTGGCCCCGATGACGATATTTTTTTCCATATCGGATGACTGTCCAGGATAAAATTAAAATGCCTATCTGGAGTCATCTGCAAATTAGAAATCGTTACAGATCGTCGGGATTGTTTAATGTTTTTCTTTTGTTGTTTTTTGTCTGTTTGTTTTTTTTTGGGGGGGGGTTGTTTTGTTTTGTTGTGCTTTTATTTTGTTTTGTTTTCTTTTTGTTTGTTTTATGTTTTTGTTTTTTGTTTTGTTTGTTTTATAGTTTTTTTGTTCTGTTTTTTTTCTTCCTCCCCAACACCCTCCAACTCTTCCTCTTCTCGTTTTCCTTCCTTCTCGTCCTTTTGATCAACATCATCAGCATTATTCAATTCTTTATCTTTTTCCGCTCCTTTTTCCAGGACTTGTTAGGTTAAAGTCCCTGTGTGTGGCAATTAACGTTTATTTATTTTCCCTCGAGTGCCTGAAATGATACATTCTAATCTTCAGGGTTGACCTGTCCCCACGGAAAATTGCAAATGAAAACCCAAAAAATTGCACCCAAAACTCCAAAAATTGCATGCAAAAAATGCAAAAATTGCAAGGAAAAATTGCAAATTTAAGACATTGTTTTCAATAAACAGCGCACAATAATTTATTCTTGCTTTAATTCTATGACAAGCACAGTCCACCAATTTTAGTTGGTATGTATTATACAGTATTGTGTCCATAAATTATATTAAATTACATTGATATTGACATTGCATACTCAGAAAAGAAATATTATGCCAGGTTTATACAGGGGATGCCACCAGGAGATTTTGAAAAAATCCCAAAAAACAACACTTTTACACAAATGCATGGATTCCTAACATTTATGTGGTAGAAAAGCTCATAAATTTTTTTAAAATTATTATTATATTATATATTATTATTATTATTATTATTATTATTATTATTATTATTATTATTATTATTATTATTATTATTATTATTATTATTATTATTATTATTATATATTATTATATATTATTATTATTATTATTATTATTATTATTTATTATTATTATTATTATTATTATTATCATTATTATTATTATTATTATTATTATTATTATATTATTATTATTATTATTATTATTATTATTATTATTATTATTATTATTATTATTATTATTATTATTATATTATTACTATATTTCCAAGTACATCTATACATCATAATAATACAGTGGAACTCGGGAATAACGAGGTCGAGGGGACCGACCATAAAAACTTTCTATTTCCGAGTTACATGAATCTATGATTATGGTAGTATATTAAACACCCATAATAATAATTTTAAAAAAAATTTAAAAAATAAATAAATAGAAAAAAATAAAAAAATTAAAAATAAAAATAATATATATATATATATATATATATATATATATATATATATATATATATATATATATATATATAATAGATTGATGTTAGCAATAAAATTATTATTAAATAGCATCTTTAATAGTTTTGTGTGACGGTGGCAGTAGTATTTTCCTATGTTTAGCACTATATGATTATATGTGACTCCAGAACATGGAAAATTGCAAAAAAATTGGAGACAGGGCTAACAAACTATGAACAAATTTATTTTGATTTTAACATTGGTCAAGAGTTTTCATGGGGTTTTTTCTGTATTTTTGTCTTGTTTTTTTTTTTGTTTTGTTTTTGTTTTTTGTTTTTGTTGTTTGTTTTTTGTTTGTTTCTTGGGGTTTTTTGGGGTTTTTTTTTTGTTTGTTTTGTTTTGTTTGTTTTTGTTTTTTGGAGGGGGGGGGGGGCTTGGTCAACTGAACGATGGTTTAGACTCAATAAGGACTAAGATTTTCCAGCCAAGGCCAATTTTT
>NC_088362.1:40760493-40882993 GCF_034508935.2 Berghia stephanieae
AAAAAACCCAAAATTTGCCAAGAAATTTGCCAAAAAGACCAAAATTTGCCGAGGAAAACTAAGCGTTTCAGTAAAAATTAACATGCGATACAGAAATATATATATAAATATATATATATATATATATATATATATATATATATATATATATATATATATATATATATATATAAAGACAATTTATTACATTTAAGGAGGCTACATTTATTAATTTACACAATGTAAAGCGATTTATGCGCCCAAACTTTCAGACAATCACACACACACACACGCAAAGCTGCAGTTTCGCACTTTTTTTTTCATTTTGTTTTCGCTTCTTTTTTCCCCCAAAATTTGCCACGCGATTTCCAATTTTCCCAAAATTTGCCACGATTTGCCAATTTTGGGAAATTTGCCAAAATTTGCGGATCGCCATGATATTTGCGGCCGCAAAAAATGCAGATGACAGATAATATGTTGCAGAAATAATATTTGTGTTATATTTTTCAGATGATACGATTTCAGAATCTCAGCTTTCCTAGCTTCTGTCTCTTTGAATCGTCTTGGGTGGGGTAGTGATGTCGTCCATTTCATTTTCAGGATGCTTGGGCTCTCCTACCTGCGGATATATTATGGTCTAGTGGTATGACACTCGCTTTCGGATCGGAAGGTCCTGGGTTCGATCCTCGCTCGGCGGATAGTTGAGTTCTTGGAAAAGACTCTTTACTTATATTCTGTCACTTACACATGTATAAAATGAGTACCTGGCCGTTAACAGCGTTGTCTATGTCCATTAAAAAATTGTAATATCGCCTAACAGGCGTCATGTCCCGTCCTACATTGCTGTTGCTGTTGGCCAGGGACCCCTTGTAAAGCGCTTTGAGCACGTTTAATGGATATGGCTCTATATAAAAGCTCAATTATTTTTTTACCTACATCGATGGAGGAAAAGAGCATTCATCAGAAATATATAAAACTGGTATTATATAGTCAGGAAAGTCATCTGGTGGATATATTATGTTGTGGTACGTGATGAACAGTGTCTGTTGCAGCACTCCAAAGTACAGTGCTCTTGCAACTTGTGTCGATTCTAGAAGTATTGGCTTCGATGATAAGGTACGTTGCACCTCACCCCCATGCGCCTTTATAGATTCCACGGTTAAAATGACTTTACTCGTAATTTGATTCACTAGTCTGATGTCACGTCGCCCAGCAACGGCGAGCAGCTTGGTTCTAAACAAAGAAAATCATTACTTTTTATTCTTCATGCTGGCTAGAACTTTTCATATGCCTTGTGATCAGAATGTGTAAAAGTCAAAACATGATCAAATTTATGGGGGGTTTTCCTCTGGATTCGCTTTTATGCTCGCCGGGGAAATATTTCATACGGGCGTCCGCCATTGTTCAGAGCCAGTGTTACTAAGTCACCATGCGTCATTAGGAAGGAAGTGACGTTACGACTGTTGAAGAGTATTATAGCCAGTCCACAACACTCACAACGAATGATCAAGTCGGAGAGGTGGGGACGGGGAAATTTTCATGGATTGGATTGGGGTAACAAAAACAAAACAAAACACGATCTTGTCAAGTTTCATACTTGAAGGAAAATCTCAATTCTCAGTCACAGAAACTGTTTCAATCACCCCTCCTTTTCTTTCCTTGTCAAACTAACAAACTTATTCAACCTCAAGCCATTTGACAACACTCCATTTTGAACAGAAAATATTGTGTTCAGTGAGGGGACAAAAACTAATTTTCAGAAATTTTCAGTGACGGGAGAGCGCTTCTACTGCTGCGAATAGTGGTTCCACAGTGGCACCAATATTCGCAGTACTGCTGCGAATAAGCGCTTCGTTGCCCATATTTTATTATTTCCACAAGTTAGAAATGCAAAACTCCTTTTTTTCAAGGACCCAGCTTTCCACCGCCCACAATGGGATTTGAAATGTTGACCTACAAAGCGGCGCATTTCATGTTCCTATGTTCGCCGAGGGTTTTTTTAATTGTCTTCTTATATATATATATATATATATATATATATATATATATATATATATATATATATTATATATATATATATATATATATATATATATATATATCTTTATTTAATTTGATTTCGTTTTTGACTTTATTTTGTTTTTATTTTTATTTGATTTTTTGGGGTGCTTTTTGTTCTTGTTGTTTTTGTTTGTTTGTTTGTTGTTGTTTTTGTTTTTTTTATGGGGGGGGGTATTTGTTTTGTTGTAATTGTAACGTTTTTTTTTCTTTTCTTTTTTTTTAATGTCATTTTTCTTTCTCTTCTCTGAACAGGCTTATCATGATTCCGACAAAGAGAAAAAGGAGAGAGCTGTTTCCCTTCATATTCATGACTGCCTTGTGTCTGTTTATGTGCTCGTGGCGAATAGTGATGCTACACGAGCCGGGTAAAGCCACCGTGGGTTTAAACCAAAAAAAAAATATTAAGATAATAAGAGATCATTATAACTTAATTGATAGAGCGCTTAGCTTCACAAGCTAAGAAAACTGGTATAGATCTGTGGCCTTCGTAAACTCATGGCCTGATACTGACCCACAAATGACGTAAAAAGATTGGCCACGAAAGAAAGCAAATGGGGAATTATATTCAACAGTTCAACCAGTGGGATCACTTGTTTCCTTGAGCAATGCTAACAACTCACCAGGCGGTCCACAAACCTAAAAATGACGTCAAAATATGGATCGTCTCGGTGGATTTTAGTGTCAAAGTTGGAACGCCACGAGGGAACGGTCTTGTCATATCTTATTCAATGTGTATCTAGAAGCAAAACTCAAAGAACTAAGATCAGAATTACCTCCAAACCAAAGACTCACCCGTGAACTTATTTACGCAGACGCTGTGGATCTCATATGCAACTCATAACAAGAAGCACGCAACTATTTACAGTACCTGTCTTATCTAACACGCTAAGTCAGTGGAACCTCAAAAGTCAACGAAACCAAAACGGAAATAACAGTAGTTGAACGGACCAAAGATGATTGGGAAAATGTCAGGAAGCTCGGGAAATTGATCAATGAGGAAGAAGACATTAAAAGAAGGAAACTGCTAGCACAAAACGCCTTTCGCGACCTATTAACTATCTGGTATAGGCAGGACATCATTGGCGAAAGCAAAAGAATACACCTCTACGAAGCCTTTGTACTACCAATCAATTCTGCTCTACAATTGTAGATTAACAAAAAAAAAAGAATTTATACAGTCTAGACGCCCTACACAGAAAACAACTCCGTCGAGTCATAGGTGTGATACGACCAGACAAGATAAGTAACCAAGATCTCTACGATCGTTGCAGAGTACGCCCTGCCAGTGATAGAATAAAACAACAAAGGTGGAAACTTCTTGACCACATTCTCCGAAGAGACCAAAACCAAGACCGGCCCAGACAGCAACGAAGGTATACTTCAATGCCGGGAAGAACTATCGCGGAGGAATAATAATAATAATAATAATAATAATCTTTATTGTCCAAATTAAAGGCAATTCATGTGAGGTAAACAATGCTCAGTTTGGTTCATGGTATGAACATCAACACATTTAACAGACACAGCCATACACGAACATACACGCTTGCACATTGTTTCTACACATGTATACAAAAGAAATGAGCGTACATACAAACACATATACATACATACATACATACATACATACATGCAGACATACATACAAACCAGCATATCATCGTATATGCATGCCTACATTCATACATACATACATACATACATACATACATACATACATACATACATACATACATACATACATACATATATACATACACACAGACACACACACAGACAGATAGAACGATACGATATATTTGCTGGGACAGCAGATAACCATATTATAAATATAGTGTCTTATATTAAGAAGAAGATGGCAATAATTGTGATGATGATGATGATGATGATGATGATGATGATGATGATGATGATGATGATGATGATGATGATGATGACTACGATAATGATGATGATGATGATGATGATGATGATGATGATGATGATGATGATGATGATGATGATGATGATGATGATGATAACGACGGCGGCAATGTCGATGATGATGATTCACGACACTGCTTCTCGTTATTTTCATTGGTTGTCTCATTTTTCCACAGAAGATTTGTTAATTAATTTTATGGCGGTTGGAATGAAGGTTGTCTTATGTCGATTTGTCCGACATTTTGCTTCTAGATACCGTCTTCCGGAGCGCAGAAGTTGGAATTTTTCGTTCAGCGGATGCCTCTTTTCGTTGATAATGTTAAAAGATTTCTTCTCAACTGCATTAATATAAGTTGTGTCAAGGCTTCTAAGGTCTGTGTTAATTATTTTTGAAGCCTCTCTGAGGGTTCTATGTAGTTTGGATTTTTCTTTTGTTCCACAGCTTCCATACCACGTTGTGATGCCAAACGAAACGATACTCAATATTAATGACTTGTAGATTTGTATCATGGTCTTTCTGTTCACATTGAAAGACCTTAATTTTCTGAGTATATACAAGCGCTGGTTACATTTTTTGATGACATTGTTGGTGTGCGATTCAAATCTTAGACTGTTATCTATAATTACACCAAGGTATTTAAACGTTTCAACAGTTTCAACCGCCTGATTGTTAATTTTTGTTATTTGTCTTGCTCTTTTTCCTATTTTTCTGTGATCAAACAGTTGTTCCTTTGTTTTTGTTACATTGAGCTCTAGACAGTTATCGGCACACCATTTGCTGAATTTACTAACTTGCTCAGTGTATTTAAATTCGGAGACGGAATCATTGAGCAGGCCGAGTATTGCGGTGTCATCAGCATACTTGATGAGTTGGCAGTTATCAAAGCTAGCCACACAATCGTTTGTATAGAGGATGTAAAGTAGAGGTGAGCTTACACACCCTTGTGGGCATCCGTTTGAAAGAGTTTTTACTGATGATATATTTGAGCCTACTCTGACCACCAACATCTGTACCACCAACACTAAATGCTGACCTGCAGACATACTATCGTCTGCTCCAATCAGAAGAATTTGTATCTTTAAAGCTACAACAACAACAACAACAAAAAACAATTCCATCGAAACTAAATTATAGGGAACATGGTCTGCTTGCCCTTAAAACGGTGCCACAAGAAAATACATGGGAAAATATAACAAAAGGAATCCAACAAGCAGAGGGCATGCTGACAACCGCACAATTCACAACAAGCGTCCTTGAGCCTGCGTAGCCAAGATCATTCATTCATTCATCATTCATTATAAATAGCTGCCCGTCATATTCTTTAAACACTGTATCTAAGTTTTAAGATTCACAGGAACAATAGCCTTTATTATTGATAATCTCAAAAAGTGTGTATGAAACAGTGGCAGACAAAGCACTGACATGATTATATATATATATATATATATATATATATATATATATATATATATATATATATATATTAAATACCTTTTCATATTCTTATCTTACACCAGTGCTTGCTTCCTAATTTGTTCCTTTAATGTAAGGTAATCATATGCAGGTCTGGTAACCCAGTTTGCTATAGGCCTATTGTTGTAATGGAAATACTCTCAAAGCAACGCAAAGTTGTGTCCATTACAACAATGTTACATCAACCCATAATTGTGTTCGGTTATAAGATCTGATAAAATTTACACGTCGTGTTGGTGCTTTTGGTTTTCATATATGATATATTTTTATAATTAATCATAAAAGTTGTTGATAATCTGATCTTTATCTTCAATCATCCCATCGTGGTTTTTTTTTCCATTCATATACTTCTCTTCAGATCTTATCTCGTCTGGAAAACAGATAGGACTAATTGGCCAATTGAAAGATAACAATGCCTTGTTAGAGGGAGATCCAGGAGACAGTTTGGGGTAAAATACTACTACTGCTGCTGCGGATGCTACTATTACTACTACAACTACTTCTATTATTACTGCTAATATTAATACTACTGCAACTACTACTCCAACAACTGATATTATTACTACAACAACTACAACTACTATTACTGCTAATACTAATACTACCGTAACTACTACTACAACCACCACCACTACCACTCTTAATTATTGTTACTATTGCACTTTAATTAAATGCGCGCTTTATTATTATTACTTATCAGCATCATCATTTTTATTAGTATCATTAATACTACTACTACTACTACTACTACTACTACTACTACTACTACTACTACTACTACTACTACTACTACTGCTGCTGCTGCTGCTGCTGCTGCTACTACTACTACTACTAAAACTATTACTACTACTACTACTACTACTACTACTACTACTACTACTACTACTACTACTACTACTACTACTACTACTACTACTACTACTACTACTACTACTACTACTACTACTACTACTACTACTACTACTATACTATTATTATCATTATTATTATCATATTATTATTATTATTATTATTATTATTATTATTATTATTATTATTATTATTATTATTATTATTATTATTATTATTATTATTACTATTAATTTAATTTTTATTATTATTATTATTATTATTATTATTATTATTATTATTAATATCATTATTATTATTCATATTATTATTATTATTATCATTATTATTATTATTGTCGTTGTTATTGTTGTTTCTGTTGCTGTTGTTTTTATTGCAATTCATTTTAGAGAAGTATTATATTTACAGACGAGAAAATGCCTAAAATAAACTCTTAAAATCTTTAATCTTGAAACACTAAATCATGATTGTCAAGAACATTTTAAAAAATTATTTACATTCTACCTCCATTTTTACCATCATATTTAGATACATAGCCGGAAATGACGTCGAGGTCACGCAACCCCCAGTGTACTTCCGCCATCAACAGCTCAAACGTCGATGTAAACAGATGGGATATGGCGGAGAGCCTAATTATTCAACATTACCTTTTCCATTCTCTCCCTTCATCTCGTTTGAACCCAACACATTCTACTGTCCCTTGCCGAAGGCAGGATCTACTTTTTTCACAAGGTATGGTACCACCACTTTCTCCTCCTCCTCATCCTCATTATTATTATTATTATTATTATTATTATTATTATTATTATTATTATTATTATTATTATTATTATTATTATTATTATTATTATTATTTATTAGATTAGTATTACAACTATCATCATTATCATCAATATCATCATCATCATCATCATCATCATCATCATCATCATCATCATCATCATCATTATTATTATTATTATCATTATTATTATTATATTCATCATCATCATCATCATCATCATCATCATCATCATCATCATCATCATCATCATCATATTATTATTTATTATTATTATTATTATTATTATTATTATTATTATTATTATTATTATTATTATTATTATTATTATTATTATTATTATCATTATTGTTTATTATTATTATTATTATTATTATTATTATTATTATTATTATTATTATTATTATTATTATTACTACTACTACCATCACCATCATGATCATTATTATTAGCTGTAGTAGTAGTAGTAGTAGTAGTAGTAGTAGTAGTAGTAGTAGTAGTAGTAGTAGTAGTAGTAGTAGTAGTAGTAGTAGTATGTAGTAGTAGTAGTAGTAGTAGTAGTAGTAGTAGTAGTAGTAGTAGTAGTGTAGTAGTAGGTTAGTAGTAGTAGTAGAGTAGAGTAGTAGTAGTAGTAGTAGTAGTAGTAGTAGTAGTAGTAGTAGTAGTAGTAGTAGATAGTAGTAGTAGTTAGTAGTAGTAGTAGTAGTAGTAGAGTAGTAGTAGTAGTAGTAGTAGTAGTAGTAGTAGTAGTAGTAGTAGTAGTGGAAGAGTAGTAGAGTAGTAGTAGTAGTAGTGAAGTAGTAGTAGTAGTAGTAGTAGTAGTAGTATGTAGTAGTAGTAGTAGTAGTAGTTAGTAGTAGTAGTAGTAGTAGTAGTAGTAGTAGTAGTGTAGTAGTAGTAGTATAGGAGTAGTAGTAGTAGTAGTAGTAGTGAGTTGTAGTAGTAGTAGTAGTAGTAGTAGTAGTAGTAGTAGTAGTAGTAGTAGTAGTAGAGAAGTAGTAGTAGTAGTAGTAGTAGTAGTAGTAGTAGTAGTAGTAGTAGTAGTAGTAGTAGTAGTAGTAGTAGTAGTAGTAGTAGTAGTAGTAGTAGTAGTAGTAGTAGTAGTAGTAGTCGTAGTCGTAGTAGTAGTAGTAGTAGTAGTAGTAGTAGTAGTAGTAGTAGTAGTGATTCATCGCCTGAATTCAGTTATGTGACCGTATAATTGAGACAGCCAATCTAATGTACACCAATACCTATTCATTGTGAAATGTAAATTAATTTATATGAATCTGCGTGCACCTATTAGCAGTCTGATAATTGAACGCAAATGACAGTTCCGTGCGTTATTAAGCATAATTAATTAACCAATCACAATATGCATTTAGTCATTTCCGTCACTAAGACAACTTATTTCCAGCGGCCTGGCAAACATTAAATATTCCCATAGCTACGTTTAGTACATGCTAAACAGACAAATGGGTTTGTCCCACAGTTAGTGAATAATATACTTTCTCACACACAATACTTTGACAGACTGATGAAGGAATAGCATCTCAACAACTGGCGACATTATGCTATTTTTATTTTATTTTTTTTCGCCTGTGTCAAATTTGTGAATGATGGTTACAGTTACAGCTGTGGAGCTGATTGCTTCATGTGATAGGCAAGTACTAAAGTTGGCTATGGCTCATCGGTTCGTGGTTAAAGGTTGATGACAGGAGGTGAGGGGGGAGGGGGGGGGCGGGGGTAATACTGTTGGGTTTGTTTTTTTTTTCATTAAAAATTAAAACAACAAAAAACAAAAATAAATAAATATAACCACTGTATTTTGCTTTTGCCTGAGTGTATCTCGAATAACAACAATAAACCCATATCAATTTAAATTATTAGACCTGCAAATTATTTGTACGTCGGTCCAAATCAATTTGGGTTATCAGACCTACAAATAAGTTTGTTACATCGATTTAGAATATCAAAATACACATTTATATATATATATATATATATATATATATATATATATATATATATATATATATATTATATATATATATATATATATATATATATTGGTTCATCCCAACATAATAGTTGATTATAACGGTGAAGCACACAGTTCACACGATAAATATCCTTCAATACAGGTTGAATAAAATGTTAGCAACTTTTATTTTACAGATATTTCATCACGGTGCAACGTGCGCAAAGGGAACCAAACCTTTCTCCTCTCAATCTTCCAATTTCGGGCGCAAACAGATTCAAACTATGGCAATTTTCCGAGTTAAAAAAAGGAGAGCAAAGATATAACTTTCTATCACAATCTACAAAAGTTGTGTTCACAAGGCATCCGTTTTCTAGAATATTCTCGGCGTACATCGACAAGCTCTTCGCACCTAATATTGTGTTTTGGAAAATGTGGGGATTAACAGCTGTGAAATATTTCAAAGATATGTCCATTACTGACCACCCGTGTGGAAGTTTTGTCTCCTTCCCAGATTTTGTCAAATTAATCTTAAAAGGACTGTATAAAAGAGACCCACACATCATGCCAATGGATTTTCAATGTCTATTTTGTGACGTCAATTATGACGTTATAGGGAAACTTGAAACGGTAACGACGGATGTTGACTTTCTGTCGACGAAGCTGAATGTTTCCGGTTCTTTCATCCATGACAAAAACTTCAAGAAATATTTCACCGAAGACGCGGTCAAAGATTCGACAAAAGACCCACTAACAATATGGAGGAAAGAGGCCTCGCGTTGTATCACAGACTTTGAAGTTGGCAGATTGCTGTGGCGAAAGCTTCAGATCAGAGGATTCATCGATGCTAGCATAAGGTTTCCTTTTACCGCTAAAGAGATGGAGGGAATATCTTTGGAGTCTTTTCGAGCCGCGTCCTTCGCTGCTGTCGAAAATTCGAAGGACAAAGAGAAACTTAAAAGACAAAAACAAGTGGCTTTCGAGGAAGCGTTCAGTCTCATCCCGGATAAGCATATGATAAGATTACAGAAGATTTATGAAAGCGATTTTTTTCTGCTGGATTACGATGACAAACGACCTTCAGAGTACGTGCCGGGTTTGAAATCGGGTAGTGTCAAGTCGCTGAATTGGAAAGTTGAATGGGTGTTGTGAATGCAATGAAGCATATTTTTATAATGATTGTTATTAAATCTTCACTATCATCTTCATCATCAGACTAACCACATCATCATCAACATGACAAGAGATGTAAACAGAGCTCTGCTCAGTTGCATGAATTTTGGTGACACTCCTTTATTTATGACGTTAGTCTAGACACACTGGCGCCAAATGTCAAAAGTAACACAAGACACATGGCGGCCATGGATGAGAAGATGATCGAAAGGGAAGGGAATGGAGCAAATGGGTGTAAATATTTATGTACCTTTTAGCTGTAGCATGATAGTACATTGGGCGATGTTATAAGTTTTATAAGCCTGTCTTTGTTCTTTTCTTCCTTTTTGCTTTTTTTGTTTTGTTTTTGTTTGATTGTTCTGAATTTGTTAATGGTATTCAATACAACTTGTGTCTAATTATAAAACAATTTTTTTAAAAATAAATTAATCAATTCTCTCTCTCTCTCTCTCTCTCTCTCTCTCTCTCTCTCTCTCTCTCTCTCTCTCTCTCTCTCTCTCTCTCTCTCTCTCTCTCTCTCTCTCTCTCTCTCTCTCTCTCTCTAAGACACTAACCTGGTTTGTTATGTAAAAACAAATACCTCCTGGTCTTTTGGCCAAAAGTTTATCATAATCACTTGATATAGTGGCCGACATTATAGGCCTCTAAAATGTTTAATTGGAAATGACAAATCATTAAATTATATTTGCAAAAGGTCAGGATGTGTCGAATGATCAGAAGTGCTTTAGGACTAATAATATATTAACTCTTTAGTTGCCAAGCATCCTGGCAGTAAAAGAAATCCCAGTTGCCAAGCCTTTTGGTCAAAATGGACGAAAATTGAGTGCTTTCAGAAAATAAATCACTAAAAAAAAAAGTAATCATCACACATACTTCATATTTTCATAGGTATATAAGAATAGATGTGGGTACAGTTTGACGTAATGTGATATGCAAATTGGGTCACATGACCTTGGCGGCCATCTTGGATATCTAATTAATATTCATTTTTCATGTATTTCTGTGTTTATGGGCCTGTATCTCCACCATATATGAATAAAAATGTTTTTTTTATTGTTGTATGTTATTGAGTAATGATTGAACAAAAAGTACAGAAAATATCATATTGATATCTCTTCATTTACTGTGGGGTTTTTTTCTTCTTTGTGTGGGGGGTTGGAGGGAGAAAAAATAAGTAACATATTTCCTCTCCCAAAACATCGGAGGAAAAAAGCTGAAAATACTTCACAGGCATAATATTTTCTTCATTACACCCAACATTCCTTACTCCAGAATTGTTTTCAACCTCAATGAGCCATTCAGCTGGATTATGAGTCTCTTATGTGTCAATACATTCCATATCCATTGGTTACCATCACCTCGAGCATTTGTGCCACGCCCCCTTCTGTTTACATCCTGTAAATTGTCCCCACGACCCCCTGGAACATCACTAAAATCACTGTCTGACCCTCCCTCGTCACTCCTCGAACTAGATTCAATGTCCGTAATCTCCAATTCTGATAAAAATTTATCTCCTGAGTCACTATCATGTCTATACACATCAATCTCTTCATCTGATTCCCTGGTGGAATACAAACAAAGCCTTGGCAACGGAAAATTACGATAAAAAAATGTAAAAATCGAATTTAAATCATGAATGCACGAGAAAATGCTGTCAATAGCCGTCAGTGAGATGTATGGCAGTTCAGCAGTATAATTACTGCTCGCAGAATTAATTATTCGCCTCGATAATAGCGGTATTGACTCGTCGCCGTAGAGCGACCGTGGCAACTCAGCGACCTTTTTTTTTGGTTGCCGTGCGGCGACCGTGGCAACTAAAGAGTTAAATAACTATGAATAGCTATGTTATATTTGCATTAGATTTGGGTTTGACTGACGGGCCGGTAGATTTTTCTCCTTTTTGACAAATTTTCATTATCATCACTGGGGGATCTGTGCTTGTGTCAGTAAGATAATCTCAAAATAAGTACACTGATAGCGTGTTCTTCCTTTTTCTTGGGTACTTTAATTGTAATTCTAGAACTTTTTACTAGATCCCATTTTCTTCCTTTTTACTGGCGCTGATATGACCTTATATTTGTTGCAAGCGCCGTGAAACCCTTAAAAACAAACAAATACCTTTCTCTTTCATGAACGAATATTGGGTTTTTAGGAAAATTAATCGCAACTTTTTGCAAAATTTTTGCAAATTTTGCTGTTTTTAGCTTGCAAAATTTGGGATTTATTTTTGCAAAAAAACCGCCATGTCAGATATACCCCTCCAATGACCTCAACCATGCCATTTCTTATCATCTATCTTATACCCCTCCAATGATCTCACCCATGCCATTTCTTATCATCTATCTTATACCCCTCCAATGACCTCAACCATGCCATCTCTTATCATCTATCTTATACCCCTCCAATGACCTCATCCATGCCATCTCTTATCATCTATCTTATACCCCTCCAATGACCTCAACCATGCCATCTCTTATCATCTATCTTATACCCCTCCAATGACCTCAACCATGCCATCTCTTATCATCTATCTTATACCCCTCCAATGATCTCACCCATGCCATTCTTTATCATCTATCTTATACCCCTCCAATGACCTCAACCATGCCATCTCTTATCATCTATCTTATACCCCTCCAATGACCTCAACCATGCCATCTCTTATCATCTATCTTATACCCCTCCAATGACCTCAACCATGCCATCTCTTATCATCTATTTATACCTCAATGACCTCATCCATGCCATCTCTTATACCCCTCCAATGACCCCAACCATGCCATCTCTTATCATCTATCTTATACCCCTCCAATGACCTCAACCATGCCATCTCTTATCATCTATCTTATACCCCTCCAATGACCTCAACAATGCCATCTCTTATCATCTATCTTATTTAAAATCTTTCTCGGCATGATTGATTCTAAAATTCAACTATTCGACCTTTAGAATTGCTATTGTGCTCAAGATATCATTATGTAAATGTTGCTGCTCGAAGCTCAAAGAAATAAATAATAATGTGAAATTGAATAAACCATTCATCTGAACTCCGCCACTACCACATTATCTCATTCATCTGTGGTGTTTCATTCATGCTGTTTTGTTGATAAAGGGGAAACCCGAAACGTTCATTTGATCTGTTTTTGTTATTAAATTGAAGCTTACATTCAATTTCACATTATTATTTATATCAAGATATCATCATTACGCGTCAAAATCTATTTGCAGTGAACTAGGCTGCGTGCGGGGGGGGGGAATTCCCGAACTTCTACATTTTGTAACGAAAGATTATAGGGATGCCTCATATTATCGCTATTATGCAATATTAAAATCGGGTTTTCGCCCAAAAAGACAAAAAATATCATCTCCCAAAACTAACTACATTTGACTGTTTTCCTCCCGAGACAAAGAAAGACAGCATGTCGGAAAACAGATACACGGGGATAGAAGACACAGTAAGGGCCTCCCTGCCAACTATGGGAGGTCAGGTACCCCACCCAGCCAGCATTTTTTCGTCTCTCTTTTATAGCACTGCGTTATAAAGCATGACAAGGCCCACTTGTAAAGGATTTTAGAAGATTGCTTAAAACTGCAGGGCATTTTGGCAGGTCTTCTGTGAATTATCGTAATGGTATTATAAGATAACAGAAAGAACTTTTGATTAAGAAAACCCACGGAATTAGAATGAAAAGACATCTATATAATATGTGTTTAAGTAACCCATTATAATAAACAGGAAAATGTGACAATCTTTGCCTTATTATGAAGCCCTCTGCTTAATTTTATAAAGACAGTGAGTCCTTAAGAACGAATGTTTCTAACCAAAACAAATTATAAATGTTCTTAAGAACGAATGTTTCTAACCAAAACAAATTATAAATGATGTCATTTCTACCCGATTGCAATTCATCGATTGTTGCCTTATTATTGGCAAGATTATTGATAAGTATTTTGCTGCCAAATAATTATTGACAATTTCATATTGGTGATAAAATCTTTTGTTGTCCCATAACTAACAAAATCACTTTGGCAACACAATAACGCATAACTTATTTGCCTTTTTTTATCGCATATAGTCATAGAACCAATGGCATGTTTGTGTGGCAGCTGCAATCATTCGATTTTAGATACTGTATATTGATCGCATCAAATTATTGCAAAAATGAGTCCGGTATGAATTTATTATTTTTGGTTTGTTTTTTAGATTTGAGCAACTACTGCAACGCTCCAGGGTCTTGTAGGGACAAGCACGTGTGGGTTTGACTTACTAGTACTAGTCAAATCAGAATTACCAAAAGACCACCTTATATCAATTCACCGTTCCCTTTGTCCCTAGAAAAAGTTGTTGCAGCTGCGTTAGAATATCTGCCATCTGCAGTAACATAACGGGGGAAGAAAACAAAGGTCACACACAAAGGCTGTCTGCCATGGCATGTTCCATTGTATTTCATCTCCAATTTAAAGAAAAGAAAAATGATTTGACTTTTTACTTCACAATGAAGGATCCTGACCAGATCCAGGGCAAAACTATTCTTGAGCGAAGACAAAAGTAATACGGAGAAAATAATAGATATAGTGGATGAAAGAGAAAGAAAAAGTTCCTCAAGTCCATAATTATATGTCTAGAGCTCTCAAGCCAGACAAAACGAAAATTTCCACATCAAATTATCTGTTCCATAAGTGAAGCTTACCATTCACTCCCAATCTTTACCATTTAGGTAAATTTGCTCCTTGAGCATTAAGTATATGATGTGAACTATACACATTCAATCATTTTTGTTTTACTCTCTTTAAAACATTAACTGAGGGGAAACCTATACCTCACTTTATCATTTATACCAAGAACATAAAGGTCGTATTTCACTATCATGAGCTATTTCAGTTTAATTGCTCAAATCGATATGAGATTAAAAAATAAAAATTACTAATAAAAAAAAATATGGATAAAGAAAGACTTTGGAATTGTTTGTTTTTAAGGGTTTTACGGCGCTTGCAACACATTTAGGTTATATCAGCGCCAGTAAAAAGGAAGAAAATGGGATAGTAAAAAGTTCTAGAATTACAATAAAGCACTCAAGAGAAAGTAAGACACAGGGGAATTGGGAACAAATAGGGATCAGATGTAGATACCAAGAGCATACCACCAATGTACTTAGTTTGAGATCACCTATAAGTCTCATCCGGACACAAGCACAAAATCCAACAAAGAGGAATACACTCAAATGCTTACATTATACATTCAAAATAATAATAATCATATGTAATACATAACAGAGAGATGATTTACAAGGAAAAAAATATCATCTCCCAAAACATTAACTATGCATTTGACTGTTTCCCTCCCAGCCAGGACTCCGGCCAGAGCTAGGACAAAACCAAGTAATCTCATTCCGAGACAAAGACGGAAAGCATGTTGGAAAACAGATATAAGGGGATAGAAGACACAGTATGTACCTCCCTGCCCGCTATGGGAGGTCAGGATCCAATTGAACAGTGGCGAAACCTTTCATCTTTTTGCTTGTATTTTTATGATCCTAGGCTTCTGGCAGCCCCTTATCGCTAAGAAAAAAATGAAACACCAAGAGAATACTTTGATATGGCCATAATGTCATATGGATTTTATCCTCTATAATACAATTCATCAGCTAACACTCTTACACGTGTTAATTCATCCATATCATGCATTCATCAAAATAATTAGAGCTTTCTTGCAATTCACCAGAACCTGCATTCAAATTTCACCCAATAAATTAATAGTACGGTATACACAATTCTGTCTCACTCTGACAACACAAATCTTTTCTTTATTTTGGCCAGAAAACTTTCACTTCAAATATTGATTTATTAAATTACGATTATCACCTCTATGAAATTAATCTGTAAAACAGTTTTGGGTCATTTTAATCGACAATATTTGTGTTATAAGTTAATAGTTATCTTGCCAAAATGAAAAAAATTAAAGTGTTTGCTTAGAGTATGGAGGAACGGTTACATATAATCAATATATTTCCTGATAAAACAAGTTTACATACAATCAATATATTTCCTGATAAAACAAGTTTACATACAATCAATATATTTCCTGATAAAACAAGTTTACATACAATCAATATATGTATTTCCTGATAAAACAACAGGGCATTAAATAGCTGAGCTTATAATTTAAAAGTCAGAACTCTTCATTATTTTTTTTATTGTTCTCAGGTTGATCAAATTTTAAACCCTTTTATTTGCACCCTTCCTAAAATCCAAAGGCTTAAACTTGCTTTTGGTGTTGAAAGACTTCGAATTTGGCACTCTTGTTTGATTGCCCAACTCTGAAGACAACCCGTTTACCACCTTGGAATCTGAAGTGCCAATTACAAATCCTTCAATATTTGGGTCATTTTTAGAAGCCATACATAACATGCCATTGGGCTCTAAAATCTCAACATTCTTTTTCCCTGACTTTTGTTGTGTGCTACATTCAGTGTAGGAATCTTCCAGTAAACTTGGGAATTTCTCCACTAGGTTTTCAATACCATTGAGATTAGAGGCCTGTAACTGATTAGGATTGTCACCAGCATCAACATGAGGTTTTTTCCTGAGATCGAGAGGTTTCTTACATTTTGTTTTTCGTTGTAAATTACTAGCATGGCTACGAGACTCCTGACTAGAGGACGAATCGTTGCCTGTCACAGAAGACACTTGAGTAAGTTCATTAGAAGACACAAAATTTTGTCTTTTTACAATATCACCCTGGTTATAACAAATATCATTTTCAACATGAGCATTTAAATTCTTGCTTAAAGTTTCGGATTCTTTTACTCTGTCTCCACGTCGCCTTCCTACCATTGTCTCACCAGAGAGGTTATTTTTTGGCAAACCATCTCCATCATTATAATCAATAACGCTATCCACATTCTCCAACCTTTCTGTCTTCTTTCCGTTTACCCCTCGTCGTTTCTGTCTTTGCCTCTCTTTCTCTTCTCGTCTTCTCCAAGAATCTTCAAACACACTGTTTCCATTATTGCCCCCAACAGCACTAGCAGCATCATGGCTTTCAGAGCCATAATCCTCGTGATCTCTTACACCCACCCATTTTATACCTTCTACTTTATTCCTATTTGGCAACTGCCCAGCTTTCTTCCTATAATGCTCGGCATCTTTACTTAAAGCTTTACCACTGGATGATTCATTATCATCATTATCCCTGCGCAGCAGATTTGCAGACTCAGCTCCTTGGACAACTCTATGCAAAGCTTTGTCATTTTCACCACTCTGCTGACTGCTTGCATTTCTTTTCTCCTTTTGTTTCATTTCCTGGTCTAGCCTAAATTTTTCTAGAACTGATAAGGATTTGGGTGCTTCACTTGCTTGATGTTCTCGCTGCTCGACTTCGGCTCTCAGATCTCTCTGACGTTTCATTTGCTGCTCCCTTTGAATCCTCTGTTGCTCTGATCTTATAGAATTCTGCTTCTCAGCCCTTTTATCCACTTTTTGAGCATAATAATTGAGTTGTTCTGCTTTGTACTTGCTATATTCTTCAAACTGCTCATGTCTAATCTTTTTTCTTTCAAAAGTAAAAGGGTCACTCTCTTTCCCCCAATCTTCTTCAGAGTCTGATGATGCAACTGCATTCAAATTTGCATCATAATTTGGATTATGCCTAAACCTTTCCTCATCATAATATTCAGTGACACCACCACAGTTGGTCATGTCACCATTATTATCATGTCCATCATCGTCATCGTCAATTACACAAAAACCACTTTTTCTCCCCTGGTCATTAACCTGACATCCAAAATTTAACTCCCTCCAGCGTTGATTTATTTCAACATTTTTTAAATCTTTTTCTTCCCTCTGACGTTCCTCCTCATCCTCTTCATCGCCCAGTCTTCCATGACGTCCTGCATTCATCCTACCACCACCACTACCACTTCCTCTCTGGTCCAATTTGGTTCCACCCCCACCTCTACCACCTCGTCCCCTTCCACCATCCCCATGCCCTCTCCTATCATCATGGTCCTGCTGTTGGTTAAACCCAGTCCTCCTTCCACCTCCTCTTCCACTTGGATATCTGGGTTGTTCATGGTGTTCATGTTGTCTATGCTGCTGTTGCTGCTCATGTCCATGACCGTACTTGTACCCCTTCTTTTCTGAGGGATAATCTTTTCTTGATTGGGCTCTATCATTTTGGTAGCCCACATCACCACTTCTACTATTAACAGAAGCACCTGAATACCTTCCCCCAGCACCATACCCATCTCTACTCATTCTATCATCTTCACTATCTCTTCTCTCCTCTTCTCTTTTAAATCCTCCTCTACCTCTTGTACCTCCACCACCTCTTTCTCTTCTGTACTCACTACCTCTTCCAAAGCTACCCCCTCTTCCTCTCCAATTTTGTGGATTTCCTCTATATCTTGAATTCAAGTCGCCGCCTTCCCTATTGCGATTCAAGTTGTCTCGACGATAACGGTCATACTTCTCTCCATGATGCCTTTCATACTTCTGTCTTGACCAATTATCATAGCCAGAGTTCCCTTTTCTAGATGCTCCAACTTTGCTTCTATCATTAACTTGATTTATATGCCCAAATTCATTTCTGATGAATTCTTCCATATCCATGTCTTTAGTTGAAGTTTCCTCTAATGTGTTTTCTGTTGTTGAGACTGGAACTGCCACTCTTTCTTCCTGCAAACAATAAAAAATAATACATATTTTTACTTTAAATACAAAAAATACTAAACCTAAAAGCCTAAAGCAAGATGGAAATAACACAATCACAGTGAAACTCGTATAAAACTATCGATAATTTTGTTATGTTGGAGGTCTTGTTGAAGATAATATTGCAAGCATTGCTTGTCAGCGAAAATTAAACATAGAATTTCTATTTTTTTTTGCATTAAATCAGAACTTGCCCGGCCTAAATGTAGAATAATAATTCTACTGAATAAGCTATTACATCAAAACCAAAGGGTAGTGAACTATTATGATATTGTTTGAGAAACAATGATTGTACACTGTAGGACAGGTATACCTATAATCAGCAAACTAAATAATGCACCACTTTTGAACTCATGCACCTTTTAACAAAAGGGACAAATTAAAATTATTCCTTCGTTGAGAAACAGTTCCTTTCTTCATGAGTACAGACATATACGAGTATACAATATTTTCCAGTAATATTAATTACTAAATATTATTCATCAAAATGTTTCTGCATTCAGTAGCAAGTATGTCCACCTCTGGTATCTATGACAAGATGAATCCTGTTGTTCCTCATGGAGCAGATATAATGTTGTATCCTATCTTGTGGCAACCATCTGTAATGACTTTTTAGAGGAACTAAATGTGTAGGTGGAGCACCTATGGACTGGGCTAGTTGCCATGTTAAAGACAGAAATGTCAATAATAATGATGCACTTTCTAAGACATTGATTGATCAACTTTCCTCAATAGATGTTACAACATTATACCTGCTCCATGAGTAACAGGATATGGCCTGTCATTGAGGCCAGAGGTGGACATACCCACTAATGATTGCAGAAACATTTTGGTGAAGAGTAGGAAATTGGAGTGCTCTTATCAATTAAAAATCAGTTATTGTTATTATTGAAAAATATTGCATTCCCATATATGCCTGTATTCACTAAGAAATTAATTGCTAGTTACCAAAAAAATAATTTGATTTTTCATTTTTGTTCAAAAGTTATACCAGTTCAAAAAGTGTTGTGATTTTTTATTTTGATAAGTATATAATATATATCACTGGACACAGGTAATATGCTGATATAAGTATACGTGTTATGCAGATATATCTTCTTGAACCAAACTGAGCATTGTTTACCTCACATGAATTGCCTTTAATTTGGACAATAAAGATTATTATTATTATTATTATTATTATTAAATTTTTATTATTATTATTATTATTATTATTATTATTATTATTATTATTATATAAGAGAACTAATTAAATGAAGGGGAAACCAGAGGCAAATGTAAAGCTATAAGGCGATGTCAATAGTGAGCGTGCAAAACCCATAAAATGGGTTGACACTGAAGAGTATGGAATCATTGCTGGCTTATAGTCCTTGAACTTTAAGAAGTCAGTGATTTTCTTCTATTTCTACATTCCTCATCATGCAAACTCTATTTCCCTTGAACATATGTATGAAACAGGGGGGGCACCACATTCAGGGAGTTGTTAGGCAAAGCGACGCTGAGTCTTGTTTGTTTCAAATGCTGCCTTGCTTGTTGGTTGTTGGACATCTCCATCTCATCATTCAAAATATAATATGACTGGTGTGATGCAGATCTATTATTTTCTTTACCTATAAAATTGGGCCGTTTATATAAGTATCTCTTGATCATAATCTGCTTTGCTAAACAAGACTTAAATTTACTAATGTTTTTTTTAAAAATGAAACTTTGGTGCGATAAAAATGCATACATAATGTGAATTTAAGCACTGTCCATGTCCATGCTGTAGTTTTCAACATTAAAGGACTGATATGAAGTAACTGTTTTTATAATTATTTTTCAATGTCACCTTGAATGAAAAAGAAACTGGATAGTCACAAAAAAAAAAGAAAAAAAAAGATACAAATAATTTTGATTCCACTTACAGGGTTGACCAGGTACTTGTTCCGTTCCCACTCCACGTCAATGATTGCCCCTTTCGCTTTCTGTTTCTCGTACAATTCAGCCATTCTCTTTTGTTGCTCTCTTATGTTTGGAGGTATGATAAAGTCTTCTGCTTCTTCCTCTTCCATATCATAGCAGAACACGGATAGGGAGTCTTCATCCATTGGAGTACGACATACAGGGCAGACAATAAGGACTTCCTGTGGAATTAATTCAGATTATGTTAGACATAACGACCGATTTGCTGATTGAGTTTTTTTTATCAATTGATAGTGATTAGTTGATGAGAAAAAGCAAATTAAATATATCTTATTGTTTAAAAAATAGGGTGGGGGTCAAAATTGTTCAATTTTTTGCCAACGAGCACAGAATTACTGGCAAATCTAAAAATTATAAAACAATTTTTTACAGATTGATATATGAGTAACTTTCAAACATTTTTTTAACTAAGGGTAATCGGTAATCAGGTGATAACCTGTTGACTCAAATGCTTATTCATAAAATCTGCTACTAGTGCATAATGATCCTTCATTTGACGTTGGGAATTGCCATCTGGCTGTCCTGTTGCCAGATTCATTTGCGTGCACATATAGACTTTATCACCAGACCGATTTTGATCATTGATGGCTCAAAAGATTCATCTCGATCAACGTTAACATCCACTATACAGTAGTATAATAATAAAAATAGCTTATTGCCTGTTCGTAAAATAGCCTTTATTTCCTCACAAATGTTGCGGGTTCACCACTTGTAACTACAAACAATTATAGAGCATCACATAGATTTAACATACTCAACGACCTTGCATTCAAATAACAAAATAAAATATGACTGAAGAAGCCTTATGTCTCTGAGGGAATGCTCTTATCTAGACCACATACCATTTTCTCATCTTCTGGATTCAAACGTCGATGCTCCTCAGCCTCTTTCTTATCCCGTTCAATCTGGTCTCTAGAATGTTCTAAGTACTTGTGCAGACAGTGGTTGTGAAAATAATGGTAACATGCAGTGCGGTGAAACAGGTCATGCTCCTTGAAATGCTCTAGGCACACCACACAGGGGCAGTGGGGGATGTTACCTTCTGTTAAAGCTTCTTTTGCCATCTGTTTACAAGAGAATACAAGAGGTTGTGCTAAAATGTTTGTTGTCAGGTTGGTTTTAGGGGTTTTCCAGCTCTTGCGAGACTTTTACCTTTAGACTATTTAAGCAACAATAAAATGGTATTTTATAGAATAATAAAAGATTTAAATCGAGCTATCAAACACAAAAAAAAATTTATTTTAAAAAAAACAAACAAAAAAAAACAAAACAAATATATATATATATATATATATATATATATATATATATATATATATATATATATATATATATATATATATATATATATATATATATATATATATATATATATATTTATGAGTGTTGGTGGGTACTCGTAGGTACGAAAGTGCTCGATAATGATGGTTAGAGCTAATATAGAATACAAATTGTCACTCACATTTTTTGTGCTTCGGACAGTATTGAGGATTACGCCGACTGAGGATGTGTAAAGAGACACAGAAACAAACGTCTCGGCCACAAAAAATATGAGTGACAATTTGTATTCTATATCAAACACGATTCAATATATATATATATATATATATATATATATATATATATATATATATATATATATATATATATATATATATATATATATATATATATATATATATATATAAATCATAAGACAAAGGGGAAGTGTTAAAAAATATTATATCATCGTCGTCATCATTATTAATATTACTATTATTACTTACTATCTTTATCATAATTATAATAATAATAATTATCATTATTACTATTATCATTATTATTATTATTATTATTATTAAAAGCATGGCTGTCTTTTCCATTAACGATGCCTGTTCAATGAACATGATGATAAGTCAATCAAGTGATATTTATGGATGAAGTGTTGAATAAATTTTGAACTCAATTTCTATTGTCTTAACCAATTCAATTGCTTCTCAACAATGTTTTCCCTTTTAACCTGAACTACCAAGCCAAGGGAAATACTCTTTTGAGAAAATGACCTTATTTCATTAAAAATATTTACTGTGTCGGAACCATAGATGAAACTCTAATTAAAATTATACCCAAGAGCTAAAAATGATGGCACATGATGGGATTTGGGATTTGACAAAAAGAAATTTGATCAAACTCATAATACATGCAACCCATCTTCATATCAATTGTAAACACTAAGCACAATTTGGTGACTATTGGTCCAGTGGCTTCGGAGCCTTAATGTTACCAAAAATCTTATTTGCCTAATATATAACAAGACAAATGGCACAAAGATGTGTCCTGGAAAAGGCTAACATTTTCTCACTATCCTAAGGTGTAAAATAAATACATAGCAGGTAATAGCATACATAGCATTTGTCAAAAAGAAATTGTAACAGCCTTACATGCACCATGTCTCAAAACCAGCATGTGCAGTGTTGCTGATGGCATGCAACCTCCTATAAAGTGTGTTGAGCACATTGGTGGACATTACAATTTATTATAGAAGCTTAAGTTTTAGAACAAAAGACAAAAAAAAATAAATAAATCATTCTGACCTCTATCAAGGTATAAAGCATGACCTCTCCAGCATTCTCCACGGCCTTTGCCCTCATGTCTTCCACTAGACTGGCCACTTCCTCCTCTCCCAAACCACGGGGATTTCGGATGACAATTTCAGGGACTTCATCTGGATACTGGATTTGTAAAAAATAATAAGTCTACAAACAATAACTGAAAACAATATCATTAATTTAAATAAACCACCGTCTCCATTAATTAAAAGTATCAGTAGAAAACAACTATTTAATAACTATCTGAAAGTAAGATTAAATAGTGGCATACCAATACTCATTACTTATAGGAAGAATGTTCTGTGAGAGACGTATTCAAGCTGATCTAACTTTTTCTGACTATGTAAAACAAGGTGGGTACACATAGAAATGGAGAGCATTTTCAGCAACACAATGATATCCACAGCAAATTTAATGCATGAACGGCTTTTGCCTAAGATAAACTCAGAGCCGATTTTCTCCCCTAAACAAAAAAAATATTTTCTTAGATACGCCCAGCTGTTAGTGGGGTTTGTCTAAAATGGAAATTCAGAGTCATAAAACTATCTTCATTTCAGATAGTGATGAAATATTTTCATAAATTTTCTTCGTTTCAGATAGTGACGAAATATTTTCATAAATTTTCTCCAGGTTTATTTATACAAAATTCTGAATAAGAAAGGAAAAGTTCATATTATGCCCATAACAAAAACTTTCAAAATGATATCAGGTCTAAATTAGCTATAACCCTCAGATTATAAAGAAAAATACATGTCTTAATTATAATCACAATAAGAAGAAGAAGAAGAAGAAGAAGAAGAAGAAGAAGAAGAAGAAGAAGAAGAAGAAGAAGAAGAAGAAGAAGAAGAAGAAGAAGAAGAAGAAGAAGAAGAAGAAGAAGAAGAAGAAAAAATAATAATATTTATTTGATTAACAATAATGATGATGATGATATTGATACTTCCTATGTCGATGATGATGATGAAAATAATAATAATAATAATAATAATAATAATAATAATAATAATAATAATAATAATAATAATAATAATAATAATAATAATAATAATAATAATAATAATAATAATAATAATAACAATAATGAATCAAAAATCAAATTGTCGGAATACCATAACATTTAAAACTTTCAAAACTCACTTGACAGCTTGGTTGAAATATAAGATTCAGTCGAACAAACTGCTTGGTTGTATCATTGCCTGTGGCAGGATGCAAGATGAGCTCAACTTCCTCTATATGTTTACCACTGAAAAAAAATTTTTATAAACAAAAAAACATCATATAAAAACTAGCTCCCACATAGAACCATCAAGTGGATACACAGGACATATCTGCATTTTTCAACTTTTCAAATATTAGAATGAACAATTTTTAAAATATTTTTTAAATGACCATTGTGATAACAATTTAATCTCTTCACAAATTTGAGACCATTGATAAGCCGACTCTGCACCAATTTGATGTCTTTCAGAGCCATAAGGCCCATGGAGCCGGAGTTTATCCAGGTTTCTATAGTGAGAAATGGACGATAATAGCAATAATTGCTTGCTATCCTTTAAATAGAACACTAGTCTATTGCAAAGTACTTTCTACCAGATCAAACAGACCAAGCTACCCAATTACTGCTAGGTTCAATCTTCAATGGCTTGTAATTGTAAAAGGCCCCAGTCAAGACAGGGAACAGTCACAGATTACTTTGACGAGCAAATGCGTTCAACACTGTTTTGAAAGTTTCCAAGCATTCAACATTCGTTATGTACACAGTGGCAGGAGATTCCAGTCATTTATTGTTCGTGGAAACAGGTTGACAGGGAATGTCAGTAAATAAAATTTCACCACTGTCTGGTAAGCCACTTTCAAATTAAAATACAACTATTAAAATCTTTAATATTATTGTTCTTTTCAAATGTAAAAATATTTGATTTCAGTCTTATTTACTAAAATAATTCTGACGGATTCCTGGCATTCGGCGATCTGGAAATCAAGTTGCTGATTCTACAATCCGCTGCTCAAACCCGGGTACTGGGCGAATAAATCCTGAGTCTTCACAGCTCTACAAGTAGTGTATTATGATTTCCTCACTGGAATATCATATTATGCCATACCTGCCTATTTGAAAAATTCAAAATCAGTAAGTAACACAAAATCTATCAGTAAAACATAGGGAGAGAGAGAAAGAGAGAGAGAGAGAGAGAGAGAGAGAGAGAGAGAGAGAGAGAGAGAGAGAGAGAGAGAGAGAGAGAGAGAGAGAGAGAGAGGGGGAGAGAGAGAGAGTACACTATTTTTTCTTGTCCCTTTTATAACAAAAACATATTATACCACGTGCAACGTTCGAACCACTGGGTCACCCCTACAACACTCAACACAAAGCTCTATGGTGAGGCTGAGGACCTAAAGCGGACCACAAACTTCATAGCAGATATCGGACTGCAGCCATAGATGTCCATCAGAGGAACGAAGAAGAAGAAGATAACAAAAACATGTCACTTACTCCTCAGATCGATGAATTTTCAGTTCATCCAGATAAATCGCAGACAAGGCTTCAAGCTCCTGCTCAAGAGGACTAAAGATAAAAAAGAAATGGAAAAAGGGGGGACATATAATTGGTAATAATAATAATAATAATAATAATAATAATAATAATAATAATAATCATCATCATCATAATAGCAATTATAATCGCATTGCCCGGAGGCCTTCTGTATGCTCTCTGTGCTAAGGGAAACAACCCAAGTATTCCTTTAACTAACCCTAAGAAAAATAAATCCTAGTACCTGTAGAATTAACCCTAATAGAGGAAAAACAAACACCATAGGACCTTTACTAAGACCTATAACTGACCACAATAGAAAAAAATCCTAGGACTTCGAGCTAACCCTAATAGGACAAAAAAACAACCTAGGACTACTCTGCACTACTTTTCAATACTTCAATGACAAAATTGGGACAGAGAACCAAAACAATGGCCATATTAGGATATTTTAAAATTTCACTAATCAGATTAAATTAGTAATCTATCAAGGTTCGTTCTAGAATTTTAAAAATGCTACTATACATTGAAAAATTGCATAAATAAATGGCTGACTAAAGATCCACAGTGAAAATACAAATTGACAGAGATGCTACCCCGAGGAGCTTACGGAATTTCTCCCCCATGCCCATTACTATATATATTTCTGAATAAGAGGTCCCCCACAGTTACGAATATCAATATTAGGTGAATATTTTATTGATAGCGTCAATTGACAAAGTCGTGTCAGTTCTTCAACTACTCATGTGTATTTTCACTGCCAGGAGTAATACTAGTGTCATGAATTGATGTTATTGCTACAGAGTTATGTTTTTATCAATATTAATTAATACTCTCATTTTCTCTCTCTCTCTCTGTATTTTGCTCATTGTTAGTGATATAATGCTCTTGTTTTCTCTTTGGAAGTGTCAATTGCCAAGGAGTGAGTCCTTGGTAGTTGACGGTTCATCAATTGCCAAGGAGTCAAATTGGAACTCTTCAGCTGCATGTGGTGATTTCAGTTGGGCCTCAATCAGCTGCATGTGGTGATTTCAGTCGAGCCTCGATTTGCGCGCATACGTATCTCGAACCCCGTCACTTTCTTTTCTTCCATTCGCCATTCACTCATTCCTTGTCAATCGTTGTGGAAAGGATCAAGTCAACACTTGTTGGCATTTGTTTTTAATTTTTATGTCTTTTCACGAATTCCAAGATGAGTTAAAATAATATCAAACAAAAATTACTGTTGATTGTGGATTCAGCAGGGGGAAAAAAACAGAAGGACGAAGTGGCAAATCCCTGCCAACATGTCCTAGATTAAAAAAGAAAAGTAAGATTTCCTTTATTTTAAAGGAAACATACTGCACATCATCTTAATACGTAACAATTAACGTAAAACATTTGTGCAACAAGATCAATCCGTGGCATGAATAGTAAATAGTTGATGATCTACCAACTGGCAAGGTCCGTAACAAAAAGAGGAAATATGAGAGAGAGAGAGAGAGAGAGAGAGAGAGAGAGAGAGAGAGAGAGAGAGAGAGAGAGAGAGAGAGGAAAAAATGGCAGAGAGGGAAAAGAGAAAATGACAGAGAGAGTGTGTGAGAGAGAGATAAAAAAAAAGAGAAAATGACACAGAGAGAGAAAGAAGAGTAAAAGAGAGTATTAATTAATATTGATATTAATACATAACATCACTCTGTGGCAATGCATCACTTCGTGACACTTAAGGTACTCCGTGGCAGTTAAAAGTACACATGCGTAGTTGATGAACTGACACGGTCCTTGGCAATTGACGATTTGACAATTGTCAAGGTCCTTGGCAATTGACGCTACCTTTCTCTTTTCACTCTCTCTTATTTCCTCTTTTAGTCACAGACCGCGCCAGCTGGAAAATCGTCAATTATCTACTGTTAACCGCCATGGAGTGATGTCAATTAATAATAATATTGATATTCTTCATTTTCTCTTTCTCTCTCTCATTTACTTTATTTCTCATATCTTCTATCTCTCTTTCTCTCTCGTTTCCTCTTTTAGGCTCGGACCGTGCCAGTTAATTTTTATAGATATTTTATTAACTTTCGTTATTTCTATGTGCATTTGGATTCCATATTCTGGAATGTGGATAATTGTTTAAAAGAGCGGAGTTTCAAATATCTGTCTGGGAATAACGAAATTTGGTTATCCCCAGCAGACAACCATACCGAAAACAATGGTCGTATTTTCATATAATGAAATTTTAAACTTTCACTAATCTAGACGTCTATCAAGGTTTGTTCTAGTTCTAGATATAAATTGACAAATGAAATAAATAATTCCTGTCAAAAGATCCACGGTCCACAGTGAAAATACTTATTGACAGAGATGCTGGACCGAGGAGCTTTCGGAAGGCCTCCCAGTTTTCTCAGCTTACAACTCTTTAGAATGATTTTTAACGTGACTTGTGACATTTTGAAAGAAACAAACCACAAATTGACAAGGCAGCCACAGAAAGGATATTAATTTAAAAATTGGGCTCTAGTCAGGAGATTGGACGCACACTCTCACTTTCACTTCTACTTCTACCTTAGTCATTTACACTCCATCAACAAGTGAAATTTGTTTTTATTATTTTAAAAATCTCAAAATCTCCGTTATAAAAAGCCAAAAATTATTTTTTTAAACAAACAAAGAAACAAAAATAAAATTAAAATAAACACCTCAAGTCAACCAAATCATCCATGGATAGACTGTCCAAATAAATCCGAACTTGTTTGTCTCAGGTCACTGGATGGATGGAGTCGGGAATTGGACAGTGGACAGGTAGACGCCAACAACACGCCAGGTCCAAAAATACGTTACAACTTTATCATTTTGCAGTGCTCAGGCATATAAAAATTTGAATCTGCTACTCCAACTTGTGAAAAATTTTAAAAACCAAAACAGTTGAGCGACTAAAATTGAAAAACTTTGGGAATCTGATTGCACAACAAACACGCATAAAGTTGTCCCATTGTCAGTTATCTCATCTTTATATTGTTTCGTTAAAAAATTTAAGCCGTTTAGATAGTTTTTATAATTACTTTTTAAAAAAAAGGATCGGAACTGCAGTGTGTTCAGTAATCAGTTTTTTTTCACAGTGTGGAAAAAAAAGCGCTTGATGTATTTTTTCTGGAAGGAAGGTGAATAATAAAAATAATAATAATAATAATAATAATAATAATAATAATAATAATAATAATAATAATAATAATAATAATAATAATAATAATAATAAAATAATAATAATAATGATAATAATAATAATGACTTGTGTAAAATATGAACAAAACAGTGTTTTAACATTTAACCCTTGTCAGGAAATTAAAGGTATTGCGATGTCTCAGGACCAAGAGATTGTTTAGAAGCCGGGGTGTTTTCATTGCTTATGCTTTTCTTACTTTTTTTTTTCTGTTGGTCCCATAAACGCACTGAATATTAATTTTTTTTAAAGCTTTTTTTTATGTCAGGCGAGTCTTATTCTTGATAATAGATGCTAACGATTGTTTTATTTTAGAGTCAATTCTCTGGGTGACGAATATTTCTTTCCATGTCATCCCGCCCTCCACCTGCGCTAGAGTTAAAGCTAGTGCGGGGCGGTCCTTGGCAAGCTTAAGGACCACGGTCCTACGGTCCTTGGGAAATGAAGACCGCAAGGACCGGTCTCTAGACCGGTCCGTTCATTCTTGAACCGTTAAAGACCGCTACACGATGAAAACTGTGGCCTACAGGAGTAAAACACACGGAGTAGTCACACTCATTTCAAATTGTAACCTAATTAGAGAAGAGGGGTGATGCCTTCTTTATTTGCTCACCGTACTTCATTGTTACTTCGATAATTTAATAAAATTTGAAATTTATCCCCATTAACGGAGATAATGGCATCGCCCAAGGCGTTGATCGAGTTGTTCGTGGCGTTGATACACACACGCAACTCCTACCCCCCCCCCCCCCCCCCCCCCCCCCCACACACACACACATTAGAGGGCAGCGAGCATTGAAGAGTAAGAGAGAGACGTGAAGTTATAATAAGAGGGGGTGGATGAGGTGATAAGAGGGGTCGATGGTGACTTTTCGCCAGATCTAACAAACTCAGCTACCCATTCATTGCTGAGTAGACAGGGATTCAGAAAAAAATCGACTGCACCCGGGATCGATCTCTGGCCCTTTGCGTATAAAGAGAGTGCTCTATCAACTGAGCTATCGGGGTCCCCAAATATTCTATTGGACCTTTTAAAAATACAGACGTTATAACTGTTTTTTTTTGGACGGAAGAAACTAATGAAACTCATATTACTTGATTAGTTAAAACACCAAACGAAATTTTAATATTATTGTATTATTTTAAATGACAACAATGCGATAGAAAGGAGTGGCGACAAGAGATGGACAAAAGAAAACAAAAAATCAGACTTGCAACTTGCTAGGTTCGACACACACACACAACACACACACACACACACACACACATCTTTAGTAGTCACATACATTTCAAACAATAACCCATTAGAGAAGAGGGGTCATGCCTTCATCATAGATCATTGTCATTGCGATCATTATGGTGTAGTAAATTTTGAAATTTACCCCGTATAATGGAATCGTCCAAGGCGTGCGCCTCCTGTTCCCCCCATCTCACACACGAAAGGGCGTTTTGCGGAGTGGAGGGAGGTGGTCGTCTGCCTCTATGGTCGTCTGTGTCGTTTAGTGTATGGCAAAGGGGGGTGGGTGCGATTAATTAAGTGGGATGGGTGGTGATTGGTGGAAGATAGGCAAAGGACCGAGGCAACGAATCGCTGGGGAAGTAGTATGGCGCGAGACCGTTGAAAAGTGATAAGAAGTGAGGACCGCCGGCGGTCTTCCTCTTTGGGACTGGACCACGGTTCACAGCTAAAAGACCGTGGGACCGGTCCTCGGTCCGGTCCTCAGCGCGGCACTAGTTAAAGCCCTTATTCACCAGGGTGGTTGAAAAAAAGGCAAACTGATCTGACGAGAAACAGAAATTTGCCAGTTTAAGTGAGGCCGAAAGCCCATGAAATTATTATTTCTGCAGGTTAGTAGTTTATTGTGACATGGCTCTCGGTTTCTGCTTCTAATAAATCCATGATTTGAGTTCCACAAAATAGAACAAACATATCGCACAGATAATATCACAAGCCAATAGAACACGTGCGTTTGTTCGTTGTAATCCAAAACAATCAACCCACGGATACAAAACATTTGTGAGACCAATCTAAGAATACGCATGCATTGTATAGAACATGTATCCTCTAATAGAAGTTGGAATTGACGTAGAGGAGTAGCAGGCACATTTACAACAATTTCTCACCACAGACAAGTGCCTCGTCATTTGTTAAAAGCATGTGCTTTTACAATCTTCAAATACAGCTAAAACGAGCCAAATTATGTACCTCCAAAAGATCTTCTACAAACATCATTATAATATAGTTCATAATCTGGATAATATAAATTACAGGCACTTGAAAATTCTCCAGTTATACTCAACCGAGATGATAATTATAAAATATTAATTTCAGGATCTTTCGCTACAGTCCGACAAACTTATTTTGTATAGCGGACAGTTACTTTAAATGATTTTCAAGAATGCTGTTGATAAAGAACATATTGATCTCAGATATGTACACCACTAACCTTTTCGTTTCCAATGATACTATGAACTTTTTTGTAACTACAGAGTGATTAATTTATATAAACAGGGAGGTAAGGATTTTTGCACCAAATGTATGCCTTTTAAATTGAATTGATATAATTTTTATCACTTTTTATTTTAAAAATCAAATGTAGTTCGGAGTTTCTACATAATGATTAATAAGAAGAAGAAAAGTGATAGGTTCGCATGGGAAAATATTGTCTCTTCTACATGGAGCACGTTCACTCGTGTATCTGATTGGTCACGGGACTGAGTGTGACTGAATTAGGTGGCCACAGGAAACAAAGATCGACCGTTAGTATACAACAGTGAATCTGTAGAGACCGTGTTACTGCACGTGGTGTGTTTGCTTTAATAATAATTATTATTATTATTATTGTATTATTATTATTATTATTATTATTATTATTATTATTATTATTATTATTATATTATTATTATTATTATTATTATTATTATTATTATATTATTATTATTATTATTATTATTATTATTATTATTATTATTAATTATTATTATTATTATTATTATTATTATTATTATTATTATTATTATTATTATATTATACTACTAATGATAATAATAATATAATAATAATAATAATAATAATAATAATAATAATAATAATAATAATAATAATAATAATAATAATAATAATAATAATAATAGTAATAAATGGTATTGATATAGAACAAAGCGTATTACAGTAAGACAAATGTAGATGGAGAAATCATACGAATTCGATTTAACAACAACAAAACGTGATAATAGTATAGCAACTTATGACGTAAAACGATAAAACGTTAAGCGAGATTTGAAAGTTGTCAACAAATCCGAGCATTTCACATGTGATGAAATAGAGTTCCAAATATGGGAGGTCGAAAATTTAAAGGATTGCTCATCTATTTTGCGCAAGGTCTTAGGTTTGACAAGGATTGATTGGTCATTTCTTGACCTAAAGTTTCTATTGGGGACATAGATGTTCAGAAGAATGTATTTAATATAGGAAGGACAGTTAGTGCTCAAGGATTTGTAGACAAAGGTACACATTTTATAGGCAACTCTTTTCTACACAGGAAGTCAATGTAACTCACGGAGAAGACAAGTTGCCGACGGGGAATTATGTTTATTTCGTACAATGAGCATGGCTGCATTATTTTGAGCAACCTGAAGTTTACATATTTTGTCTTTCCAAAAGGGAGTTACAATAGTCCAATTTGAATAAAACAAGGGAATTAACCAAAAGTTCTGCTATATGCTTTGGTATTAGATTGCGAATTTTGCTTATTTTTTCCACTTTTATGTACATATATTGTATGTTGTTCATGGCTTGTCATGGGAAGATCTTAATCAATGATGACCCCAATTTTTTGTTGTTTTGTTTTGTTTGAAGATTCTATTGCACTGTTTCCAAGAGTAATACCATATGTGTTTGCCCGTTTAAGGATACTCGGCCTTCCACACATCAAGATCCCGGTTATATTATCGTTTAGTGTTAACCTTTTTTTTTTTGGTACAACCAAGATTTAATCTCAATAAAACAACTTGAAAGTCGTGTTAAGAATTGTAATTTACTACGGATAATGTCTATTAAGTTTGCGTATCATCTGCATAAAACTGATAATCAGATTGAATCTGGATATTACACTAGAAAGGGGCTGCATATATACAATGAAAAGGACAGAACCAAAAACAGAGCCTTGTGGCACTCCAAAGTTTTGTAAAACTTGATCTGACTGAACAACATTGACTATGACAGTCTGTAAATCATGTAAATATGATTTAAACCAAATTTAAGGGAAAATTCCTGTATGCCGAATGAATTTTCTAGTCTTCTCAACAAAATCTGATGGTCAATGGTGCCAAAAGTAGCTAAAAGATTTAAAAGGCACAACACATTGATTTTTTTTGCATAGGCATTAGGTAACAAGTTTTTAAGTATTTTAAGAAGCGCCGTTTGCTTTTTTAAAACACCAAAATGAGGCTTTACGGAATCTTATGTTATGATCTTGATATCAAGACTAGCGTCGACTGAAGAAAAAAAAAAGCAATACTTCTATCTTCATGTTATGTTAGTAGATCCCTCTGTTATAGAGAGATAATATTATTTTCTAATTAGTCAAGGCGACCGATTAAGTAAATTTTTTAAAACCCATATTTCACGATTTATTAAAGATTCATTGGTATCATTTATAAACTGCACTACCAAAAAAAAAACCACACGATTTCATTAACAAATAAACTACAGCCTGATTTGTAAAGATAAAAGGATACTTTCAGATGTAGATGACATAAGTGTAAGTAATATTGTAGGCCTTAAAACCATGTTAAGGATAGGACAATATTCAATATTTACATACAATATAATTATATTTTTTATGATGAGAGTGGATATGTACTTGCAGTTGCAATATATTTTAATAATACAGAATACACATTATTACTTTTGTATATTCTTTGAGTTCGTTTGACTTTGACCGATGGATCGATTCACTTTCCTCCTTTTTACACTTTGCTATTATTATCACTAGTAGTGATGTATTCAGTGGCGTGGGGCCATTGGATCGAATGGTGCCAGGCACCACACCAATCTTTTAAAAATCATTAACGGCATAATTTAATTAAAAATACAACTGAGAAATTTTAACTCCACTGTCTTTCGCCAACTCGCCAACATACTGCCCTTTTAGTCTCCACTCTATTCAAGATTCCGAATCACGCACTGCGCCGACTCGTGTGTTGGTGACATCACTGCGCGAATTCGCGACTGAATAAACTTCGTGGTGCAAAGCAATCCGAGCTCCAGTTAATGCTCTATCCATTAGTATCGCGACAGCTGATTGAGCGAGAAACTGGGTCGAATTATACTATCTACAAATAGCGGAAAAACCCTCGACTTGTGCCAGGATCTGAGAGCTCCACCGTTGGACGTCATAATTAGGGTAACTTCGGCCATCCAAAATATTACATTAACTGTCAAAAACACTGATCATTGTTTAGTTTATTTCTGAGCAGCAAAGAAAAACAAAACTTAAAAATATGACATATCAAAATCCCCCTCCTCCCACCTCTTTTTCACGATTATTGAATAAAGTAATTCTTTGCAACACGAAGCATTGGGGACGAAATTACCAACATTTTTCTTGCTTGTAGTGCCGAATTGATGGTTACGTGTGTATGAGTGTTTATTTGTGTCTCTCTCTCTGTGTGTGTGTGTGTGTGTGTGTGTGTGTGTGTGTGTGTGCTTGTGCGTGTGTATTTGTGTCAGTCAGAGAAAGAAAGCGAAGATTGTCAACAGTTATACTTTGGTGTGTTTTTTTTATTTCTTAAGTACTTAAGTGGAGTGATTTTTTCTTTGTGATGCTTTAAGATCTGAATCTACCTTTTATTTGTGCAATCATTAATCGTATTCCACTGATTTCCATTATTTGAGATATACTTTGAAGTTTTGTTTTGTTAAACAATGAATTGCAATGAATCAAGTTGACTCTTTACTTCACCGACCGTTTGGGAGATCGACACTAGATGACAAATTAGAAATAAAAAGACTAGTTCCTCACCAACCAACTGATTTTGAATTAACACAGGTGTGGAAATCTCGAAAACGCTCTTTTTCAGTGACATGGTATGACAGGCATGAATGGCTCACAATTAGTTTAGAAAAAAAAAACACGTTTCTTTTGTTTTTATTGTCTACTTTTTACAGATACAACAAACACTGACAAATCATGGACATCTATAGGCTATAGTGACCTTAACCACTTCCATCGTATTTCTTGACCTCCTGAACGTTGTTTTAGCACCCTTAAAAGAGTGAAAAATTTCTTGCGAAATTCAATGAAACAGGAGCGGTTAAAGTCTTAATGATTCTGTCAATTCACAAAGCTGAAATAGATGCCAAATGCCATTCCAGATTTCAATAAACAAATTATAAAAAGATTTGCAGAGATGAAACATCGCCGTGCAGATTATCTTTACAAGTACTAAAAGTAAGTAATTTCTGTCATAGTTTTTTTCTCTCTTTGATTACATTTCACATATTGATGCATTTAAATTTCAAATCCACCTTTAATGGTTGACAAAGAATAATTACAATGACCTTTTCACGGACTTGTATTCAGTGTTGTGTTGTTTTCATGAATTATTTGTTTTTGTGAGTTTTGTACACTCGTAGAAATCATCGACCCTCCCCCCACCCTTCCAAAAAAGAGAGTTTTTAACATGTGCTCTCTCCTCTTAATCTTGTTCACTGTTTAAGAATTTTTCTTCTTCTTCTAATCATGGCACCACCATATGCCGTCAATACGCCACGCCGCTGGATGTATTTTTGATTGATATAATAGATGGTAATAATACATCTATGAAGCTGGCCAAAAATTGTGCCGGATGGGGGCTTTTGTGATCAGTTCTTTCACGAAACTGGGTTGGATTTGTCTGAATGGGTGCCACATGGTGTATCTGTATCTAATGATGGTGCATGATAATCTAGTTCGGAACGAATATTATGAATTTTGTCTTGAAAAAAGTTGACTAATTTGTTTGGCAAATCTCTTTCGTTGGTTGTAGATGGTAATGAAGTGCATCTTCGATGTCATACCTTGCTGTAGATAATGAAAAGGTTTGTTTTTCTTCTCCTGCCATCCACTGTAAAACTATCGCGTTTAATACGCGTGCCAACAAAACAAAATCTGAACATTACCCAACAAATGCAAGGTGAAATGCCGGAAGTTTATTGGATGCAAATATAGAGCGGAGCAAACCTAGGAGCTAAGTGTGTAGCAGCGTCGTGGGATATAATTATTTAACAGATCAATGAGATCGACAATTTGTGACAAAGACACCGCTCACAGTTATTGATTCTTGTAGATATGCAGCACTAGTTCTATAGTCAAGGCCAAGTATCTTGATATTTACCTGTCTATTAGTGTAGAGCGTCGATGTTTCAGATTCGTTTATTTTTCCTGTTGGCTTTCCATTTTTTCAGGTTATCTTTTATCACTTTCCTTGATTTCAGTGTTTGAACGGCCTTTATAGATAAGCAGGTCCCAAGGTAAATTTTGATATAGTCCTAGCTATGTTTTGTTACAAGGGTGTTGTCATTTTCTATAACACAATAATGGCAGTAATTCTTCCTTGTCTGACAAGTTTTAATTTTAAGTGCGAAAATAACCGTGGCAATCAATGTGGCAAAGTCAGTCGGAATAAATTCTTGTGCACACAATTTCAACAAAATAGAGAACAAGGAAAGAAATGGTTCTCTTTAAAAAAAAAAACAAGAATTCTTATTTTTGGTTTCGATGGAGGAAAATCGAATTTCAGGCTTTTGGCGATCAGATAATTACGTTTACCTCTTGACCTTTTGTAGTTGTAGTGTTGTTGTTGCCTGCCTCGGTACTGTACTGTAACGTAGTGTGTAACTTGAACGTGATGAGCCACACTTGCACTATCTATACAAGAATAATAGTATCTAGAGTGGTTCCCTGGACAATAAATAAAGAATTGCCAATTTCATTGAAGAGTGGATACTGCATTACAATAAAACTGACTTCTCTATAACTTTATAACATCGTCTTTAAATTGTCACCCAAGGATTGACATTTCAAAACTATAATTATTATTATTATACATCACGCGTTAGTCATTCTTATTGATTATTCTCCCTCTCTTTTCTTGTGATGTATATTTAGAGTTAAATGGTGAACTGAAATTTACATTACATGAACATTATCTCTTGTGAAGTTGACAACGTTGCAGCATCTTTTCCATTATATCTAGGTACACAATATCAATAATCTGCTAATACAATTCATACTATACTCATACTGATCCGATAGTAGATATAAGGTAAGGCCGTCAGTTTTCTTGAGGAATGAGTTTTAACTTGATCAGTTTGTATTTAGTAATGTTTTGTTGAAACAATATTCACCCTAGTATCCTTCCTGCTTTTGATTTTTATAAATTTACTCAACTATTATCTGATATTATTTTTTAAAATCAATTTGTCATGTAAGCGGTGTCTCAAATGCTACATCAATAACTAACACATCAACATATAGACAATTGGATGGTTTTTGTATTTTAAACTACCCTATACCTCACCAACACTATTAGTGTTAACAGTAACAATGCATTGCTGTTAGGACTGCAGATGAGAGATATTGTAATGGTTAAGTCTCTTCTCTGTTCAGTGCTTTATGCAATGCAAAATTCTCTACAAGCTACCGCTACAGAATGCAATGCTGCATTTTGTCTCCTTTTTCATGTTTAAAATAAATAAAATTACGTTTTCTGGGTCTCTCCCATGGTATGTATTTGTTGTTTATGCTGATATCAAACTGGACTTGACTGTTGACATTGTGTTTGAGTTCAAGGTTAGATAAATTTCAAATGTCCAACTGGATAACAATATAAGGTTGGACTTTGAGATTCAGTCTACCGAACAATTTCTTCATTGAAAGAACAGTTCAATACCATTGTTTTTCATTTAAAACCTTTTTTAATTATTTATTTTCTCTTATCCAATTGATGCATTATTTAAACAGGCTTTTCCCTTGGCACAATGGCAGAGGAAATGGAAATGGGAGAAATAGAAGCAAGCGAGAGCGGTGGTTGTGTTGGAGATGAAGAGGAGACTCCAGTGGGCAATGAGAATCATGCAGGAAGTGACGATGATGAAGATGACGCTGCTGAGGATCAACATGAGTTTGAAATTATTGATCAGGTCGACAGCGATGAGGAAGAAGGTAATGGAAGATCAAAAGGAAGTGGAAATGGAGATGGAGACGACAAGGGAGATGAAAGTTCAGACACAGATTTTGACGATTCACAGCTTCATGAAATGCTTGAAAAGGGTATTGATAAAGAGAGTATCACTGCGAAGAAAGATGTGAATGAACAGCCATTAGATGGAAAGCCCATTATACGACACAAAATAGTCTTGCAAGGTTAGTAAATATCTTTCAGACGATCTTTTAAAATTCCTTTTTTAACACCGGTATTTGAGTCACGCTGTAGTATTTGTTATTGATGTTTTGTGCAATTATTTTACAAAGTTCATGTGAAGCTATCGGTTTTATCTTAGGGCGGATTCTGCAGAGCACATTTCAGGATTTACTTTTTCAGCCCAAATTTCAAAATTGATGAATATTATCATATTTGGTATTATTTGAAAGAGGATTTTAAGTGCTTTTAGAAAATATAAATATCTTGATCTAGAGCACCTTGTCACCAGTGTCTTAGCCCAATGAGTTACCCCTGTAGTATCATGATATGACATTTATAAAGGATTGGCCCTATTTAAATACCCTTAACTCAATTAAATTGATTTCTAAAACTCCATAAGTCCTTAAACGTGTTAAAAAGATTTAAATAAATTAATATAACTATTGCTTAGGGGTTTTAGTTTTAACAGATTTATTAATTTTATTAAAACAATGATTCTTGTGAAAAAAATAACTGAAAAAAGATATGGCCTCTCATCCTTTTGGGCGGCTCTATTTTTTTTTTGTTCTCCATTTATATAGCCCCCTTATAGTCCCTGATATGATCTGCCACTCTCTGGGCCCTGGAGAAAAGATCCAGAGGGGCTTTCGATGTAGCAGATGTCTTAGAATCCATCTTTTGATAGTCCTCCGGGTTGTGGGACGATAACCTTAAAATGAAAAAAATATTTTATTCTACTGTGCAGTATTCTCTGGACTTTAAAGTGTAATAATATAGTATATGTAGTAAGCAGGAGAACACATTCATCAATTATTATACAGATTCTAAGTTACGAGTTCAAATAAACATAAAATATTCAGTGGGTGGCTTATCTAAGAAAATGTCATGCGTAAGGATTTATTGAAATAATGGCATGGTAAGTTAAATCAAAGAGTGATGTACAAATTGAATTTCTCTGCATGTGTCATACTCATCAATGTTAAGGTAGAATCATATTACCATCATCTGTTACAAGAGCCGCAAATAGATGAATGAGTATAATAATGGTGTCAATTTCCACTGCCCACCCCCAAATCCTGTTTAAAAATTCTCTGGTCAAAAAGTTCTTTTAAAAAATCCAGTTTATCATTATAAATCCCCCGATATATATCTGAGATTAACCAAAGTATAAATCCTCTCAAATTTACAGACATGCCCATCTCCCGAAAAAAATAAAATAAATAACGTACCAATGCGTAACCCCGATCTGACATACTTCGAATCAATGTGTCATGAGTAACACATTTCACCACTAGCAGCTTGCCCAGTGTGTGTAATCACAACATGTGTCTCGATCTGTCGACTTCAAACTATGCCTTGAATGAAAATCCCTAATTTGTAATAAATGAAGTTCATAACTTACTGTGGTGGATTTGATATTCAATTTCTTGTTATTTAATCATTGTTTGGTCATTTCAACACAAACAACAACATTTTGCTCATTAAAACATCCTTAAAACGGAGCTATCGGCTGCTTTTTGGTTGTCGCCTCGTTTCATGGTTCGAAATACAGTGTTCAAAATCATTGGGACACGCGTGAGTTTATATCAAATGCATTTTAAAAACAAATCGGATCGGAAAAAAGACATTTTACATGAAATATTACAACTTTACACCTATAATAAGTGACTTACCTTATTATTTTTCAAAATCCTTCTGTTTTTTTCTGTGTTTGAAATCATATGTAATCTTATGACGGTCTCATAATAAAAACGCTGATAAATGTTTTAAATTAAAAATAAAATAATATAAAACAGTTTGTTACCCTGTTTGTGTGCTAAACTTTATTTTCAACGAAATATGAACTGGGTGGGGTTCCTGACCTCCCATAGAGGGCAGGGAGGTACTTATAGCTGTTTTCCAACTTGCTCTGTCTTTGTCTTGGAATAAGATTACTTGGTTTTGTCCTGGTCCTGGCCAGATGCCCTGGCTGAGAGGAAAACAGTCAAATGTATAGTCAGTTTTGGGAGATGATATTTTGTTTATCCTTGTAAATCATCTTTCTGTTATGCACTGTATTATGTTTTCTTTATATTGTATATGATTTGTAAAACATTTGAGTGTGTTCCTCTTAGTGGGGACCTGTGCTTGTGTCTGGATGAGACTTTTAGTGATCTCAAACTAAGTACTTTGATAGTGTGCTCTTGGAATCTACACCTGTTTTTTATTTGAACCAATTCCCCTTTTACTATCTCATTTTCTTCCTTTTTACGGGTGCTGATATGACCTTAATGTGTTGCAAGTGCCGTAAAACTCTTAAAAACAAACAAACAAACAACGAAATATGAAGACATTTTGGACTTGCAACGATTTATTTTGAATTCAGGTCGACTTTGCCTTTGAGGTTCCCATTAGCGAACCCGGTTATAAAAAGATATTTATTAAAAACCTATTTTTTTCCTCTACTGACGATGAAAATTGCTTCTTTCTTTAAAAATAACACATTTTAAGTAATTTTCTACAGAAAGGATCCTGGTTTGGAATACAAAATAGCCTTTCATATTATTTTTTAGGTAATTCAAGAAATAGTAAATGCCGTAACCAGGATTAAGTGATTTCGAATCAACAGAAATTGTCTGTGCGAGTATCAAAATAAATAGCAAAACACATTTTCTTGCTCATGTAGATTCCTTGTAAGAAAACAAACAAGAAAAAAGTATCGCATTTGAAAAAGAATATAGATATGACACGAGAAATAACAGTTTATATAGTTTTTTTGGCTATTTCGTTATGTTCTGTAGAATCTGCCTTATTGATTTTAATAAATTAATTTTACCTTTGTTTGTCAAATAAGTTTGTATTGTTTATATAGTTCTTGATAGGAGAAAGTGATATTTTATTGTTCTCTTATTTTTAAAAAAATGTTACAAATAAGTTTATACAATACTCTCATATCTTTAAAATTATAAATTTTAATTTTAAGTAATTGAAGTAATTGTTTAATTTGGTTCGTTTTCTCTTCATTATAGAACTGGAGAATGACCCATTTGATATCCTACCCGAGGGCTGGGTTTGTGCGACTCATAACTCTGGCATGCCCGTTTATCTGCATAAGGAGAGCAGAGTATGCACCATGGCAAGGCCATATTACCTTGGGTCTGCTAGCACTAGGGTAAGTATCATATTAATAAGACAATTTGAAAAACTAGTCAAGAGATAGGTGATGCAGCTTTAAGAGCAGTAAGAAATATATATCAAATTATTCAGAATATTAGTACACAAATGCCAAGCTTCTGGTTTCACAGGAAAAGATATCTGTCTGGAGCTAAAAATTTGGGTGGAGGTAACGTCCTTAATGTCTTCAGTGTTTCAAGGGAAGCGTCCTCCACTTCCATTGGCATCACAAACACCACAACTTCATCCTCACAATCACCATTATTCCCAGCATCATTATTATCACTACCACCCCTATTATCATCATAAATGCTACAATCACCTCTTTTTTCATTACCACCACCACTACCACTGCTATAATCACTACATCATTATCACTACCACCACTATAACAGTCACTACCCGATTATCACCCCAACTACGACTATCACTATCACAACCACTATATCACCATCACTGCCACCACCAGCACTACAATAATCACCACCTCATCATCATCACTGCCACCACCAGCACTACAATAATCACCACCTCATCATCATCACTAACACAACTGTTACCACAATAACCACTTCATCATCATCATCATCATCACAACTACAATTACTGCTAACACCCCCACTACAGCTTCACCACCACTTCTCCAACCACCACCATGTTATCATTCTCTGAGAAATTTAGGAGTTATATTTGATACCATATTGAATATGTCTGCCCATGTCAGGAATGTAACTAAATCCTGCAATCTTTATCTTCGATCTATTGGTGCTATTAGAAGGCTTCTTGATATTAATACCACTAAACTTCAGGTTGTCTCTATGATTTTTAGTTGCCTTCAGTATTGCAAAGCTTGCTCTATGGTTGTAATAATAATGTCATTAATCGACTCCAAAAGATACAGAACAAAGCAGCTCGATTGGTAACATTATCTAAAAAGCGCAAGCACATTATCCCCATTTTGGAGGACCTACACTGGCGACCTGTAAACTTTAGAATTGAATTTAAAATACTTACCCACATTTTCAATTGCTTAAAAACAGTTCTGCTCCTGTTTACCTTCAAAAAGGTATCCACCTTTACGAACCCAGTCGAAATTTAAGATCTGCTAATTTAAATCTCCTAAGGGGGACCCCCAAAATCTTTATTTTTCATGAGAAATCCTTTGACCACCATGCCCCCCCCCCTATTGTGGAACTCCATCAGTATTGAAACAAAAAATAGTAAAAATTCACTTCCTTTTAGAAAGCGGTTAAAAACTGAATTTTTCTGTAGGGCATATAATTTAGACTGTTAGTATGTATTTTATTATAATATATTTTATTATCATATCAATGTGGTTTTTAACATGGCAGTTCTGTATATATGTATGACATATGATGTAAAGCACCAGTGGGCAATTTTGATTGGAACTAGGCACTATATAAATTCATTATATTATTATTATTAATTATTATTATTATTATTATATATTATTATTATTATTATTATTATTATTATTATTATTATTATTATTATTATTATTATTATCTTATATTATCATTACTATCACTGCCGCCACAAATACACCCATCATCGCCACCACAATATGACCACTGCTGCCACTAGAACAACCACCCGTACATCGTTATCACTACCTCCACTTCTACAAAAACCACTACATCATCTCCATCACCATAAGTACAGCCTTCACATTATCAGCATCATTATCACTCACCATTACTACACCCAACAGTACTCATCGTCATCATTATCACCACTGCTACACCACCAGCACATTACTTGAACCATAATATTTGAAGATATCATAAAAACTGGCAAAAACTGCCTGAAAAGTGAAACCACTGCACTCCAAGACAAACGTTATAACCATTACAGAGTACAGCCGCCTAAAGCAACTTTGAACCATTGTGATTAAAAAATTTTTTTTAAAGTTGAAATAAACAATGTTTATGCTGTATTTAATAAATAAATTAGCACACAAAAAACAATATGCATTCTAAAGATAAATGTATAAGATCTCGAAATAACTTAATAACAAAATGATTAAATACAAACGATAGTAATTTAATGAAACTTGAATGATAATAAAAGAGAAAAGTTCGATCAGAAGTCTTAGCTTGTTGTTGTTATCAGTTCATGATTTGTGAGAGAGCGGAAGACTTCGCTCGCTTCGTCCAAAGCTCCATTCGTCTTTTTCGCTCCCTACATTACCCCCCTCCCAGCTGTATACCACATAGTTTACAGCGCTAGTCTTGATATCGAGGAGGGAGCCTTGACTGTCTACCGGACCTGGTGGTAATTGTAACGTCTCTATTTGGGCGTGTTTTGTCCGATACCGCCTCTTCCAATGTAGCAGGTTTTGTATCTGAACCTGGTCCTAATTGGAGTTTCCTTGTTTGCTGTATTGTTGTTGGAGCGATATGTGCTGCTTTCAGGCGATCTACAGTTACCTTCTCTTTTTTTCCTTTAATGTCTAATACAAAATATTTGTCATTTGTCTCTAAAATTCGATAAGGGCCGTCATAGTGCCGTTGTCAGGGGAACGGTGAGAGTCAATGCGAACGTAAACGTAACCGGTAGAAGTTAGATTGGTAGGCATGTAAACAGGCTGATTCCCATGAAAGTTGGGCGGAGTTGAAGCCAGTGATTGCATGGTTACTTTGAGTTGCTTCACGAAATCTGAACTAGGCTCTATGTGCGGAGTGTTTTTGGGTTGCAGTATTTCTCCTGGAAGACATAGTGTTGAACCGTAAACCATTTCGGCAGGTGAGCAATCGGCCTCAAGTCTCCAAGAAGAACGAATTCCAAGAAGAACCAATGGGAGTTCTGAGTACCAATTTGGAGAAGTTGTTCTCGCCTTCAATGCACTTTTGAGTTGTTGTGAAAGCGCTCGACCATCCCGTTTGCTTGTGGGTGGTATGCCGTCGTGTTGTTGGTCTTGATGCCAAGCAACTTCCCAAATTCTGACCAAAGCGTCGAGGTGAATTGTCTACCTCGGTCAGAGGTAATGTCTGTTGGCACACCAAACCGCGATATCCAATGTTGTAGAACAGCTTGTGCGCATGTCGTAGCATGTGCATCTGGTAGTGGAATTGCTTCGGGCCAACAAATAAAACGGTCTATTATGGTGGAAATGTATGACATGCCTCGACTTGTTGGTAAAGGGCCAACAAGATCAACGTGTAGGCTAGAAAATCGTGTCTGGTTGTGGTAAGCGAATTGATAACGGTGATTTGGTATGTCGACTGATGTTTGATGCTTGGCAGGCATGGCACTCTTTACACCAGCGACGAATATCTCGTTTCATACTCTCCCAAACAAAACGCTGACAAATGAGTTTTTGTGTGGGTCTTGGGCCAGAGTGTGATAGGCCGTGCAATTGGTCGAAAATCAGATGTGTCCACGATTTGGGTAGAATGGGCCTTAGTCTTCCAGTTGACGTGTCACAGAGGATGACATGGGTGTCGAAGTCGACATATTGGAGATTTAAACCTGTTGTTTTCGACATGTAGCTCTCCATCTCTCCTGAATCACGTTGGTCTTTAGACAAAAGTGCAAAATCTCCCGGGGATAGGTTGTGATCTCCCTTGGATGATGCATTGATTGTTAAACGGGAGAGGGCATCAGCGACGACATTGAACTTTCCTCGGAGATGTTGTATATCTCAAATATCTGTAGTAAATTCAGCTATGTAGGAGAGGTGTCTCGTCTGCCGCGGCGATCTATCCGTTTGGCTTCTGATCGCTGTAACTAATGGTTGGTGGTCAGTGTAAATTGTAAACGACTGGCCTTCCAGATAATGTCTGAAGTGTTTGATTGCGGAATAGGCGGCGAGGAGTTCTCGATCAAACGCACTGTATTTCTTCTCTGTTTCAGACAATTTCTGTGAGTAGAAAGCAAGGGGAATCCACGATTTACCATCCTGTAGTTGCTCTATTTGCGCACCAACAGCTACGTTTGAAGCATCGACAGTGAGGCTCGTCGGCACATTTTGACGAGGATGATGGAGGAGGACGATGTTTTGAGAGAGTTTTTGGCTTGTTCAAAAGCCTTTTGACAGTCTGTGGACCATTCGATGCGTTGGCCTTTGCCGCTTGCCTGAGCATGCAGTGGATCAAGTGTGTCAGCGATGTGTGGCATGAACCGATGATAGTAATTAATCATGCCGAGAAATCGTTGGAGCCCCGTGCGGTCAGTTGGTGGTTCACTGTTGACTAATGCGGAAACTCGGTCAGGGTGTGGAAGAATACCTTGCGATGTGATACGGTGGCCAAGAAAGTCAAGTTCGCTAGCCCCAAATACACACTTGCCTTTGTTGTAACCAACCCGTTGTCAGAAAGAAGCTGAAACAGCTGGTGAAGGTGTTCACGGTGTTATTCATGGGAGTGGCTGGCTATTAGAATATCATCGATGTAGCCGAATGCAAAAGGAGCGTTTCTCAGGATTCCATCAGGGATGCCACTTTTCCGGTTTTAGCCGGAAATCCGGTTTTTTTACCACCAGCCGGTTTTAATCCGGAACCTCCGGTTTTTGTCCGTCGTCACTATTAAAAAAAAAAGAATTTTTTTTTTTTAAAGAAGAAGAAAAAAATCGCGGTAGTTTATCTCCGCCCATCCCTATCACTGAATTTACCGTGTCAAACATTTCCCTCAAAACCACAAAATCACCATTATGTCTTATGTCATATTTTGACACCTGTGCAATAGTCTCGTGAAATTTAGTGACTGTCCCGTTTTTATGACGTCGGGCCAGACTGAATGGCACCAGATGTCACAATTGACACAGACGACCAGTGGTGTTCTTTGATTAGCTAGTGGTTGATGGTTTGGTTGAAGGGGAAGGGGAGGGACAAATCTCTGTGTCCCTCTCTCTCTCTCTCTCTCTCTCTCTCTCTCTCTCTCTCTCTCTCTCTCTCTCTCTCTCTCTCTCTCTCTCTCTCTCTCTCTCCTCTTCTCTCTCTCCCCTTGCCTTTCTTTCCATTTCTCTTTTCTTCTTTTTTTTTTTTTTGATATAGAATTCCTAAGATCAATTCATAAATTATTCTCTCTTTCGCAACCATCCATTAAATCATCTGGTTATACAGAGATAATACATTAGCCTAGAATAAAGCAATGGTGGTCGGCTTAGTTTATTCTTCTGTCTTTTTACCTTTTGACTATGGCTTTTGTGAGATTCCTGGGTTGTATTTATAAGCTGAATAACCACTAGGTTTCGTTAAAAAATAAAAGATATTGTAGCCTGCTTTATAAAGTAAAAATCAAAACAAAACTACACTTTCTGGCCTTTTATTTGAATAACATTGTAGGCCTTTAACATGTGGAAAGGACAATTCATTAAATGTTTACAAAAGTAAATTTAGTTTAATGATAAGAATGGATTTATACTAGTAATAGTAATACATTACATAATACCAATACAAAACTATGTTCCTGTTATTTTTACACTTTGCTTGTGTTTGACCGATAGACGGAGACATTTTCCTCCTTTTTGACAAATTGCTATTATTATCACTGAATGAAAAACACTCACCAAAACCACTACATCATCTCTACCACCACTACTATTACAACCACCACCACATCATCATCCCTACCAACACTACTACTGCAAATATCACCACATCATCCCTACCACCAGAACTACTACAACTACCACCACATCATCATTCCTACCACAACTATTACAACCACTACCACACAATTATCTCTAAAAGACCACCACTACTACAACCACCACCACATCATCATCCCTACCACCACTACTACTACAACCACCATCACATCATCATCTCTAAGACCACTACTACTACTACTACTACTACTACTACTACTACTGCTAACTACTACTACTACTACTACTACTACTACTACTACTACTACTACTAACTACTACTACTACTACTACTACTAACTACTACACTACTACTACAATCACCACCACATCATCATCCCTACCACCACTACCACATCATCCCTACCACCACTACTACTACTACAACTACCACTACATCATCATTCCTACCACAGCTACTACAACCCCACCACACAATCATCCATACGACCAGTACTACTACAACCACCAGAAACATCATCATCCCTACTACAGCCACCAAATGTAATTACACTTTCAACTTTTGAAATTCTCCGAGTCGTGTCAGGAATTGCTGCGGACAAATTTTGAATCGCATCTCAGTGAATTTGAGTGAAGTTCAAATTTAATAGGTTATGGTTGCATGGTGGGTCATGATCTTCACAATGAAAAATTTTCTCTTTTTATGTGACCACTCATTCTCACCCCTGATAGCTTATAAATTTGTCTATATTTTGTTTCAGCACCTTATTTTATCAATTTGAAAACTGTTAACTCTCCTTTCTTTTGTGTGTTATTTGCTCTCAATTGCAATAATAAGTACTGAAACAATATTCCAAATTTGATATTTTTCAAATCCCTACAAAGCCCTTGACGTTGATTTGTATCTCGTCCGCGCAAGTTTTCAGGCTTTTTAAAATTTGCCTGGTGGCATCCCTGATTCCATCCATAAGCCTCTGGAATGTCTGGGCAGCATTCTTAAGGCCGAATGGCATACGTACAAACTCCCAGAGGCCAAATGGAGTAGTTATTGCGGTTTTTGGAATTGATGTAGTTGCGACGGGTATTTGGTGATAACTCCTAACAAGATCGACTTTAGAGAAAACTTTGCACCCTGCAAGTCGTCTATTGAAGTCCTGAATGTGCGGTAAAGGATATCTGTCATCTTTTGTTTGTGTGTTGAGGTGGCGATAGTCACCGCAAGGTCGGAGTTGCCCGTCAGCTTTCGGAACAACATGAAGAGGGTGAAGACCATGGAGAGTTAGAGCGTCAAATGATCCCCATTTCTTCCATAGCCAGAAATTCTTGTCGAGCTGCTGTCAGTTTATCCTCGGTAAGACGACGAACTCTGGCGTGAACTGGCGGTCCATCTGTAACTATATGCAGCTCCACACCATGTTTGTTTACAGGTGAACTGAATCTTGGAGTAAGCAATTGTGGAAATTCTGACAACATGCATGAGTATGAGGTTTTCTCTGCGAAGGAAAGTCCCGAAACCGAGTGGGAGGTTCTAGTTGGCTGAAGCGAGGCTAAAACACTGCCGAGTGACATAAGGCGTCTACCTTTTAAGTCAATGAGGAGTTCATGTTGAATAAAAAAATCTGCTCCAAGTATAGGTCTCGTGACGTCTGCCAGAACGAACTCATGTGTAAGAAGTTTTTTTGTCCAAAGTGGAGCGTGAAAGTTCGTTTTCCCCATGAACGGATAGAGGTACCGTTAGCTGCTAATAAGGGTGAGGAGGGGGAGTTGCATTTTCTCTCGTGGACAGATGCTGGAAAAACTGAAACGTCCGCTCCGGTATCTATTAGGAAATGTATTCCTGATCGTCTGTCCGTGATTGAAAAGGTGTTCGTGGCTGTGTCTGGTGTGCCAGCAGTCGCCACTTCTAACTGCTGGCCTTGTCGTTTCCCAAAGGAGTAAAACTACACCCTGGCTGACACCGTTGAGCTTTGAATCCAAACTTCGTGTGGTAAAAACACACAAACCGTCTCTGTTGACCAAATGATCTGTTGCCACGTGACTGTTGTGCCCGATTGGGTTTGAAACTCGCGGCGTCGATGTGGGATTGTCCATTGTTTTCAATAGGTGTGAAGCCGCCGCTGGATTCTTGTCTTGTCGACGAAGCTACGACATTGTGTTTCGTAGATCCATAGTGCCATCAGCAAGTCTTGCAGTTGCTTTCGTCTCCCAAATCCTGTCAGCAGCCTCGGCTAGAAGTTCTACGTCGACGATATTCTGACTAGCTAAAATGCATTGGATGTCAGGAGGGAGGTTTGACAGGAAAAGTGCCTGTTTCAATGTTTGGGGGTCATCATTCAATGAGTTGATTTTCCTCAGCAGCGCTGTTGGTCGTTTGTCACCCATTCCGTTGAGATTCAGCAGTTCGAAATCCTTTTGGGCTTGAGACTTGCCGAATGTCTTGATAAGTGATTTTTTAAGCGTCTCATATTTATTTTCATGTGGAGGGTTTGTGAGTACTGCCTGCATTTCTTCTGCAGTGTTTACATCTAGAGTGCTAACAACATAGTCGTATTTTGTTTGGTCTTCTGTGATACCGCGAGTGTTAAATTGTGCTTCAATTCTTGCAAACCAAACGTCTGGTGACTTTGTCCAGAATTCTGGCAGTTTTAGTGAGACTGCCCCAACCGTGCTTTGACTTTGTTGGGAGGATTGGAGGACAAGGAGTTGTTGCAAAAGGTCAGAAAGTTCGTTTTTATGTTCTGCCATGTCCAGCGTCGGGGTCACCAGTATAAGATCTCGAAATAACTTAATAACAAAATGATTAAATACAAACGATAGTAATTTAATGAAACTTGAATGATAATAAAAGAGAAAAGTTTGATCAGAAGTCTTAGCTTGTTGTTGTTATCAGTTCATGATTTGTGAGAGAGCGGAAGACTTCGCTCGCTTCGACCAAAGCTCCATTCGTCTTTTTCGCTCCCTACAAATGCAACGAACTTCCAATACAAAATCCTTTTAACAGTTAGGTCAAAAAAAGTTCACATCTACAAGAATCAACTGCATGAACATTAAATCTCATAAAAAGTAATTGATTTACCCATTTATTTCTAAAATGATAAACTTTCAAGTGAAAAGAGTGTTGTGGTCGCTTTAAAAAAAAAAATCAAAATGGTGGAAGGAATAATACAATTATCAATTGAATCTCTCAATGCTGAAAAAATATCATAAAACATTTAAAAATTAGAGCTCATGAGGACTAGTCATGGGGAAAATGGGGGAGTGGCATCAAAAGTCGGCTATCGAAATCCTAATGAGAGTTAAGGAGGTGGGATCAGACTGCTTGAGAAATGATGGATGGAAAAAGTTTGAGGAGGGAAATTAGGCTGATCATTCACATAATATGTGTAAAATGTTCAGTGTCAGTTGACAGTATAGGGTTTAAATGTAAAGCATGACTGCCTTACACATCAGATAAAACTTGTGGGTTTGTACAGTAAATTTAAGAACTATGTTTTTCAGATCTGAACATTGACATATTATCAGAAATCTGAGAGGAAGAATAACAGGAGTATGATAATTATATGGCTGATGAAGAGCTTAAACTTTTTTATCTTTTATATATCCTTTATATAATTATTTCGGTTTTATGGAAATAATAGAATGGCATCAAATTATATTCAGGACACTGTAAGTTCAAAGGCCTTTTTGTCTCCAAATAAATTGTACATTGCCATATTTGAGGTGTCGCATCATGTGCCTAATGTAAATGTTGCTGCTCGAAGCTCGAAGAAATAAATAATAATGTGAAATTGAATGTAAGCTTCAATTTAATTACAATTTGGGAAACCCAAAACGTTCATTTGATCTGTTTTTGTAATTGAATTGAAGCTTACATTCAATTTCACATTATTATTTACATCATGTGCCTACAACATAGAGGAAAATATTGTTGCACACTAAGGTGACTATGAGCCCTTTTAAATGTAATTTCACTTTTTGCCAGAGATAAAGTCTCAAGATTTTCTAAACCCTTTTTCCTCTCCCCAGAGACATGATATACCTATATCAGCCATCCCATGTCTACAATATCGAAAGAAACTGAAGAATTTGGAAAGTAGAGGTGAAAAATTAGGTAATGATTTCTTATTTACATATCGTTGAAGCCATGACACTAATGCACATTTGGATAAGAATGCCATTTTCATTTTGTTATTGTAAAATATTTCTCTTTTGTATCAGGTGCATTGATTATAGAAGACTAATAAAGGAGCTTGTTGACCAACTCCACTCGATTTTATTAGATATAAAATGGGGAATAGAAGAATTAGAATGTTTACTTTCCCTCTTCCCTGAGACTCTGTTCCAAACTCATAGATAGCTTAATTATCTCTTAATTTTTAATATGTCCCAGCAGAGGCATATGATATATATGTGGAATTAAAAGTTATGGTCTAAACATTATAACAGGGTTGAATATTGCTATTGTTTAAATCTCTTAGCTTACAATGTAATTCAGTTTGTCAGAATAGGAGAGGTGGGGGGGGGGGGGGGGGATGGTCAATTGTCGGCGATCACACACTAGCACAGTTTTTTTTATCATTCTGTACTATGTAACTATTTATACACATCAAGCATGCCTTTTTCATAATTATAATCTATTAAATTTTTATTGCATTAGATGGAGCAAGTGTACCGGTTGAAGATGGAAAGGCTTCTCAAGGGACACTACCTTCCTGTGATAAAAATTCCACAAATATTGAAACCATTCCTTCATCCCAAGAAAACAAGGTTCCAACTCATCAGACTCCACCACATTTGCAGGAACATCAAACCCCACCACATCAGTTAGAAGATGATACAAATCCACCTTTGACAGACTCTACTTCTCCTCATAAGATGTGGATGGTGGTTCAGGATTCATCTGGGAAATGTCCCTCTCATAGAGAACCAGAAGAGTTACATACAGGAAAGACTAATGATTTTATCAATGAGATTTCACAAGTAGAACCAAACAGTCAATTATCAACTTCACATTCGTGTAATAATACTAACAACACAGATAGCCCACGTTCCCCAGGAGGAGAAAATATTGCTGTAAAGTATGATAGCTCAACACCTTTGAAGTTTGAGGCTTATGATGGGGGTTACTACAGTGTGGCTGTGGAAGCAGTAAAAACTTCCCTCTGTTTCCAAGAAAATGACAGTAGGGATAAAGATATTTCCATTACTGAAAACTCCTTGAAAAAGGATTCACCAGAATTCAAAGTGGTTAAAGTTGAGCAAGATGTTGTTGTGAATAACCAAACAGTGTTAAATAGTGAGATTTCTGAAGAACAGCAGCAGTCTGCGACCTCTCCTGTTGGAAATGACTGTGAGACAGAGATTAATGAACGTGCTACAACCGATGTCGGTCAGAACAATAGTAGTAATAATAATAACAACATTGTTGTTGAAGAAACGTCGACTAGCATTGATTCTAGTGAACTTGTAACTAGTAATACAAGTACGATATCCAGTATCAAACGTAAAATAGAAGATTTGAAAAGAAAAGGAGCCAAGCAGAGGAAGTTGATGGATGGGACTGCCGAAGAAGCTTCTCCACCCGGTGATAATAACATTGCCGTCAATGTTTGTAAGTATGATATTGTGATGGCTCAACATAGTGCAGGGATTTAAATTTAATGACAGCCTATTTGATATTTTGGGTATTAGAATTTATATAAGCGCTATAAATTTTCATTTAGAGTAGTTATTGCATTATACGCCTTTGCAGTACTTGAATCAAGCACATTAAGATGCTCACATACATTTCTCTCTCTCTCTCTCTCTCTCTCTCTCTCTCTCTCTCTCTCTCTATCTCTCTCTCTCTCTCTCTCTCTCTCTCTCTCTCTCTCTCTCTCTCTCTCTCTCTCTATAATATCATTTATTGTGATTTTTGCTTGCTTCAATAGATATTGAAGAATTTTTCTATGTTGAATTTATTGTTGCTTTCCTAGTAGATTCCAATGCCCCTGAGGATCAGCTCAGGCTTCATGCAGCTGAGGTCAAAATCCTGACAGCAGAGGAAAGAGCAAAGGAGTCTTTGTTGGGTAAGAACATATGCCATATAACTATTGATAGGACAGAATCATGTGTATTAAAGCAATATTTATATTAATTTGTTATCTCAAAGTAAAAATCAGTAATTGTCTTTGATATTTTTAAAATTTTAATTTTTGGATGATATTTTCATGATTAGTCATTTTAAAAAATAAGATTCCACACACGAAGAGTACCTCTCTCCCGAACAGTACCTCTCTCCATGGATGCCCTTTTCCCGGCTAAAACTGGAAAACCAGCTTTTTGGAATATTCAGACTGACCTTGATCGGTATTGTTGAGTTGAATTTTTAAAAAAGATTACAGGGTTGTTTAAATGAACAGTTAATGGGTAGCTAGAAAGATGTGTTTCCTTTTTTTCTATGATTGAAGAGTGCTAGTATTTGATAAAGAGAAGCTTTGGACGAAACATTTTTATATATGGCTTTTCGAGATAAAAAATTCAGGCCTTTTTAAAAAAAAAAGAAAACAAAGCAAATGGTATCCCTGCTCACTGTCGAATAGTGATGGTAACAGATCTGTCGGTGGAAAAAGGAAGGTTAAATAACCAGTAGAGCTGTAATTTTTAGAAATATTTCTCTTCCAACACAAAGGACATATTATTAGCCACTTATTCAAAGGGTCACAACATACCTTTAGGTAACAACAAAAGAACAAGTGAGAAGGAAAGTGCCAGAAGACAATAGAGAATAAACATTTTTTGCGGCGGTGATGGGAGTTTGAACCCGCGACCTTACTGGTATGACAACTCCGCCTGGTTCTACCATATGAGCCATCACCGCCGCAAAAATTTTTTATTCTCTATTGTCTTCTGGCACTTTCCTACTCACTTCATCTCTTGTGTTACCAACATAAATGCCTGCTCCACTCACTTTTCTGAATTAAGCATACCTTTAGGTGAACATATAATAATTCATAGAACAGAAATCATCTGGGACACACTAAGTAAGTCTCATCCATCTCTTCCAGACAATGACAACTCATTGGACCGACTAGACTATCGTGATAATTACCAAGTATGTTGAAAATGAAGACATTCTTACCGTACTTGGTGATTATCATGACATATTATCGTCTTTATGCATAAAATGGCAATATGAATGAAAGTTTTTTGCAGAGGGCAAGAGTAGTGAAGAGGAGATAATTATGATTTGCTTGGTTTCCTTGAATTTTTATTTCACTAAAGCAAAAACATTACTATCAATCTTCCACTGTAAATGTGTATGTATTTAAGCTGTGTCTGTGTTATATTCTATAGCATCACCCTTGAATCATATACCTATGATGTTGGCATGGGTGTACGATCCGATAGTGATGTCGTTTCTTCTTCTCTTTACTAGCCTATCCTGTTTCTTTGGTTTGTGATTGTATTTTTGACAGGGGATATTTTTTTTCTCTGTAAATCTTCTGCCTGTTTGTTCTTGGTTATTTATAATTTAGCTTATGATATCTTTAGGTTATGATTTTGATTTACATTTGTACTATTTTTGTTGGATTGCTTGTTTTTTTGTTTCAGCGGTCTCTCATATAACCTCAATTGTGTTGGAAGAGACCTAAAGCAACAAACAAACAAAAAAAGACTGAATTACTCCACATAACGGGCGCTTAAATGACCTAAATAGTGTCGAAAGCGCCATTGAACACCTAAAAACAAACAAAAACAAATACTCCACATAAATTTCAAAAACATTTTAAAGTAATAACCATGACATGGGTCTTCTGTTTTGTTTTATTTTATTTGCTTTTTTTTTTTTTTTTGTCTTTCTTGAATTGGATAACAGACTTGTTTGTGGCAGATTTTAAACATCAAAATAATTTAGATCAATAAGTGTGGGATGAATTGCTGTTAACTATAAAATTTTACTTCTCATTTTCAGGCACAGATGCAGTCCACAATTACTGTGCCAACCTTTTTAAATTTAAAACTATCGTGGTGAAAAAATACAAGTAAGTCATTCTTTTATCTTGACATTGTATCAAGTCATTGCTGTGGCTAGAGCTTTGTTTCATGTTTCTAAAAGTTTTTGTATTTTTTTTTAAAAGATTAAAAGTTTTGAATCAGTTTTTTTTATTGTTTTGCTTAATTTTTTTTAAATCAATGAAAAAAAGAAACATTTAATTTACATTTAAGTTACTGACAAAAATGGCAACTGTATCAGAGACAAGGTGGTAACTAGGTTTTGGTGTCTGGTGCAGAAGGCGCAACAAGATGTGTTTGATGTGAATCTGCAAATGCGGATATTCGAGTAAGACTTGTTTTCTCATGACCAAAAACTAGCGGTGTCTAATGAGCCAATAAGATGGAGAGAAAGATAAAGTGAGTAAATGTGACTCGTATATCAGAGAACACAAAACAAACGATGTTTCGGCTTTTGGCCATCTTCAAGTAAAAAAAAAAAATGATGCACTTTTCTTTAGTGAGCTATTCTTTCAACAATATTCGTACAAAAATCGATGATGATTGAGAGTACTTCTCCAATCTGTTTTCCACCTGGCAACCAAAAGTAGATTCAAGATGGATGGAAATTCTTCATCCAATAAGCATGATGATTATTAGCATATTTTATTTTTTCTTCCCTTTTGATCATCCCACCTCTTCTTTAAAACCTGCGCATATATGACCTGCAAGTGTTGATGTAGCATAAAAGTTCTAGAAACAAAAATAACACATTTTTTTGTGTTGAATGCAGCTATGTTTTATTTGTTCATTTATGGGCATACAGCAATGCTTCAGGTTACGTCCATACTCAAGAAAGGTAATATATGAAATGCATACAGGTAAAATGTTGATTTGATGGTGTTATTCATGAAGAAAAACTGATCTGTTTATTGTATTTCCTTACTCCACACAGGACTTGGAGAGAACGAAGAAAGCATTTATTAGGAAAAAACAGAAACAACCGTCCTGAACTGGTAAATGTGTTGATCTTTTGATATCGTTTTTTTTTTGTTTTTATTAAATCAAATACATCTATCATAGGGTTCTGTTTTAAGGTGACCATATGTGAAGGTATTTTTATTATGATTGTATATATTGCCGTATTTCATCATATTGTGTTTCCTCGAAATAAGTTACAAAGCGATTTTAAACTTCACATTCATGAGACTTGAGATTTGCTCTATTAAAAAAAGAAAATTCTCTTCTGTTGTCAAAATGAAAGATTTCATAGCGTAGTGGCAACTCTGATTGTAGATTTTTAAAATTTCATAATTTAATTATATTATGAGATTCAGGGAGACTTCTTTTAGCCTATAAGGGGTTAACATAAACTCACTTTAATTTTCTTCCTAGTCACCTTTGTTCTTACACCTATGATAAAAAAAGTAGTGAGATGATGTACTTAATGTTCAACATAATATTTAACTGCTTGCCTTCCTCAGCCATCGGATACAAAACTTATTACTTGTCCCATCGTTGGCAACCACAACCCTAATGGCTCATCTGGCATTTACAAAAAGAAAGGTAGGATGATTTTTATTCACGGAAATAGGGGGGGGGGGGGGGGGGGGGGGGGGGGGGGGATCAATGGCAGCAGCAAAACGAAGACAAAGAAAGTGCAAAAACATACTTTCTTTCTTCTTTTCTTTTGTTTTTTTTTTTTTTTTTTTTTTTTTTTTTTAATTATATTGTAGTATCAAGTAGTAAGATTACACATAGGTATATATCATTAGCTGTGTGTCATCTAACAGAAAATGTTTAGTGGGAATGTGGGCATGGATATATAATCATGTACTGTGCATTTTATGACCCTTCATGAAGAAAAATGAAAACCGGTTTGCTTCTTGTCTCTCCATTTTTCGTTATCATCCTCTATGGTCAATCAATACAAATTTTGTGTGTCTGATTAGTCCCATCAAAGTGTATGCAGTTGATGTCAGGTGATATTATAACTAGGCAGTTTAGCGAGAGCGCGACCCGCTGGCTGAATCGGCGATCAGCCACCCATTGAGTTTTTGTGACCGGCCGTGGAAGTGACCTGCGGGAGTGGTCGGAAACAAATGCAATTTTTGTTTCGTTTTTCGGATCGTACTACCACTTCAGATACATCTTTTTGAAGAGGAGAAGCTAAACTATGAAACAGTCTTTTTCTGAAGTCGATCAGATCACTATAACTCGAGTTATTTTCTTTTGAAATCAATGCAATTTTTAAAGCTTAAGAACATAAAAACTTGTTGGGTGACAGTATTTAAACTTCGGAGACATAAAATTCAACTATTAAATATTTGAATGACACAAGATATGTAAGAATTAAACTTGACGCACAACTTGTTTAACTCTCCGCAAAATAACACAGATTTTAGACTTACCGCTCAACTGAGCCGGCATTCAGTGGCTGTGACATCACGCTTTAGCTGACCTTTGGACCCACGGTCGCTGCTGATTAAACACCACGCTCTACCTCCTTTATTGGCTTATTATTGATATTAACATTTTGTTTTCATAATGTTTTTTCATGTAAGAGCATTTTATTCTTTTATTTTCATTCTTATTTGTTTATTGAAGTAAAAGTACGAAAAAAAAAATAATGGTTGCCATGGGAGTCGAACTTCCGCCATCTTTGTTTACGATTGAAACTAGTCTGTGTGGCCCCCATGGTAAATATTGAATAAATATCTGTACTGGAGTCCTAAAAGTGAAGAGCTGAGCCAAGACCCCCCCCCCCCCCCCCCCCCCCCCCCCCCCAATCCACACACACACCCTCCCATCATCACCTTTGGTTTATTTTTTTGGATTTTTTTTTTAATGGGGAAGAGGGGGGGGGGGGGGGAGGGGCGTTCATGTTGTATGATGACCGTCCTTTTCTCGGTAAATTTTAACTTTCAACAGCCACTTTTGGTCCACCAGTCAGTCATTTAAAACGTTTTAACTTTAACGTTCGGTTTGTTTACAGTTCTTTGAGAGTCCCATTTATTTTATTAAAAAATAAATAAATAATTAAAACGGATTTATCTACAGTTTGTTTAATTATAGTGTGTTGACTTCCTTCAAGCCCTCACTTTTCATACTTAGGCAACAAGGAATTGATCCAATATATATCTTTTTCACTCCAAAATATTATTCCTTTTCATATTTTGCTTCATTTAACTTTGTTTTGATTCAGATGAATACTTTCAAATGTTTAAAGGATGTCAAGGAGAAGATTGCTGCTATTGCTGAGTCTCAAGGTCAAACTCTCACGTACTCAGTAGTAGTTCATAAGTTATGCCTATTCATGACCACCAAAGGAAGAAAGAAGACAATAAAAGCAAAATCCAGTTTATAATGAAAGAATAGAATTCTACCTATATTTTGATTTATAATTCATGAAAATCCGTCCATTTTTGACGAAGTTACGTCTTCATAGGCAGTTGTTATTACTTGTGTTGTCATGGACTCGTCACAACTTTGCAATGGTAAAATTGGCCGTTTTGAACCCCGAAAAATATTCATTTAAAAATTCATAACTCTTGAACCAATTGAGATATCTCAAAAGTTTAAAAAGCATTGGAATAAGCACAGCAAGCTGCTTCTGTTAATACCAATTTAAAGAAGTTCTTTATAATTTGAAATTTTCACTAAACTGCCTATTATAACCTAGGTATTATTATAGGTTGCCTCCAATACGTTGGGTCAATGGTAGTATTATTGTGTACTGGTGGGGGGGGGGGGTATTGGTAGTATTATTGTATACTGTCGACTACTCTCCCTATTTAATTTTGTCAGTGTGTATTTGTGTGTGTGTGCGTTTGAGTGTGAGTTGGGTGGGGGAGGGGGGGGGGGTCCTGTACTGTTAAGATTAAATCCATCCATTCAATGCTTTGATCTGAGACTGCTAGCCCAGTGTTCTCTATTATTATTTGACCCCCTTTTTATTCTCCAATCGATTTGCAAAATTTTACACATTTTATTCTGTATCATTTGAGTACTTTTGGATGTGCATTGTGGCAGTTACCACATCGACCATATATAAATGTCATATATGAGGAAATAGGCAAAAAAATGATAGTTTTAAGTGTTTTAACATTCTAATGTGATTTTAAATTATACACATGAGTTCATTAACAATTGTCTAGATGAAGTTGTCTGTAGGTCTAAATCGGCTTTAATGCACCACTGAAATGAATATCAATTGTCTCCCAAACAGATTTTCGCAAGTTGGTAGCTCTGTGAATATATGTTCATGTTTATTTTTTATTTTTTATTTTTTAAAAATCCTTACAGCGTTTGTCCTGAATCCGTCCGGCAAGTCATACCTGTGCATCCTTCATGAGTACATGCAAAGAACTTTGAAAATCCAACCTACTTATGTCTTCAAGGAGCTTGGTATGTCTAGTTTAAATCTGATCGGAAATACATGAGTGTGGTACTCATTCTAGGTTAAATGATCGTATACATATTGTGATTTTATACGTTACTTTCTCTGACTTTCTTATTACCTTCGTCTTTTTTTATTCTAAATTTTTAAATTTCAATTTTTGAAATATTTATTTACATGTCTATTTATTTAATCTTTTGTTTACTCATTTATGATTTATTTATTTATTTATTCATTAAATTTATGTTATTATGCACAAATTATCCATTAATCTCTTATTGTGCTTCAACATTTCTCCACCAGAAAATCCTAAAACGCCATATGGTGCTACAGTCATGATCAACAACATTGAATATGGCACGGGTCTTGCATCATCTAAAAAGATGGCCAAACAAGAAGCAGGTCAGTCCTATAATTCGGTTCACAAAGTCGAGAGCATTGGTCAAAGTTTGATGGTAGTTTATGTCAGAGATGATATCACAGTCCAGCAAATGAATCAGATAAAATCACAATTTTATCTTTAAGTAATAAAAAAATGAATATAACAGCTTCAAAAAAGAACAAAATAACAAACGCGGAACACATCAGGGCAGGTGTTTCTATTCAGCTAAAAGAAATTTTCTCTCCTTCTTTTGGTTTGGAAAATTACATAAGCCATGTGTTTCAATTCAGCTAAAAAGAATTTCTCTCCTTCTTTTAGTTTGGAAAATTGCATAAGCAATATATAAATAATAAATCAGAATAATGGTTCAAAGAAGTTATTGAGAAATCAACCATTTGTGATTATTGCTTTGTCGTAGAAAAATCTATGCTTGCTGCACAGGCTTCACTTGTGTGTTTTATGTATCTTTTGTGTGTGTGTGTGTGTGTGTATTTATATATATATATATATATATATATATATATATATTTTATTTTTTTATATTTTTTTGTTGTTCTATTTTCAAGATATATAGTATATAATATATTCATTTTTGTTTATTACTTTTTACAGTCCACAGCTTCTAGCAGCTTAGTATCAGTTTGATTTTATCATTCAAATGTTGCCAGATTTAAAATATTGCCCATAGACTTTTGCACATTATTTAACACTTTCAAATCATTATTTTTGTTAACAGTGGGTCATTTCCGAGTATTTCCTTTTAATTGTACTTTTCTTTTTTTTTCCTCTTATCCAGCAAAGGAAACCTTGAAAATTCTCATTCCTGATCTGTCCACCAAAATATCTGATCAAGAGCTTAAAAACACTGTGTCAGATCTTTCGGTAAGTTGTTTTTGTGCTTAAATTTTAATTCATTTATTTGTTTGTCACCTAATAAATTGTATTATTATTGTAAAGCGTTTTGAGATGCAATTGCATAGGAAGCGCTAGACTAAATGGACATCATCATCATCATTATTATTATTATTACTATTCAAGGTTGCCAATTTTCCATATATTTACGGAATTCAGTATATTATTAATCCTCACTATATTTTCAAATCGCTTGCTAAACAGAAATAAAGTAAGTACATAGTGAAAGAGGTCGGTTAATGTGTTTGTGTAAAATTTCGGTAAATTTTGGCCTCCTGAATTGGCAACCCTGATTATTATTTTACAGCTCTTTTAATTATTTTTAAAGCTTTTAAAAAAATAATTTAATCTCAATTATATGCCAGTCGGTCAGAGTGGAATTTTTTTCTTTCTTTGACTGAATTTTAATGTTATAACCCGGGATTTCTCATAGTTGGCGGTTTTAATTGAATACTAATGAAAAGGTGAAAGTGGCCAGGCTACTGATGAAAACAGTACAGTACTTGCTGGATTCTAGCACGCTCATTTTATCTAATAGTAATTGGGTTCAATGGTCTGATGTCACATCGCCCAGCAACGGCAGCCATCGTGGTTCTAAACAAAGAAAATCGGTACTTTTTATTCTTCATGCTGGCTAGAACTTTTCATATGTCTTGTGATCAGAATGTGTAAAAGTCAAAACATGATCAGATTTATAATGTTTTTTCCCCCTCTGGATACGCTTTTATGCTCGTCGGAGAAGTATTGTTCCGATAGTTTAGAACCAGTTACTAAGTTACCATACGTCATTACGAGGGAAGTGACGTTACAACTGTTGAAGCGTATTAGTTGCCTCCCACGAGCATCAGATTTCAGCTCGCTTTTTTACTTCTCCCGAGGGCATGCGGGAATCTAGCGAGCATTGTACAAACAATAGGTTTTCAGGCAGCCTCCACCACTCTCTCTCTCTCCTGTTTTAATTGATAGCGTGTACATCATATGACAGTGCTTTTTAAAAAAAAAATATTCTCTATTTTTTCCTTCTTTTTCTGTGCTATCAGTTTTTCGACGAAATTCAAGTGGAGGATCCAAGAATTTGTGAGCTCGGCAACAAAGTTGGGCAACCCACTCCGTTTCAACTACTCAGAGAATGTTTACGAAGGTAATTTTTTGTTAACCCATTGCTTGACAGCCCCATCTCAGGAAGTTTAATCCCAACAACCAAGGACAGGGAGATAACTCTTGCTGGAAAATTTACCATACATGTCACAAAAAAATCATTGTGCCATCTCTATTAGTGGGATTTTCATGGTTTAAATTGTGTTAGATAGAGGAATAATTTATCTACATTTTGATACCAAGAAATATATGTGTTTGGCCCGAAAAATCCCCCAGTTTGACATTGTTTAGGATGTCCGAGTCTGTCCACTCTGGGGTTGGTTCTGGATCACGATTTTCATCAATATTGGGTTCTAACAATGTCTCTTCCATTTCAAAATTAACTTCAATATCCGATTCATCGTCTGACATGGTCTCAAGAACCAAAGAATTTAGTAAATCAAAGGCCATATTTTTTTGTTTTTCACTTCGTTTTTTTAACCAAATTGAAAAAAATCGTAACCTCGCTAATAATTGTCAAAATTGCTAAAAAGTTACTTTCACTTTCATTCTTCTCGTACTTTCGGAAATTCACATTTTTTAGATAGTAATTATGTAATTTCACAACAACAAAAAATACCAAAAAAGAGCTTCAAAGCAATGCACTCGATATGGGGAATCACTGGTCGCAATCGGGCATTCTGCCACGAGAAGGGTTGGAAAATCAATTCCGTCAATCAGGTGTTGTGTCAAGAGATGGGTTAATGTGATCAATATATTTTCTTTGAATGGGATATAATGACTATAGTAGCATCATAAAAGTATTACATTTATGCAATGGAGCTTTTCAGCTCAAACACTGCTTTGGTAAACAAGAGAATGATTATGACTTTTCTTATACAGTATCTGGAGAAGTGACAAAGTATCCAACCGTTTGTGAATTTCCAACCCATCAAAAAAATATTCCAATACCAAAATTCAAACTCTTCTGACGCTTTAATTTAGAGAGACTATAGACTAGGCTATTTTTATTTGATATTTTTAAAAGTTTGTTTTGAATTTTTTTTATCCTGAATTTTTTCAATTTCCATCATCTTCTTGCTTTCCTGGAATTACACTGGAATGAAATATATCCAAAGTCCTGCGTTTCAGAATGCTTTTGCGATTTTTTAAAGATGACATAATCAATCATCAGACTTATTTTATAATGCTATTTTTCCATTATTTTGTGAGCCTTTGTCATTTTTAAAATTGATAATGATCCAAGTTGGCCACCAAACAATTTCAATTTTTATGGTAATGGATGAATATTTTTTCATGTCCTGTTCATTTTATAAATCTTCTTGAATTACTAGCTATTGAGTGAATTGGATTATATCATCATTATTATAAAAATAAAAATTGTTATTTTTGCTATGACATGTCCCTTAATTGGACCAACTTTAGGATAATGGTGTTGTTCCACTTAATGGGTTTGACTGCATTTTCAAATTTATTTTTCAGAAATTTTGGAATGGGTGCTACTCAGTGTGCTGTGAAGACTACGGCTTTGAGGAACCAGAAATGTGAATTCTCTTTAACTGTGGGAAAACATACGGCAACGGTTAGGCAATTGTGTTTTGTTTTTATTTATTTTGTTTTTTAATCCTTAATATGTGACTTCTTTGTATCCAGGTGTCTGTAGCTTTAAATGAACAAAAAATATTGCTTGCTTCCCTTTAGATAGGATGTCAATTTTGTGCTTCGTATAGGTAAAGGACAAAAACTTTGCTTCCTCAATTTTTATTTGCTGGGGGGGGGGGGGGGGTATTTTCTCTTTCTCTCTTTACCTTTCTTTAGTTTAAAATTAAAAGAATGATAATGTACGGTTCATACCAGTTTTTCTGTGTTTTTAATCATTTAATGCAAGAAGTCTAACTTAAATATTATCGATACATAGTCACCATATATCCACTTGTTGCTCCACCGCACTTTTTCAGACTGTTGATATTCTCTGTCAATTTTTATTTCATTTGTTTTCATTGATATTTCTTTTATATATTACCGAATTGTTTCGTGATGCAGAATTATAATTTTCATACAAGGATAAATAAAGTATATCTTATCTTATCTTATTTTTCATTTTATTTCATCAAATTTTGTCTTGTTCCTCTTTATGCCTCATTAAAGATTTAACATGTCCAAATGCTTATTAGTATTAGTTTATTTGATCATTTATTCTTCTCGTCTCTTGTAGATTGTGGCTAAAAACAAGAGGGATGGCAAGCAACTGGCAGCACAAGCTATATTAGCTAAGCTTCACCCTCATGTTCCTGGCTGGGGCTCCCTGCTTCGCCTCTATGCCACCAATGTGGAGAAACCCATGGAAAAGGTTGGTATTCTGGATTAGTGTCTTGTTTTAGTGTTTGTTTTTTGTTTTGAATTTTAATTTCTTTGTGTTTTTTGTTGTTTTTTAAAATGTAATAGTTGTATCAGTTTTATCATTAGCTATGTTTCTCTGTGAGGCCTTGTGGTATGACACTCTCTTTCGGATCAAAAGGTCCTGGGTTTGAGCCTCGCTCGGCGCATAGTTGAGTCCTTGGAAAATGCTCTTTACTCACTTTCTCTCACCATATTCAGGTGTAAAATGAGTACCGGGTCGTGAACAGTGTTATCTGTATTGGAAAGAAATTGCAAAATCGCCTAACAGGCGTCATGTCTCGTTCTCCACGTTAAGTGCTGCTTTTGGTCAGGGCCTCTTTGTAAAGCGACTAAGAGCATATTTAGTGGATATTGCGCAATATGAAAAGCTCAATTTTTTTTTAAATTATTTTTTTTGGTGTATGAATTCTCACCTGTTGTGTGCCCATGTTATATACTCAGTCTACTTATGGTGTAAATATAGATACCACATTTTATCTTCTTTCTTTTTTGTTTTGTTTGTGTTTTTGTCATAAATGGTATGTAATGGCTTTGTTTAGATTTTTTTATTCCAGTGTTCAATAAATCCGTATAATTGTATATGCAGGTTGAGGAGATGAATGAGATAAAGACTCATGTACCCAATAAGGCAGTGCTGGAAAACCTTAGGGAAGAAATGAGGAAGCTTCACAAACAAAAGGTATTCTAAAATTCTGTTAATCATATTTTTGAAAACTTTTAAAATTTTCTTTTTGAAATCTCAATTCTCTTCATTAAATTATGCTTATATTTTGAAAAAATGAAAAAAATCATGGAGAAAATGTTTGTAGGTTTCCGTCTAAATCCTACATTGTGGAGGTTTTTGTCCCAATAATTCTTGATACCACGAATGACCCCTTACCGTCAGATAGGTCACACTGGAGATTTCGCACAAAGTGGCCAAAACTTCATAAAGGTGAAGAAGGATGGCATTTTTCATCCTCGATATCACCCTCATTTCCTGAATCCACATGATGCTCTGTCCACACTGTTTTTTAACCTTTGAGAAATTGTGTCTGCTCTTCTATTGAAGCTGGATTGTCAATAATTGGTTTATTTTACCCTACAAGTGGAGAATCTGCAATATTTGCAGAGAAATAATGGCTATTAGAAATAGGCAGTCATTGATTATACTTTTTATACTAATATATTGCATTTTTAGATTTGCCGGTAATTTTGAGCTTGATGGTAAATATTTAACAATGTTGACAGCCATCCTAATTTATTAAAAGAATTGTTAAGAGTATTCTTACTTGAGAGTATCAAGAGATTTAAAATTATGTCATCATTTTTTCTTGAGGATGTGCTAGAATTGTGTAGAATCGATTGTACCCGCATGCACAATGAACGCCAACGGTCAATTGAGGAAAGAGTACACGACCTAGCATATTTTCTTGGTATTAATTTGGGTCAGTTGGTGATAACATTAGGCTGAAGTTTTATGAAGGTTTGCAAGTTACTCGAATATCAAATCTGTAAAAATAGTTTTATAATTTTTAGTTTTGGTAGTTATTCTGTGCTCCATAATAAAAATTTAACATTGGCAGAACAGAACATTGTTGATCCCCAAATCCTATTTTTAAAAAAGAAAAGATAGATTTATTTCACGAATAGAAATTGATGAAAATGATTTATTTTCTTTAGTTTTTCAAAAAAGCTTATCATTGGAGTATTTTTCTGGCAAATGTCACAAGAAAACCACCTTTAGTACAGTCTCTATTGCATTTGTAAAGCAAGCATTTCTGTACTTAGATGTTACCATTTTCTATCTTTCACTTTTCAACTGAATCATCACTGAAGATCATTTCTGAACGTGTGTCATTATAATGAGCACAATCCGTTTTTAAATGTTTCCAATAAGATATTACTTCATCAAACGTTGAAAAAAAATTGACTTTGTAGGTTTGACACAACCAAGACCCATGGTGGCCAGACCGTAATAAATCGTAATTTGCTGACCACCCGTAGTAGTATAGCTGTATAACCTCTTGATTCAAATTCTGCCGAGTTGGAATTGCAGTCCTGGCAAATCAAAATGGTGGATGTTTTTCCTCCTCGTCAATAAGTTGGTAAAGACCAATCCCTGAATGTGTTTTGCTATCTTGGGTTTAGAATCTAATTTTGTCATGGATAGAGTTCTATTGATTCAAAAAATTAAAAAAATTTTAATTAGAATGTTTTTTTGTTGTTGTTTTTTTAATTTTTTTTTTGTTATGCATGAAATTTGACCATTATTTTGATATTTTGACAGGAGGCCATCCAGTCCAAAGGTAAAATGCTCATCTCCACCAAGGACTTGCCAAGCAAGATGTCTGTTGTTGACTTTTGACCCTGGATAATTTTTATTTTTTTGCTTCAGCGAACCTTTGAAAATGAAAGTAAATAGGTTGCCTGACGGAGTGTGTGAATGAAAGAAAACAGTGCCTCGTGGAAAAGAAAACAAATAGATATCATGTAGAGTATTTAGTTAACTAACCTTTTTAATAAAAATAAATGATTTAAAAATGCAGCTTACACCAATTAAAGTTTTTGTAATTTTTTGCGTGTCTGAATTGTTTTTTTTTCTTTCTTCCATATTTTGATGCCCATACCACTATCTAGTTATTATCAAATGAAAATTACAAGATTATTTTATATGCATGTATTTGATTTCAAAGTGACTATAACATTTATTCATAGTAAAAAGTGATCATGTCCATTCGTGTGTGAAAATATTTCATAAGGAGTCAGTAATGATTTTTTCCCTCTAAACAAGACTTGTAGAAATGACAAACATTTTGTTCTAGTCAAAAGTATTTGGTAGACATGATCAAATTATAACCATTATATGTGTAATATTGATTTGGCAAAGGTTTTGTACAGGAATCATTCTGTGTTAAAATTTACAGTATTATTTTGGTGCCTCTGATTAGTAATTTGAAATGTTTTTACCTCTCATTTGAAATTGTTGTAGTCATTATACTCTGCAGGAAAAAAAAAAATCCTTTACTGTTAATTTGAAACTTTGCGAAGCCCTCTCTTTTTTTTTTTTTTTTTTTTTTTACCAATTTAGACTTGATTAAGATTGTTGTAAGATAAGTTAATTGCGATTGCGTATTTTGACTATGTTCATTGTGTATTGGAATATATGTGGTGTTGCTTGTGTTACTTGAATTTTTACGACAATATTTCATTGGAGAACAGCATGTCATGTCTCAGTGCCTAATAAATCAAACGGATACGTATCAATGTTCTTTGCTATGTTAAAAATGTTCTCTTATACTCATGGGTTGATTAATTTTCTCATGTGATTTTCAGAAGAATCTTTAATATGACCACTTCTTACTTTCTCTCATCTATTTCTGTTCCTTCTTTTATCCTTTCCCTATTTTCTCCCATATCTTTAGCACAAGCATATAAGATTGTTGCAAGTGCTAATTACTATATCTTATTACCTACCATTCTTTTCTGCAGTGTTGAAATGATCTCTAAGCATCACTTCACTTTTATAAGAATCAAGCAAAATGTCCACATCAGCTCATTGTGTGATTGCAAAAAAATCAGCGCTTTCCCTTTTTTACTACATGTATTCATTTCCCGTGTCATTTTACTTCTTCGTATACATGCCATTGACAGATAACGTTACTTCAATATTCCATTTTAAGTATTTTTAGGGATGGAACCTTCTCCTCTTTTCCCTGGTTTTCATCTTTTACTGAATCAAACTCCATAATTTTATTACACAATATGCTTACAAATGATGATCTGCCGTTTATCCCCTTCTAATCAGTTATTAATAATTTTTTTAAATCTGGGAGTAAGGGTAAGGGAGGGGGGGGGGGGGGGGGGGATGGGGCAATTCAGATTATTTCTCGAAGATAAGGAATTTTGAACAAAGTTTTCGAGAGAAAAATACTTGGTGAAAAAAAATATTTATTTTACTCAGAAATTAATATGTCACCAGATTAAACTATATACATTTCAAATCATTTTAATTTAAAGTATCATTTCATATATTAAACAGTGCTTATGGTTTTCCTCAGATCCGCGGAACTCTGCGATTTTTAAGTTGAAAAGAGGAATTTCCTCCTTTTGAAAAATGACATCCCCTTCCCCCAATCAATGTATTGGCAGTGTGAAAGTTGATATGTGGTGGAACAGATAGGTGCAGTTTCCCACTCTTCAGAGGTTAGCTCGAGTATGCTAATTTCATCATCTCATTTGCTTTAATGATGAGGGTTAATGCAGTTAAAATGGGGCTTATGGGCAATCCTTAAATATCTTCATACATTTTTGCATTTTTTCACCATCAGCACTGATTAATATATGCATGGATAATTATTTTGGGTTGATACAGATTTGGAAAGTTAGAAATGAATAGTTTTTTTTTTTGTTTACTTAAGCCGGAATACAATTGAGAAGTGCAATAGGGAATGAGATTAGCGGAAGAGTAGCGTCCCTTGATTGGACGTCACCCATAGTCTGTGACGTCACCGGCGGAAAAGTTATTAGAGATAGAACGTCATGTTGGTTGTGTGCGAGGACGAGAGACGCATGCGCACAACCAACATGACGTTCTCTCTCTAATAACTTTTTCGCCGGTGACGTCCAATCAAAGGACGTTACTCTTCCGCTAATCTCATTCCCTATCAATTTCAGGTTTTTATTGAAAGGATTGGTTCCATTCCTGCATTTTGTTCTGTGATGATTTATGTAGTAAAAATTACAATATTATTATGTCCACAATCAGAAGTTCAAAATCCTTTACTACTACAGTGATACAACTACAATGTGACATGGGTCAGTTGATTTGTTGAAATAATCACATTGTCAACTTGATGCTTTGTGATGATTGATACTCGATAGTTGGCAAATAGAAGTACCTTTGAAATCCATATATTAACCATTCCATGTTAAGTCATTTTTCCGCACAGAATAGTTTTATTTAATCCTGCCCCTGAGATTTTTTGATTTTTTAAAAATTTGTATTTAATTTATTTTAAGTTGGTTTTGTTTTTTTATGTATTGCTATCACCTGGTTTGTCAATTCAAGTAGATCCACAACCAATTGTATGATTCAACTGGATGATGTCATTTCCAGATCATTTGCACATGGTTATCAAATAGGCACAATGTGAATAGGAATAATCTGTGTTCCCCAAGAAAACAAATTGGGATTTAATAACCTTCTGACCAGTGTGATATAAAGATTGATTATAAAACTTTCTACATAAACCTGACACCGCTTTTCAGTTTGTAGATAAAGATGAGTTTGATTTAATCCCAATAATGAGTTAATTAATATAAACAAAAGATATCTTTAGTCTTGATAGAAAAAAATGAAACTAGAACACTTACACCATGTATTGCTCTCCTCTGCCAATTTTGATGCCATTTGATCTTTCGAACTTGACAAACCAGGGTATAGTTCCCAGATTAGACACCACCGATTTCTCAGGACAGATTTACTCGGTCACATCGTTTTAAAAAAGATTTATCTTTTTTTCACCAACATTATTGATCTTTTGTTATCATTTTGCTGTTTATAAGTCATTTAAAGATTCTGTTTCCGACAAAAGAATTGTACAATTTTATAGATATCATATTAGAAAAAAAACAAAAGTTGTAATGTACTACTGCGTATTAATTGTGCCAGAGTTGTGATAATGTATGATAAATTGAAATTTACTGACAGATTGAGAGTTGGTAAAAATGAATTTGAGGATATTTGAGGCAGTTGTTGTTTCGGAATGTTTGTTGACTTTTAAGAAATAAATTACTCCTCTGCAGTTGCTATATGAAATAAATTTATAAATAACCCAACATGTGTTCACAAGCGAAAGTAAATATAAATGGGCTGTGTTAAGGTCCTCCTTGTTATATATCATTCAGTTTGCAGAAAAATCAAAGGTTTGTCTTCCTCATAAAGTGGTTTGAATCCGTAGCCCTCTATCAGTAAATGAAACATTGTAATACTCTGGCATTTTTAGTTAAATAATTATGAAAGCTGTTTAGTGTTACAATTACAGTGCCAGAAATATGCAGAAAAATACAAGAAAATAAATATTCAGTCTGCTGTGTTTGTATTGGTTTACCCGGGCAAAAAGGGGTGAGATGGCTGAGTGGTCTAAATATTGTTCTGACATCCAGAGACCACTGCTCCAAACTCCAAGCTTATTTTTTCCTTGAGCACAAAATTAACCCTTTAACTCTCTTAGGACTAATCCCATAAATATATGGGACCAGTCACTGGCTGTGTAGACTAATCCCGTATTATATGCAGGATCACACATCGTGAGCGGGTGGTTGGATGGGAGCATCACCCTTGAATCGTATACCTATGATGTTCGCATGGGTGTACGATCCGATAGTGATGTCGTTTCTTCTTCTCTTTACTAGCCTATCCTGCTTCTTTGGTTTGTGATTGTATTTTTGACAGGGGATATTTTTTTTTCTGTAAATCTTCTGCCTGTTTGTTCTTGGTTATTTATAATTTAGCTTATGATATCTTTAGGTTATGATTTTGATTTACATTTGTACTATTTTTGTTAGTGTTAGATTGCTTGTTTTTTTGTTTCAGCGGTCTCTCATATAACCTCAATTGTGTTGGAAGAGACCTAAAGCAACAAACAAACAAAAAAAAACACATCGTGAAAATTATTTTCGTTTTTTAAGTGCTCATGCATGCGTGACTCGTCTTCAACGCTAGTTAAACATTTTACCATTGAACGGTGCAGGGCAGTATCGATACTCGATTAGTAGTTTCAATTTTATAGAGATTTTGAGAAAGTCAGTCAAGATGGACAAAGAATCTATATTTATCTATATTCTTAGCTTCTGATCCAAAATGCTTCAAAATATGCCACTCAAAAGTGGATTATGCTCAAGAATGATGCTTTACTTTATTAGTTACTTTTGACATTTTTGTATTGTTAGGTGTTTTATCTTAGATTTTATGACTCAAAAACAGTTTTTAGAAGTGTAATACCCATTTTATTTATTACAAGTCATTTTTCCAGATTTTTTTGCAGAACACCAGAAAATACACATTTTCAATAAATACCATTATTAAAACTGTAACATATAGAGTGATGCAGTTTATGTTATATATAATAGTAAATTTCAAACTAATTGCTTATCATATTTCATTAAGATATAACAATAACTTTATGGTTAACTTTGTTTTTAAAAACTCTTTAAAAAAACAGTCTTCAACTCTTATAGAGGTAAGAAAACCTCAGTCTCAAGAGAGTTAATGTTCACTTTGTTGTACTGGCACCAGGTTTTGTCTTGGTTGTTTTTCAAGATAGATCCTAAAGACCAAAGTTTCCATCGAGATCAATAAGGAGAATTTTATTTATTCATTTTTCAAAATGTTGCACATTTTCAACAAGCACAGGTTTGAAAATCTCCATAACAGAAGATTAAATCGTTGTTACTATATATGTTTATTGACTTTTTGATCAGATCAAGAGGCAATTAGTCCACATGTCAATATATTTGGCTTAAGATTTTCAACATTTTTGTAAAATGCGCCTTTGTTGAGTATAACAGTATATGCCTTTTTTTTTCCTTTTTAAAATTTATTTTTTAATCTGAAACTCTGATTTTTAATTCTCACCTTCGATAATTTATTCTTGGTTTGGCTCACCTTTGTTTTATAAGTTACTCTTGGCAAAGAGGTAAGTTAACTCAGGCATCTAGCTCTTTCACTGTTGACTTCTGTTGCCATCAGTGCATCTGAAACTAAGAGGGTCCTGGTTTTTAAATTGATAAAATACTCTTGTAACTAAATAGAAATAGACCTGATTTGAATCCAGCATTTTTTATTTATTTTTTTTCGTTATGGACCCTTTATCCACTCAGTATCTGGGCCTAATGTAGAGCTGGTACTTCAGCACCTATTATTGGATAGAAAGAATTTGTTACTGTCTGTTAAACGACGAACTCTGACTCTATGAGAGTACTGTTTACGATACTTAATTTGGCCCAAGATTTATTTTTGCTCGTGCTGCTGAACAAAATATCCCTGTTTTAATTCCTAATCATGACAAATTGTGTTCTGTATTTAAAGTTGATTCTTTTTTCTTTGTTTTTTTTTTAATTTTTATTTTGGCCAATGCATCATCAGAAGGCCACAAAAGAAATAATAAAGTTTTGCTTATTTTTCGTCATTGTTATATATTCGACTCTAATCCATCATGCCTTATACCTCTGCATTGTAACATGTCTCATTATGGTTTGTGTGAGGATTTTTTTATTTTGATTTGTTAGATCGAAGACAAGCTATTTCTTGTAAGGTTCTTGTATCAATGGCTCACTCTGATCTTAACATTGAATTTCAGATGGATGTGTGTTACAACTCTGCCCCTTACACAGACAATTTTGTAATGCCAATGTAATTAATGATTGAACTATCTATTACTTTAGACATAAATATTATGACTTTTTAAAAACATGTTGGTTTAAGCTGACTCAATGGGATATCAATCATAACTTTTAAAATGAAATAAGTACATTTAAAGCACGTAATTTTGATTCATTTTTTGTTGATGACTGACAAGCTCTGTGTTTAACAATTATTTATTTTTATATACGACATTTAGTTAACATATGAGATTGAGTCCAACGCTTAACTAATGTACCACGATAATGTCATACACTTATTGATTAGTGGAGCTTTAGCTAAAGTCTAAATCGGGATTAAACTCAATTTTGTGAGCTGACACTTCCTTTTAAACACAAGTTAAAACTCATTATTGCTTTATGCCCTAAATGATGCCCATCTCCAGTGTCTGAGGTTGAAAATTGACATTTGAATTTAAAATTAAAATTAAAATTTAATTATAAAATTTAAGACAAATGGATACATAGACCTCCAAATTTCCGAGTATAAAACTGGATACAGTTTTAACTGGTATAGACAGATTATTGTGCTGGATGGGGTTCTTGGCCTCGCATAGTGGGCAGGTTGGCAATTACTGTGTCTTCTATCCCCTTATATCTGTTTTCCAATTTGCTTTCTGTCTTTGTCTTGGAATGAGATTACTTGGTTTTGCCCTGGCCCTGGCAGTAGTGCTTGGCTGGGAGGGAATCAGTCAAATGCATAGTTATTGTTTTAGATTATATTTTTTTTCTTGTAAATTATCTCTCTGTAATGTATTGTTATATTTGTTATTTTGAATGTAATATGTAAGCATTTGAGTGTATTCCGCTTAGTGGGATTTTCTGCTGGCGCTGGTGTCCGGGTGAGACATTTAGGTGATCTCAAACTAAGTACATTGATAGTGTGCTCTTGGAATCTACATCTGTTCCCTATTTGAACCACTCCCGTTCGTCTTACTTTTTCCACAAGTCCTTTTACTTGTATATCTCGAATCGTCTTTTTACTGGCGCTGATATGACCTAAATGTTTTGCAAGCACCATAAAACCCTTCAAAACAAAAACAAAAACAGATTATTGTGGAGGCAAAATATCCAATTTCAGATACTCTCCTCCAGTTTGGATAGTTTAACCAAAATTTTGGTGGAAAATTTGTGAAAATATTGATATTTTTGAAATAACTAGATATATGATCAAATTTAACAAAACTGCATGAATTCTAAAATAATTTTAAATGACAATTCATAAAAATAAGAGCTGAAATCATCACTTTGGGTTGAGACAGAATTTTTTTCTTAAAATTTGAATTATATTTAATATTTTTGTTATTGTCAGCAACAGGTCTGAATACATCATATAATCAATTTTTTTTTTAGGATTTAACATTGGTTCTCTAGCGACTACTAACTTCTAATCCATTAGTCTCGTCATTTTGAATCATTAAATTTGCTATCCTGCATCTGATAATAACAAGAAATGAAGTGAGTAGAAAAGTGCCAGAAGATAATAGAGTATAAAAATTTCGCTCCGATGGAGGCTCGAACCCACGACCTTACTGGTACAATAACTCTGGGCACTTTCCTACTCACTTCATTTATTGTTATTATCAATATATAAGTGCCTGCTCCACTCATACAATTTGAGGTGTTTGCTCACAATTCAGGGATGCCCTTTTTCTAGCTTACCGAGGCGGGTATTGGTGAGTTGATTTATTTTTATAAGATTAAAGTATTGGTTGATAAAAGGCAGAAGCAAAGGTGAAGCTAGATTGATTTTTAAAAAAAGAGTGATACCATTTAATGAAGAGAAGCTTTGCACGAAATATTTTCATATCAGGTCTTAACGAGGCTTTTTTTTTTTTAGCAAAAGGCATCCCTGACAATTGCTCTTGACGTGTGGCCTTGTGCAAGGGATCATAATATAATAGATAAACATGAGGGGGCTGAGCTAAGGTTGCAATTTCATATTTTGAAGTAAAGTAACTCTTTTGTATTATTTTAAAGATAATGCCTATTGGCAAAACAGCATTTTTATAATTTTATTAAAATCAGCTTAATGTTACCATTCTCTCTATTCCCTGTACTCCTCTAACACAGGACTGGATCTAAAAAATTAAGTACGGCAGCATTTGCTTACTATTGACTATCACTATCAGTTACGGATCGGATAACTGTCAGTCAGTATTGTGGTGAGACTATTGTTACAATTACTAAAAATGATAAACAAATCACGATATATCCAGCAAATATTCGTTTCATTCAGGCCCATGCTATCATTTTAATTTTTTTAATTGTTTATTTTCAAAGGGAATTACTTATGCAAAGAGAATGTTATTTCAATGTAAACTGCGATGAAAGGAAGAGAGACAAGTCGTATATTTATTTAAACATATCTGTGATTAACAGTTTTCACTTCAGAATATCATGCTCAATGCCTAAAGATTATTTTTCTTATTCCAAGGCGCTTGGAGTAACATTTACTAACACGGTAATTAAACCATTTTTTAAGCTGTCATTTCTTGGCTCTTGGCTCATCTGGCATTATGACAAATATTTGCCATTAATAAGTTGCAATTTCAATTTGATACTAGGCTGCTAGAAGCTGTTGACTGTAAAAAGTAGTTAACAAAAATGAATATAACAGCTTCAAAAAAGAACAACATACAAAAATATTTGAATTTTTGTTCTTTTTTGAAACTGTTTGTTATATTCATTTTTGTTTATTACTGTTTGCAATTTCAATTAAGAGTTTCCCTTTTGGCTGGAATTTTAGCCTAAGTCTGGGTTGGACAAAGGAGATTTCAAACAAGCTACCCTGATAGATTTCAGAAATGACCTTTGATTGATGCAGGTAGTGTAAAACCTCTAAAAACAAACAGCTCGTCATGAGGTTGGTATAGGAAGAAAGGAGGGGGAGGGGGAGTGTAGCAAGTTCTTACTGTATATTTTGTTTTGCATGAGTCAAAAATCTTCTGATAGAACTCCGCTTAAAGAATCCATTAAATTAATCTCTGATTATGGAATGTATCCTACCCCGCTTAAGAGGATGAGATTTTCTTTACTCAAGTGATATTTTCACTCAGTCTGTAGTTAATTTAACTTTTACTTGTAGTGGTAATAATGGGAATGTTTGAAGTGAAGCAAATATTACTGGGTGGGGTTCCTTACCTCCCATAGTGGGCAGGGAGGTACTTACTGTGTCTTCTACCCACCTAGATCTGTTTTCCAATATGCTCTCTATCTTTGTCTTGGAATGAAATTACTTGGTTTTTTCCCCAGGCCCTGGCCAGAAACCCTGGCTCTGGGTGGGGTTCCTGACCTCCCATAGTGGGCAGGGAGGTACTTGTTATGTCTTCTATCCCCTATATCTGTTTTCCAACTTGCTTTCTGTCTTTGTCTTGGAAAGAGATTACTTGGTTTTGTCCTGGCCCTGGCCTGAGTCCTGGCTGGGAGGGAAACAGTCAAATGCATAGTTATTGTTTTGGGAGATTATATTTTTTTCCTTGTAAATCATCTCTCTGTTCTGTATTATTATGTTTGTTATTTTTAATGTATAATGTAAGCATTTGAGTGTATTCCTCTCTGTTGGATTTTGTGCTTGTGTCCGGATGAGACTTATAGGTGATCTCAAACTAAGTACATTGATGGTTTGCTCTTGGAATCTACATCTGATCCCTTTTTGTTCCCAGTTCCCCTATGTCTTACTTTCTCTTGGGTGCTCTAATTGTAATTCCAGAACTTTTTACTATCCCATTTTCTTCCTTTTTACTGGCGCTGATATAACCTAAATGTGTTGCAAGTGCCGTAAAACCCTTAAAAACAAAAACAATACAGAAACCCTGGCTGGGAGGGAAACAGTCAAATGTTTAGTTAGAGTTTTGGGAGATGATATTTTTTTCCTTGTAAATCATCTCTCTGTTATGCACTGCATTATGCTTCTTTATATTATTTATCATTTGTAAAACATTTGAGTGTATTCCTCTTAACGGGGACCTGTGCTTGTGTCTGGATGAGACTTTTGGTGATCTCAAACTAAGTACTTTGATGGTGTGCTTTTGGAATCTACACCTGTTTCTTATTTGAACCAATTCGCCTTTGTCTTCCCTTTTCTTGGATGCTTTATTGTAATTCTAGAACTTTTTACTATCCCATTTTCTTTCTTTTTACTAGCGCTGATATGACCTTAATGTGTTGCAAGCGCCGTAAAACCCTTAAAAACAAAAACAAAAACAACAAATATTACACCTATCAACTATACCTGTTTATATTCCAACTGCATGTCACTACCCTGAAGTTGAATTTATCGAGCGTACATCTCTCCTTTTTCTGTATTTTTTTGTAATTACCATGTTTATTTTTACGTTGAACCAAGTAGACTCAACTGCTTAGGAAAAGAAAGCGTTTTATGAATAATCTTTTATAGTAATAATAATATCGAGCCTAATAATATTACTATTATTAGTATTGTTATTATTACTATTATTTTTAATATACAATTTACTCCCGTTATTATTACTACGTATTACGTGTACCACAGGCATCTCAAATAATTTCAAAGGATTGTGAATGCGTTGTTAAATTTCTCATTTGATCTAGTCTGAATCTGAATGTTTACAAGTTACATGGAGTAAAATGATTTTCCATATTTACTCTCATTCTCATTTGGTATTTTTTCCTGTGTTCAGGGCATTTGTCGTAAGACATTAAAATTATTCTGGGAACACAGAGTTAAATTGTAGATTGATTTATGTTTCGTTTATTTCTTTAGTTTGTTTTGGGGGTGGGAGGGATCTTGTTGTGTGTGTTTTTTTTTAAAGGATGAAACAAATTAGATTTATTGTTAACGTAAATTCAGAGGGGTTCCTGTGCTTTCATCACTGCATCTGTGTGAGACTTTTGATGACCTTAGGCTGGGTTCAGGGAGAATCTACGCTGTGCCTGTGACTGTGACCTATAGATAGTTCGAAGATGACGTCACTCAGGTCTTTGTTATTGTTTTTTTCCATCCGCGTTTATGAGTAATGCTCACTGAACTGTATTAACCTGACTATACTATAAACGTACATGGATACACACAGTTTTGTGTGTTGGTCCGTTATACTTCCGGATGGCAATGTTATGAGTTTCTTAGCCAAGCGCATACTATCTATTCTTACTTTTTTCATAGGAACACGTGACTCGTGTGTGTTAGGGCACGACCTCGATACAATCTGCGTTCAATCTTTTTTTCTTAGGGGCTGAAATGATCTGAAAGTGGAATTTTTCTAACCTAAAAATAGGGAATTACGAAGGATTGTTTTTATTCTCCACATATAAAGAAAGAACAAGATGTTTTTCGACAAATGCCTTGGAGAGAGGAAAGTTGGATTATTTATGTAATTATTAATATGGGTCAACCCAACTGTTGATTGTTGTGAATATTTAAAAGGAAATAAAGTAAGAGCAAAGTAGTAACAGTAACATGACGTCTACTACAATTATTATATTGAACCCATTATTATTAAGTATGTATTATTTATATCACTACCATTATGCAAAACAAAACAAAAAACGTTACAAAACAAACGACAAAAAATGTTATATAGTTTATGGCTTTGATCTTAAGTTTTTGACTCATTGTGCTCTATTTAAAATGATTTTTCTTTTTTTTTATTTCAAATAAACAGCGACAAATATTTTACTATTTCTAATGAAACATTGTCTTTTTTAGTTTCATTATAAGAATAATATGCAACTTTGTGTTCTTGTGGTATGACATTACCCTTTCTGCTGGGTTGGGTTTCCGACCTCCCGTTGTGGACAGGGAGGTCCTTGCTGTGTCTACTATGCCTCCCAGTGTCTGTTTTCCAATGGGAGCGATCTATATTATTATTATATTCATGTTTTCGATTGGACATTTCTTAACAAATGTAAACACTTTGCTTTGTTTACAAATATACAACGGAGTGTTATTCGACACCCGAGTTTCGGGTGTATTTTGTCACCAGATAATTCGACACCCGAATCGCGCATGCGCAGTACGTATGAACGTACAAAACCGGGGAAATCAAATCCGCCTTCCTTCCTTGTCCGTTGCACGCCATTGCACGCCAGTCCTCTTTTAAAATATGGATAGACGGTCGAATTCAATATTCGAGGGAGCAAAATTCGCTTCAAGCGATGAGTTTCTTGAAAGGATCAAGACATTGGAAGACGAAAGTCATTGTTCGTTTGTTTTTAAAAATTCAACGAAAGCAGAAACGGACAATAAGACTCGAAAGCGGGCTATCGACGAGAGGAAATTTTCAATTTCTCGAGGAACGGTAGCCTGCGCCCACTATGGAGCGAAGCGTCATCATCCCAGTAAAGGGATCAAGACAAGCTCAAAGTAAGTTTTCTTTCCATTGTATTGATAAATGTTCCTGTCAATTTCCATTTTTTTTTTGTTAAGTCTTAATTAAAGGCGATAACATTCCTAAGGTCAGTAGTCAGTCATCTTTTCTTTTGGCATTGGGTAAGTAAGGGCAAAGGTAGGTTGAATTTCGAAAAAAGTGGCATTTTTGCTTTCAAAACACCACAGTTAAGATAGGTTCATTTTTTTAGTGCGCCCCAAAAGACGACTCCCCTGGCCCTGATAGTTTGCTCACTCTTACTCTTAGAATCTAGTTTGCTCACTCTTACTACTACTACGCATTAACATGTTCTCTATTTGACTCAGTTCCCCTTTTCACTTTGTCTTACTTTTTATTCGTGGTGCTTTAGGCTTTTTAATTGTAATTCTATAACTTTTTTACCATCCCATTTTCTTCCTTTCTATTGGTGCTGATGTGTTCTGAATGAATGTACCTGGATACCTCTGTATAGAGCTTTTAGACTTGGTGTAGTCTCCTTCGCTCCTCCTCATCTATTAATGATTGGACCAATTTTTATAATTGAACTTGTTTCCTAGGGTGTTGCTTATCTCCAACTCTGCTTTGAATTTATTCAAATTTTTTGCTGATACTGTGGTTTCTTGTAGTTTATTCCAGTTATTTACAATTCTAGATGAAAAAAAGTTCCTTCTTTCATTTGTTTTAAAACGTTCTTTTTTCAGTTTCTTGCTGTTTCCTCGTGTCTGAATGTTCTTGTTTGGTTTAAGGAATCCTGCCTCTACCCTGTCTATTCCCTTTACTATTTTATATGTTTGGATCATATCTCCCCTTCTTCTCCTGTAATCTAAGGTCGGGAGATTTAATTCTTTCAATCTCTCACAGTATGTTTTGTCTTTCAGGTGTGTGATAAGTTTTGTTGCTCTCCTTTGCACTCTTTCCAAACAGTCTTTGTCTCCCTCAAACTTCGGATACCATATGCAGTTAGCATATTCCAGCTTTGATCTAACCATAGTCTTGTAGATGGTAGTCATGTGTTTTGTTTCAGATTCTTGAAATTTCTTTTCACTATTCCGAGTGTTTTACTAGCCTTAGATTGAACATCTTTAATTTGCTTCTTGAAGTTTAGCTTCCTATCAATAAATACTCCTAGGTCTTTTTCCCCATTGGATTTCTGCAGGGGTTTTTCTTTCATTATATAGTTTGCTTCTCTGTTGTTTTTTCCTAGGTGAAGAACTGCACATTTATCTACATTGAACTCCATCTGCCATATTTCGGACCATTCTTCAAGCTTTTTCAAATCTTGTTGTAAGGTGTTTCTTTCTTCTTCTGTATTAGCTACTCCATAGAGCTTAGTATCATCGGCAAAGATTTTACATTTAGATGATAGATTGTCTGGCAAGTCATTGATATAAATCAGGAAGAGAACTGGTCCCAGTACACTTCCTTGTGGAACTCCACTTGTTACCAGTCTCTCTGTTGATGCTGTTCCATTCACTATCACTTTTTGTCTTCTATCTTTGAGGAAATCTCGGACCCATTTGACTGTCTGATCATTAATTTGATACTGTTCCAATTTCCTGATTAGGCGCCAGTGTGGAACTTTGTCAAATGCCTTTCTGAAGTCGAGGTATATGACATCTAAATTGTTGCCTAATTCCAGGTCTCTCGTCCAGTCATCCATTGTTTCAAGTAGGTTTGTTACTGTAGACCTTCCCGCCATGAAACCATGTTGATCTTTGCTGAATAGTTTGTTCTTGGTCATATGATCAACCATTTCTTCTCTAATCAGCTGTTCCATGAGCTTGCAGACGACAGATGTCAGGCTCACTGGTCTGTAGTTTTCTGGATTTTTTCTGTCTCCCTTCTTGAATATGGCTGTGATGTTAGCTTCTTTCCATTCCCTTGGTAGTCTTCCTTCTTTCATCGACTGGTTAAATATCTTGGTTAGGGGTTCTACTAGCTGCTCTGCTAAGTTTTTTAGGATGTAAGGATGAAGTTTGTCAGGTCCAGGTGATTTACTCTCCTTTAGGTTTTGTAGTCTCTTCATTACTCTCTCTTCAGTAATCGGCCATTGTGTAGTATCTATATTACTTGTTTTAGCAATATCTGGCAAGTTTTTCTGGTTCTCCACTGTAAAGACACTTGCAAAGAAGAGATTTAGCACCTCTGCCTTGTCTTCATCTTCAGATGCCCAAGTGCCATCTTCTTTTTTTATGTCACAGGTTCCCTGTCTTGTCTTCATTTTACTGTTTACATAACTCCAGAATACTTTAGGATTTTCTTTCGTTTCCTCTGCTATCTTGTTCTCATACTTTTGATGCGCTTGTCGGACTATTTTAGTAGTTGCGTTTCTCACTCTTTTGTATTTGTCCCAATCCTCTTCCTTTTTGCTTCTAGAGTATCTTCTATTTACTGCCTTCTTCCGTAATGCCCCTCTCACTTCCTGCGTCATCCAAGGTTGATTTCTTCTCCCAACCCGGTTCCCTCTGCTTTTCGGGATGTTTTTCTCGAAGCATTGGTTAAGTACTCTGGTAAATCTACTCCAGTTGTTTCCTACGGTGTCCTCGATTAGTATTTCCTCCCATTTTATATGCCCCAGTTCCTCTTTCATACTCTCTAGATCAGCCTTCCTATATCTGAGTGTCAGTTTTTCATCTACAGTCTCTGATGTCGCCCTCAGTTTTAGGAATATGGTCGCATGGTCGCTTTTTCCCAGTGGGTGGCTCAGTCTTAAGTCGATTATGTCATTTTCTTCCTCCATCAATATCAAGTCCAATACGTTGGGCTTTTGGTTTTTTCTCTGTCTCGTGGGTTCTTTTATTATCTGTTGTAGGTAGCAATCTTCAATGGTTTCTATGAAACTTTCCTCCAGGCTTCCCTCTTTTGGTTCGTCCATCCCTTTCCACTCCAGTTCCGGCATGTTGAAGTCTCCCATAATAATTATCTCTGAATGCTTTTTTTGTGATGCTCTCCTTATCATCTCCAACATTCTCTCATTATTTTCTCCTGTGCTATTTGGGCTCCGATAAATCACTCCTACTAGTATCTGACTTTGTCCAGTTACTCCAATCGAGCACCAAGCGCTCTCCCTAAAGTCGTGATCTGTGAGTTCCTCTATGGGGTTAACCTTGAGGTTCTCTCTCACCAATAAGTATACTCCTCTGCCGGAAGTTTCAAAATCTCTGCTAGCTATTATAGTGTATCCCTCAATACCTAACTCTGCTATGGTTGGGTGTGTTGTTGCATTCTTTGGCTTAGCTTCTGTTATTGCTATTACATCTGGATCTTCTTCTTCTGCCATAGCCTTTAGCTCCTCTCTCTTATTCATCACACTGTCTGCGTTCGTGTACATGAACTTCAGGGTATTTTTCATATTCACGTGCTGCCCCTCCTTATCATTTACTGGTACTTCTCTTTTTTGAATTTTCTTGTTGTCTTCGAGTCCTTGCTCAGAAACATTTTGGGCAATTGGACTGACACGTTTCCAATATAGTCATTCCTCATCCCAATCCCAGTCATTTCCTCCAACATCGCTGTCTCTCTTTCTTATTTGTTCACTAAACTTCTCCCTGAAAATGACCCTTTTCTTATATATGACTACATCTTCCCCTGCTTCTCGTCTTCTCTTCAGCTCCTCTCTTAACTCCTTGGCCTGCTCTCTTTGCATAATTGTTTGGTCTGCTCCAATATACACCTTTTGTAAGCATTCCCGTTTATGGTCTTTCAACTGTTTGCTGTTCCTAAGAGCAGTGTTACGCTGATCCGTTGACATCAGACTTATTTTCATGGGTCTTGGTCTATCTTCTCTTCTGCCCAATCTGATCACTTGCTCTATAGGGTTGAGGCTGTCTTTGTTTCCATGAACCTGCAACTCTTTGAGTACCATTTGGGCTTTTCTTATATCTTCCTTGTTGTCGCCATCTTTAGCTTCTGGTATGCCATACATAATTACATTTTTCACCCTCTTAGCCCTTTCATTTCTCTCCTCTTCTAGTTCCAGGTTCTTTTTCACCATTGCCTGCTTCTTCTCCTCAGTTTCATTGATTTTCCTCATTTCATTTATATCTTGTCTTACTCTATCTGACTTTTCTTCTGTACTTCTCTTGAGTCTCTCCTTAATCTCACTCGCCTCAGACATAGGGTAGGCCTCTATCTCATCCTTTGCTGTTGATTTCACTATTTCTATCATCTCCTCTGTGAATTCACCTTTTTGAATGATATTCACACTTTTATCTACGTCTTCTACTTTTTTCCTGAGTTTATCTACTTCCTTTTCAAGCTGCATGAAATTGCCCAAGAACTTTGAGGCCACTTTGTTGCAGGACTTAGAGCAGTAGTAATGCAGCAGCGGACATTCTTTTTCTGAGTCTTTCTTCAACAGTTGATAGGTGTCATCATCTATCTTTTCACACAAAGTATGAAACCACTGGTCACAGAGCTCGCACTGTAAGCATTTCTCAATCTCTTTGCATACATATTCACATTTTCCGCAAGTCTCAGTCTCAGCTTTTGCTTTTGCCTTATTTGTACCCATCGGTGCAGGGCTTTCTTTCCTACTACTGCCACTACTAGTACTGGCACTGCCAGATCTACCTTTCCTACTACTGCTGTTTAAGCTCATCTTCTTACTTGTTAAATGACCAGATCTATCTAAGTCTTAGCTGTACTGTATCACTGTATCTTGTTGTTCACTCCAATCTGATAAGTATCTAACTAATCTCAACTAGATATCTCAAGTACACACACAAGCCGGAATCCTCTCGAAGGCAGAAATTACATAAATCCAATTCGAAAATGAACAAGTTTTGATGTCCGATATTTCATTCAAGTTTTGTGTTTCTGGTGAGGGGAGCGAGAAGATTCAATATCAATATTGAATAATAATATTGAGTACTATTGTCACTGCCTAAATATTTCAAATTTATCCAATTGCTATTTTCCGTTTCCGTTTCACCCTGTTACAGTTACGATCGCTGTAAATTGTAAAAGCCTTAAAAGACAATGTAACTGGTAGCTTGATGATTCATGAATTCATGGGAATTCCCTGTCCTCTCTGTTTGAGCATTTACTTTTGCATCAACATCGCGCCTGTCATCAGCTACTGGAGGCTTGTCGACCAATCAGATAAATAAGAGTTCAAGAGACAATTATACTTACACTTACACGTATTCCTTCTGACTATTCTTACTCTTACTCATTTTTAAATCTCTATGCCTATGGTCTAATTTATGGTCCCCATGTCACCTGTAGACCCCTTACAGTTTGGTTTTCATTTGATTCTTAATCATAGTCATTGTGCCATGTAGTCATGTAGATATATTATATCGACATCACATGAAATTAAAGGTCATATAAATATAACTTACGACCAAATCATCAACACACATATTTTGACCGCAATCTTTAAATCTTTATCGACTTTGGGGTTATATTGTGATTATAATAACTGATCATTTCTTTAATTTGAATTTGTGAAACTGTTCTCTTGGCGAAATAAGCAGGTTATCATTGACATTGTCATTGAGGTAAAAAATTTTTAAGAAGATTATGACAGATAAAAAGAGTGTCAGGCATTTGATTGTTTGGTCTCACTTTTTTTTCAGATCTCAAAAATTAAACTGTTCAGCTTCGTTCAGTTTCAAGTATGATGATTTTGAACAGTGCATTTTGATTACGAAATGTAATCTTGTACACAATCATCACTCTGATGAGAGAACCTATTCTCAAGAACATAAACAGAAGAAATTTACGGATCAAGAAAAATCTGTTATAAGGGTAAGATTTTGTCGTTTTCTTTTTTAAGTTTAACTCTTCTATCTTTTTTTTCTTTTTTTTTCGAAGTGACTTTATCTCCGAATGCTCAGGAAAATAATCTTGATCTCTATTTCTCCGAACGGTTTCCATTCGTTCTCATAATTTTATTTTGGTTATTTGCCATAGTGTCCGTGCGAATGATGAGTGTCTTTACACTTTGTTCTTTGGTTTTCTTTTGCCAGTGCTTGGACACTTTATTTTATTCCGACATTTCTGTTAGACTTCTATCTTGAGTTTGTGCTCATCTGTCTTTCAACCTCTGTTCCCGTCTCAACTTTGGCTTTTTTATCTAGGTTTACTTCTGTTCTCCCTTAGACAGTGCAGTGCGAATTGTAAAAGTGAACTTACCATGGAGTATTTGCGAGAGCACAAGTTTTTGATAGAACCTGTCTTTGTCAACAATGGGCCTAAAAAGCACTAGCTTGATGATTCATGGGAATTCCCTGTCCTCTCTGTTTGAGCATTTACTTTTGCATCAACATCGCGCCTGTAACCCATCAGCTACTGGAGGCTTGTCGACCAATCAGATAAATAGAGTTCAAGTTTATTTTCCTGAGCTGGCCTTTTTTTTTTTACCTCACTGAGCTGATGACGGACAGTAGAGCATTTTCTTCACATCCAAAGGGACAAGGTCGGTCCTGTGTGCAGTCGAGATTTTTTTCACCCTGTCCTGTCTACCCACCCAGTGATTGGATAGCTAGATCTGTTACATCTGGCAAAAAGCATTGCAATATACTATCTTATCCAAAGGGTAGCGAGCAATTGCTATTAACCATTTCACACTATGGAGACTGATAGGTTCCAGCTCCATGTAGCAAATGGTGCTGAAGGACTGTCATTGTTGTTGTATTGGGTTGAATATCAGTTCATAAAAATTGTCCATGCCCTTATTAAATTTACATTTACAAATTTGTATTAGAAAATGTCCAATTAGCTGGGTTTAATTGTAGTTTGTTTAGCATATGGACGGCAATTGCTTGATATTTTCCACTAGAATTAACTAGTCTAACCTAACCACTGCTGGCTCAGGGAAATTGACTGCAGGGAGAAACCACCACAGAGCTATCTGAATCTGCTATAAATATCTTAGTTATTGAAGTGTGTGGTTAAAGTAGTAACTATCGTATTTTGTAACGAAATCGTTAAATCATAGTTAATAGGTTGGATAATAATCTTATAATTACAAATCATAAGTCTACCCAAGAAATTATCCCTATTTGAATGTATTTCTACAGGAAATGGTTGCTCTGAATCCAGACAACGATAAATTGATGGTCTTGATACAAAGAGACTTCAACAAGTCCGTAACACTCAGAGACGTCAGAGCCCTTAAGTCTAAACGTGCGTATTTTCACTCTTTTTCTTCTTTTTTTTTGTGGGTGTGTGTGTGTATGTTTTTTTTATGAATGTTTTAATTTTGACTTTTTCAAACCATAATCTTATCAGACCTCTCGGATAGGGCAGAAGATGCCCCATTGTATATGTGAGCTTTAGAAACAAATATCTTCCTGAACTTTTATTTCCTCTGCTGTAATAACATTATATGCTGTTCTCTCTGGTTTTTCCAAAAAAGAAAAAAGTCATTTTTTAGGGTTTGCAAGTCTAAAAAGAAGAATTCAAATCTGTTTAGTGATAAGTTGCTTCTTTGTGTGTTCAATTTTACGTTCGATTTATACCCTATTCCCAATCGTTTTGTCACATTCCCATTTTTCTTGATCTCCAGTCAAATATGAATGTAAGGGAACAAACTTCGCTGCTTTATCGAACCAGCTGAAGTCAGTAGAGGAGATGGGAGGGAAATTCCACCTGGCTCTCTCTACTGATGGAGGAGAGAGTCACCTCATCGACATGATTGCATTCAGCACAAAAGATATGCTTGCATGTTTTCATTCTTTTCCAGAGTGTATTTTTATTGATGGTAAGTAGATCAAAAAGCTTTCACCAGTAAGGTTAACATTGTGAGCTCCTTGTTTTATCTTCTAAAATCAAATTTGAATATTGTGTAATAGATTTCAAGGTTGGAGTCGGAAATTAGTGTCCTTTAGATTCAAATGTTTTACTTTGAAATGGACATGAATTGAACTATACCCATATTTATTGACCCACTTAACGCCCAGGTAAAAAATTATTAATGTACTCTACATGTGGTTTAAAATACAGATTTATTTTGCAACTTGTAACAGGTGTACAAAAAAAGATCTTAGGTAGTATAGTTTCTGTCGAAACTTGAAAATAATTTCACAACAGTCTAGATTAAAGTATCATTCTTTTGTTTTATACAGATAAACTAGTCATTTAGCTCATGAATTTATCATGCTGGGTGGGGTTCCTACCTCCCATAGTGGGCAGGGAGGTACTTACTGTTTCTTCTATCCCTCTGTATCTGTTTTCCAATATTCTTTCTGTCTTTGTCTTGGTGTGGGATTACTTGGTTTTGTCCTAACCCTGGCTGGGAGGGAAACAGTCAAATGTGTAGTTAATTTAAATACAAACAAACATTAAGAAGCAATTGATGTGCAGGTGCCTTTACATGTTCTGTTTTCATCAAGCTATTTTAAACGTATGTGTTTTGTTATATCGGAGCTTATATTTTCTAATTTCAGGTACATACAAGAAAAATAATACAGGATTCCCTTTATACCAGATCATGGTGGAAGATTGTTTGGGAACAGCACGACCAGTGCTATATGCATTTGTTAGAAATGAAACAGTTTCAACCATTACCCTGGTAAGAGTGATATCTTGTGTTATATATTTTGTTTTAGGTGCTGTTTTTTAAGGTGTGAAAGCTTGAACGATGCCGTCAAAATACATTGGCAAGACATTGATGATCGCCTAAGGGCATGATAAATTATGAATGTTTGCATTTCATCTGATTCTCGTTTATCAATTCACACCACTATTATCCGTTCAAGGTTGCCAGTTGTCCGTATATTCTATGGCAACCCTTTTTTCATTAGTCATAACATAATTTTGTGTTTTCAGAAATGTATGATTGATTGGATGTGGTATTGTACTGTATAAAAGCTCTAATAGTTAAAAGTATAAACCAGAAAAGTTATATTAAGTTACTTTGCTGTGATGATTGTTGTCATGAATTCCATTATTTCCCACAGTAGGCCATGTGTCCTCATTTTCATTTCAATGAGACATTCACATATCCTGTCATTGAAGTTGATGTCTTAGTGCCTTAGCAAAAGTCATAATGCCAAGACCGGTTTTCTGATCATTGTTGCTTAATCGGTCACCGACCTTGCTCAGTGTGGTTTGACTATGTTACATGACAAGATAGCATACAGCCTGTCTTCAATATTTTACAGACACATTGTTCATGTTGGTTTGTGTTCTATTTTATCTCTGCCTACACCTCGGTTATCTTGGTCTATTTTAGAGATAGAGTGGCTTCTATCCCCTACATCTGTTTAACGTGTTGCTTTCTGTGTTTGTCTAGGAATGGGATTACTTGGGTTTTGTCTTCACCCGTGCTGGGAGGAAATCAGTTAATGTATAGTTAGCTTTGGGAGCCAATGTTTTTTGTTATTTTTTCCCAATTTTTTTTCAGGTCTTTCGAACTTTTGAGGAATTTGTGGGCGAAACTTTACAAAAAACTAAGGTGGTCATGTCGGACAAATGCCCAAGTGAGGCAAGTGCCATTCATACTGTGCTCCCTTCTGCCCGCCATCTTCTGTGCCATTGGCACGTTTATGCAGCCATGGAGAAGCGCCTCAGGAGCTTAAACTTGCCGAAGGACAAGAAGCAATCTCTGTCTCACCTCATTTGTCAACTCAGGACAACAACTGACCCCAGCATGTTCCATCAGCTTGAGGGAGAGATGGAGGCCCTGTCTCCTGATTATTTTTCCTATTATTGCCAATATTGGCGATCATGTAGGAGTCAGTGGGCGGCTTGTGATCGTTTAAATATTCTAAATTTTTTAAATGATACAAACAATTTTGTAGAGTCCGAGAATCGTCGTCTTGGGAGCTTTTTGTGCTCAAGCAAGGGTCTTGCTGCATCTGTGTATCATCTACACAATCATGCCCTTGTTCGGTTAAATGAACTTAGCCAGGCGATTGTGAAGGAGGGTATGTCATCTGTTTCATATCAGCATTCAAGACCCGAGCTTGAGCACATATATGGTCGTTTTTTTTCATATGCTGCCAAGGCGATGATTCAGGACCATAAAAATCTTGATTCCCTTTTGGTATGTAAACCAGGTGATGGTATTTTTATTATAACGGAACCCTCCGGAGCCAGATTCAAGTTAATAATAAAGGAAGATGGCCTTGCATCTTGCCACTGCCCATTTCATGTTCAAATGGCATTGCCATGTAGACATATCATGGCGTGCCATTTGGATGGAATGGATGCATTGGTGTTCTCAGATAGTAATAGGTGGCTGAAAAGTAGAGGTTATGCTGTCAGTACAGAGCAGGGGACAGGTGGTACAAATTGTTCTGTTTCAGAGTGTGTGCCAGCAGAGCAAAGGCATTATCAGACAGAGGCTCTGATGGCCATGCTATCCAATGTATTGAAGTCATCGGGGGGCTCTGAGTACAATAAAAGAAGAGCTGTGCTTCAGAAAGTCTTATCTTTATGGGAGGATGGAAAGGAGGTGTGTGTTCAGGGTGTAGAGGATAACTATGATTTGGGTGGTGTTGAGGGTGCTGGTGGTAATGCAGTTGTAAATGGTGAGAATGTTGTTGAATGTGATGTTCCTGTTGTTGAATGTGATGTTCCTGTTGTAAACTGTGATGTTCCTGTTGTTGAATGTGATGTTCCTGTTGTAAACTGTGATGTTCCTGTTGTTGAATGTGATGTTCCTGTTGTAAACTGTGATGTTCCTGTTGTTGAATGTGATGTTCCTGTTGTAAACTGTGATGTTCCTGTTGTTGAATGTGATGTTCCTGTTGTAAATTGTGTTGTTGTGGAATGTGGTGTTCAAAGTGAAGTTGTAGGTCACAGTGGTGCTCGCCCTGGTGATGCTGAAGTTTCCATAAGGAGAGGAGCCAAAAGGCAGGCTCAGTTTATGTTAGATGACATTCAAGATTTGAATGTTTCGATTCCCACAATTCGAACCCGAGGAAGACCATCCAAACCAAGGGCATCGAGGCGGAAGCTGAAACGAGCCAGACCGGTGTTCATCAATGAGAATATTTGCCATGTTTGTTTGCGGGTGGAAGTAGATAAGCAGTTGTCAAATGAAACTGGTTATGATGACTGGACCAGATGCACTCTGTGTGTGCGATGGTGTCATGATGCCTGTATTTTGAAATCAGGTGGAGAAAAAACGAATTTTATTTGTAAATATCACTGAATTGGGTTGTTCTGTTCAATTGTTTCTTTGTGGTGTAAGAGGCTGATGTTGATGTTTCTCAACCATGTTTGAGGTTGTATTGTTCAATTATATTTTGTTGATGTGTGTTCAATGTTTCTTTGTGGTGTATGTTGTATTTCCTTGAAATGTGATTGGTGACCATCAGCGCCAGCTACCTCTGGGGTCACTTACGAACCAGAAAGCGAGTAAGAGGCTGACGTTGATGTTTCTCAACCATGTTTGAGCTTGTATTGTTCAATTATATTTTGTTGATGTGTGTTCAATGTTTCTTTGTGTTGTATGTTGTATTTCCTTGAAATGTGATTGGTGACCATCAGCGCCAGCTACCTCTGGGGGTCACTTACGAACCAGAAAGCGAGTAAGAGGCTGATGTTGATGTTTCTCAACCATGTTTGAGGTTGTATTGTTCAATTATATTTTGTTGATGTGTGTTCAATGTTTCTTTGTGGTGTATGTTGTATTTCCTTGAAATGTGATTGGTGACCATCAGCGCCAGCTACCTCTGGGGGTCACTTACGAACCAGAAAGCGAGTAAGAGGCTGGTGTTGATGTTTCTCAACCATGTTTGAGGTTGTATTGTTCAATTATATTTTGTTGATGTGTGTTCAATTGTTTCTGTGTGTTTCTTATATTAAGGAATTATATAGCCACCCCTTCCATTTTAATCTATTTGAAAATCATTGGCGCCAGATATACCTCTGGGGGTCACCTTCGTATTAAATGATCTCTGTGTGTGTTTGAAGATAAATTCCCCATTTCCTGCACACCACATTTGGTGGTGTATGTTATGACATACTTTTTAGTTTTACTTTACTAGAAATCTCTTGCTGTAGGTACAGCATATGCTTGTCTTTTTCACACACTAGAAAGTTTGTTCAGCATAGAATGTAGTCTATTTCCTTTTATACATTCCATTCTGTTCTGTCTACAATTTGTTAAACCCTAGAATGTGTTAATTACATGGTAAAGCACACCTTTCCCAACCTCTTGACCTTAATGTGTTTGCTAGTGTTGTAAAACCATTAAAAGCAAACCTTGGCTCTAGAGTTTGGATATCTCATTAGCTGCAAAGGATTATACTTTTATTATTCCCATGTTTTATGTCGTCAACTTTAGTTCTTTGGGGTAGTTATGTCTTTGTTTTTTTTATGCTTCACTTTTTTTTTTTAATTGTATGATTAATAAAATATATTTGAACTATTGCTTGTGTGTTGATCTTGTTTATTGATATTACATCTTTTTGTGACTATTTGAATCTTCTCATCGGGGTCTTCTTACCTGTCATGTGCTGGGTGGGGTTCCTGGCCTCCACTTACTATTAGGTACTCCAAACCAGCCACTATCGGGTAAAATTGTGATGAAAATCGGGAAAATTCATCACTTTCACACTGCTACTCTCAAATAATGTGTAAAATGTATGCATTACACTTGGTGTCATTGTAAAGATCATCCTTTTTTCTTATGATAGGGAAAAAAGAAAATGGTTTTGTTCAATAAGTAATATTAATAGATTTGAATAAAAATGTGTAGAAAACGGTTGGTCGGAATGCTCACGGTCAGTTTTTATGACCTCATCTTTTTCAACCGGATGTCTTGCGAGCGCCGTTTATGAGATCGGGAAATGAATGGTGTTATTTGAAGCAGAATTGAATTCTCTTTCGTTTGGTATATAATTTTATATTGTATAAAATCATATTCCTCTCTAAAAATCGATTTTTTTGAAGTTTTTGACAAAAAAAATGCCGAAATATGAGAACATTGAAACGAAACTTACATGAAATGAAAAAGTATTCAATTTTCTATTCATGGTAAAAATTCGAAACTATTTTATGGAACAGCGTCCGCAAGCTGGCTATTTAAAAAGAACGACCATGCCCGGCGAAGTCATTCAAACGAAGGAGCCGAGTTGACGTTAGTCGACTCGCGACTAGTTGTAAACAAGGTGTGATTGATTGATTGATTTCATTCAAGAATGGATTCAAAGCTCATTATAGGTAAGTTATATGTTTGAAATCTACTTTCTGATCATTGAAAATATTGCTTTTTTTATATTAGTTAGTTTTTTTTTGTCAAAATCGTAAACGCAGTGTCTTTTAAAATTCTTTCACTTGCGGTATTCCCTCGTATCCAGCAACTGGGAACTTTGTGGCACTTTGTATTTTTTTATGTTATATTTTCCCCTAAACAAATACCAGTAAGACTTTAATCAGTTATCTAATTTTATATGACACCAATCTAAATTTTATTTTAATGAATAATACAGCTGTATTTTGTCATCTTAATACACTAGACTTTTGTGGCGATGAAATCTTGATTTCAAAATGGCGGACACTCAATTCAGGTTTCGGACGAGTCCATTGCGGACAACTTATCGAGATTCACATTAGTTTTGTTTTAGTTCGAATGCGTTCTAAGGTTATTGGTTAAGAAATTATCATTAATTATTATTATTATAGAGGCGTATGTGACTTTACAGCAATAGTAAGCTTTTTTTTAAAAAAATTATGTTATGAAACTTTGCTTTGGATGGGCTCAGACCCCTGTCAATAATTTGGATGTGGACTGATTTGTTTATAAAGTTATATGACTATTGTGATCCTTCAATATAATTTCAGTAGATCAAATATTAATTGTGGGCTACCAGACTGCCTGGTACTTATTATTACTAGCTATTACCATGGCAAATGACTTTTTTTTTTTTCATATTCATGTTGTAATTATTGCCTATTCATCAGATTCAGATTATTGTTTGGTATTTTTTATTTATTGGGGATAATAATAACGTGTATCTATTTCAATGTTTGTGTAAGGAAGATTTTGATTTTAATGATAAAATTAGTAATTTTCATTTTGATATATTTCCTCAGATGATGATGTTTACCAAGGGTTAAAAAATACCTTTTTGGTATCTGGGAGAGGTAGACGACCAGATTTGCCACCAATAAAAGTGAACCAGAAGTTACTTGTACAGCTTTATTTTTGAAGCAGGAATCGGAGAACTGCTCATCAAAAAAATCTTGGAAGGAGGTGACTATATTTTTATTTCGTCATTTATATGTAATCACGTTTTTTTCAGAGAAGTTTCCCAAAGCTATCATGTGATCATCCATTGTCAAGAAGTGAGCAAAGTCAAGACAGTTGTTCTCTGACCGCTTTTTTTTTTTTTTTTTTGCTGGCTAAGATTAAGATGTTTTGTTACAGGAAGAAATCGGTGAGGATCATATGAAGGGGTATTGGTGCATTTCAGTGCCTAGTGGGATTCACTGTACATATGAGTAAGCATTGCTAACGAGAAAGGTACAGAGTTAGGTAACAATTGACAATGTAAAATTGTGTTGTATTGCCATTGTCTCATCTTTTCAAATAATTTGATTTCAGATTGAAGACTGTCTTCTACGGATATCCCCAGACCTTGCATCACACAGATCACGGATAAGGCATGCAGTGGAGCGTGCTTACCAGAGATTCTGCATGCAACGGCATGATCTGTCGTTCCTGGAATGTGGGGTTGACTTCGACTTTATTTCGGATAAGTTGTCGAGTTTTGGCATCACCCGTGCTTCATTGCCCTTTCCGCCTGCATCTTCACTGGATTTGAAACACATCGATAACGGATTAGTTATTGATATTGAACTTTCCAGGAGGGATATGGGATTAAGTTCAAACACAACGGCTCAATGGGTTTGTCATTTATCTGGACTGAGCATCAATTCTAAACTTTTTTGTGTCCTAAAAAAAACATTCAAAGAGTATGAACGACTCAGGAGCAACAAGACCAAACATCCTGAAAGGCTTCAGCAATTTCTGCTATCAAAATTTTCCCTTTCTTCGTCTCCACAACCACCCTCACATCTACAGCCTTCATCATTGCCATTACAAGAGCACCCTACGCCTCGCCCACCCACCCCACTACGATCTAGTCCAACTCCAACTACTCCAAAGCTGAAAGATGACCAGTTACATTTGATTCAGTCTTTGAATGAAAAACTTCTAATTGTTGAATCTGCACTACGTGATATTCAATCGGAGAAATTTTCTCTACTGGAGGAGGTAAAAGGACTGAAAGAGAAACTTAGTTCAGCTGAGGATAAAGCTTTAGTTACTGTGTCTAAATTAGAAGAAAAGTTTGAAGCTGAATTAAAGAAAAAAGATTTAAAGTTAAAAGAAATTAAAGCTGGGCATGACAAAATTTGTAAAGATTATTGCTCAACTATATCTGTTTTACACAGTGATTTAAATAAGAAAGATTTGTCCTTACAGAAAATGAAGTCAAAAAATAAATACCTTACAGATGAGTTACAGAAAGAGATCATCAGATATGAAAATTTAGAAGCTAATCCATTTGAAATTAAAATTAAAAATTCTAAAAATAATGAATATTCTGATGATGTCAGGAAAGCTGTCATCGCCTTAGTTTGTGAGACAGGTGTCTCAGCTAAAAATGTAAAAAAAGTAATTGATATTGTATCAAGCAATATTTTTCATTATGTATTTTCTGAAAATTTACCTTGTGCTCAAACAGTTTTAAACATGTGTGATGAGGCTTTTGTCCTTTCAAATATGCAAACTGTTGAAAATGTTTTAAAATCTGAAAATGCTACGTTTCATTTTGATGGTACATCAAGAGATCAGAAAAAGATAGTGGGACATCAGTTCACTTTAGATAGTGGGGAAACCTTTTATCTGGGGTTTTTGCCTGTTGCCACTGAAAATTCTGACACTCTTTTGGATATTGCTATGATTGTTATTAGTAATTTAGTTGATTGCTATAAAGATGTGTACTCCATTTCTCCTGATATTATTTTAAGAGAAATTCTTTCTAAAATTACTAGTGTCATGTCTGATAGGGCTGCGCCCAATATTCTTTTTGGTCATAAATTTACAGATAAACTAAACGCTGAGCTTGGAGATTCCCTTCAGATCAGTTTTTTGCATTGTAATGCACATTTTCTATTAGGAATTAGTTCTGCCTTTGAAAAGACATTGTCAGTTTTTGAACGAAAGTTGATCACTCAGGACGATGAGTATTTAGGAAGGGACAAAGATGGGGCCTTTTCATTTTTTAGCAAAGATTCAGAGTCTGCGACAAATAGAATAATTCGATGTACTTGTAATTTGTTGGGTCCCAGGGGTGACCAGAAAAATGGATGTCGTCCACAGTGGATTACTTTTTGTTCTGATACTCACAATGTTGTTCCCATTCCTAGTTTTAAGTCCAACAGGTTTAATTGCTTTTTTGAAGCTGCTGTTTCTATTTTATTCCACCATGACAATTTATTGAATTTTTTCACTTCTGGTATTTTACATGATAACCCAAATTTATTGATTAAGAGTGTTACTCATGACCTTCAAGATTTAAGGTTAATGTCATTGGTTTGTTGTATTGCCCTATTTTGTTTAAAAGTCACTTCACCTTATTGGTTTCTTGTCAAGAGTAATACAGTGAAGTATACTGATTTTTTTATGTATGTTCAAATGATGCATGACTGTTTTAAGAAATGGGCTGATGATCCCTCTGAATTACTTGATATTTCTTTTACATCTGTTTTTGGAGATGCTCTCCCTTTTTCCAAATCCCCTGCATTTGATATGGTACATAGTCAAATTGACAAATTTAATAATGTTGTAATGATTGATTTGTTAAAAATATTATGCAAAGATGTTTCTTCTGTTACTGAGAGACAGTTGAAAGATTTTTTAAATGATGGTTATTATGCTCATGTCAGTGATGAAATGAAAAGAACATTGAGCCATTGTCCTCTTACAAATTTGGTTGGTGAGAGTGCATTTGGTGATTTCGATTATGACATTAGTAAAAGGAGAAATGCATCACTCCATAATCGGTCCACCATTCATGCTGTCAAACGCAATAAAACAATATCGTTTTTATCTAAAAAGTCTGTTGAAGAGCAAGGGCTCATGTTCAAAGTAGCTAGAAAGCATGGGAAGAAAATGCGAAATGAGAGTAAGATGTTAAAAGATAAAGTAGATAATGATATAAGATTGAAATTTGTAGAGAATCAACAGAAGAAGATTGATAAGCAGATAAAGGATATGGAGAATATTTCCAAGGTTGAACGAGATGTTGAATTACACGGTGGGCCCTGTCGAACAGATAAAGATGTAATTGATTTATTTGACAGGCTTAGAGTTGAAAATTATTCAATGACAAAGATAAAAGATATATTGAAGAGTGAAATACGTTTTCATAAATGTATGTCGGGCGGAAGGAGTTTAAGATTTGGTGATGTTGATTTTATGTTGGATGCTTTAAAGTCTTTTTTAAAATCAAATTCTGTTTCTGGTGACATTGAGAACCCATCAAAGAAGCGAAGAGTTATATAGCCTGATTGAGTTTAATTTCTTTTTCAAGCATTAATGATTTAATGTGCATTTTTTTTGTTGTGATTTCTCGGTTTCGGATTATTTTTCTCTCTCAATTTTCATAGCTTAGTCTGAAGCTGCTGAAGTTATCTAATTTATTTTACTAAGGAGATCATACTATTTCTGAATTGTACGTTATTCATGCTGTACGTATGAAGTGTTTTATTTGTATATCCTGACATTTTGCATATTTGTGAGTTTTTTTATTAGGTGAAATTTTTGTGATTTCATTATTTCAGTCTTGCTTCATGTTCTTTAATGACCAATGTGTGGCTTGCATACTTTGGCTATTTACATTTTGTCATTGTATGGATAATGAACTTTAATTTGATGTATCACATGAATATGTACATGTTTTTATTATTTTTTAATGAATTTTTAAAAATCGTTCAAATTGCTCTTTTTTACCTCCCTTGTCGTTTTATGTGAAATTGGCTTCGGAGCCATTTTCAAGACCTTTTAAAAGTAAAATAAAGTTCTTTAATATGCTTGGAAAAAAATAGGCGTGTTCCCTGTGTTGCTGTCTGTCTGTCTAGCAAGTTTTAGGTATGTGGTTTGATTACTTTTCATTTTACAATAGCGCAAAGTTGACATCGGAGCAAGTTGCGCGAAGGCGCATATTTTTCGAATCTTCAATATTGCGTAAATTCCTTAATAATTGAGTTAGAGGGCTCATTTTGGTATCAAACTTCTTAGAAATTTGAGTACTATGTGATGAAACATAGACTTTTTGGTTTTTTCTTAACTCAAAATTTGGTTTGGTGTACCTATTACTATCCACTATCCCCGTATATCGGTTTCCAATTTGCTTTCTGTCTTTGTCTTGGGGTGAGATTACTTGGCTGGGAGTGGGAGGGAAACAGCCAACTGTTTCGGGAGATTAAATTTTTTTTTCATTGTAAATCACTTTTGTTATGTATTCTGTAAACATTTGGGGGTGTTCCTCTTAGTGGGTCCTATTTGTTCCCAGTTCCCCTTTGTATAACTTTTTCTTGGGTGCTTTAATTGTTATTCTAGAACTTTTTACTAACCCATTTTCTTCCCTTTTACTGGCGCTGATATAACCTAAATGTGTTACAAGCACCGTAAAATCCTTAAAAACATAAAAACAAACATTAATGTGCATGCATGATACCATACAACCTATTGGAAAATCGTCACTTTTCTCATCCAGATTTCATTTCTTTTTACTCTCGCTATAAAAACTTGACATTCTGTAATAGAGCTCATATTGTACAATATTACAGTAGAGCATGACCATAGCGGCACCCGCTACAAAGGGATCTTACACAAACCCCGCTTTTTTTTTACTATATAAATTCAATTACCTGTGCTTGGGTTTAGCGGGTCAAGGAAAGGCCCGAACTTGCTTAAAGCGGGAAAAATTGAGCGAGCTGTAGGGCCAATAGATAGAATTTGTCGATCAGCTAATTCCTACTACTAGGCCTAGTTTTTTGTTTTTTTTTTATAGAGCGCAATATCCACTAAACGAGCTCAAAGCGCTTTACAAGTGGTCCCTAGCTAACAGCAATGCTTAAGTAGAACGGGACATGACGCCTGTTAGGCGATATTGCATTTTTCAGGCCAGAAAAACGCCGTTAACTCACCCACTCCTATAGATTTTTGCTACTTTTCAAAATTGGAAATAATGTATTAAAAACGGGGGTAATCGTGTATATTTTTGGGACATTTTCCCCTGCTTTCCTATAGCGGGAACTTGCCTACAGCGGGATTTTTCTGCTGGACCCAAAAGTCCCGCTATAGGCATGCTCTACTGTATGTATAAAATGTGCTTGTTGCTGTGCTGTTTGAGTAAGAAATGTCTGTTTTTTTTTGTATTGGGTAGGTGTGAAGTTCTGGGGAAAATTCTGAAAATGGATGGTAATGAGGGTTAAAAACAATACATCTGTTCTCTTTTTGAACCAATTCTCCTCTTGTCGTCCTTTTTCTTGGGTGTAATTCTAGAATTTTTTACGATTCCATTTTCTTCCTTTTTAACTGGCCCTGGTATGACCTTAATTTGGTGATACCTTTAAAAATTATATTCATCTTAGTTGAAGTTGAAAGCAAAATAACATAAATTAAATCTCCAAAAATTAAAAAGTCTGAATCAGTTACAAGTACAAGGCAGTTTGCTGACATGGTTTTTTTAATTAATTTTTTTTTTTTTTTTTTTTTTTTTTGCATGGCTTGCGGTTGCATATAAAACCACCAAAAATTCCTGATTTGCATTGCAAACTTTAGAGATTTTACAAATGTGTCGGAGTAGCTTCCGTCAGCTGTGCAGTATCCTGTAACGATGGATATAATTGCACAGCAATTTTTTCACAGTAACATTATTACTGAAAAGAGCTCCATAATCACCATAGGCTGTTTCCCACTGCTATACCCTTCTGTAATGGGATTACTTATTTTCTGATCAGTGGAAACAGAGGCAGGACAAATCGAATGTACGGATTGACCCAGGGTCTCTGGTGAGCACCAATGGGGATTGAACCAGGGAGCTTTTGAGATGGACATCCGTGGATCTAAAACCCAGGATAATGGGTGGTCAATATTAGAGAGCAGGAAACAAGACGGAATGTAGACATAAGTTGGAAGTGAACATGGGTGCACTCTGGGTATTATATAGTAAACCCAGGACTATGTGAACATCAGTGGGGAGTAAACCTGTGACTATGTGCTAGTGACGCCGATGAAGAGTGAACTGGTGACTTTAAGATATGGACACGAGAGAAATATACCTACTTTTTGAGAGAGACACCCACAACAATATGAGGTTGATTGCATCAGGAAGTAAACCCGATCTATGTAAGGTGAACATGAGAAGGAGGTAAATATGGGATAGATACACTGTCATGGCAGTTTTTTGCATCACTTGCGGCCGCAAAAAATAAAAAAATAATAATAAATTTTAAAAATAATTGTGGGGACCAGTGATGATATCTGAGATTTCAGGATTTTTTCATAAATGTTCCGTTGTTTTTGTCATGTCAAACATTTTCCGCTAAGTGGTAGTTCAGGGGAAAAAACAATATGCCTTCTATCATGTTTTGACACCTCTGCCCAGTTGTATGAATTTTGATGACACTCCTTTCTTTATGACGTTATTCTAGACACACTGGCGCCAAATGTCAAAAGTAGCACAAGACGCATGGTGGCCATGGATGAGAAAATAATCGGAAGGGGAGGGAATGGAGCAAATCGGTGTAAATATCTGTGTACTTTTTAACTGTATCATGATAGGGGATTGGGATTTTGCTTGCAAAATTTGGGATTTTTTAAATTTTTTTTTGCAAAAAACCGCCATGACAGGATATACAAGTGAGGAGTAAACTGGAATTATGGAGTGTTGAAACCAACGGAAAGGAAAGCCATGACTTTGGGATAAGAAACCAGTGGAAAGTGAATGTGAGACTATGGGAGGTTGGACATCACGGGGAGTGATCATGGAACCACAGGATATGGACTCCAGTGGGGAATGGACCTGGAACTATGGGAGGTGAACAAAAGAGTGAACTGAACCCTAGGCTATGAGAGGTGGACTCAACCGAGGAGTGATCGTGTACCAAATGAAGGTGTGAAATTACATAGGTATATCCGCTCAATGACACGAAAACAACATTCAGGGCTGATAGCAACATCTACAAGTCAGTTCCGAAAGATTGTTGACAGGCTTCTAGTGAGGAATGAGGACCTTGAAATGAAAGTAAATATCAGCAAGACTGCGTGGTTATTAAGAAACAGAGTCAATGCAACCGATGTCGTGTGAATTATACATAAACAGGGAATAGCGTCAACCTGAATCTGTTGACGTTTTCAAATTGGATTCTTGATGGACGGAAGATCGGAAGAAATCAAATTATAAATTGCACAAGCAATGCAAGCTTGGAGAAATTGACATAGTAACAAAACAGTGCCAATTATGTTGTATGACAGAAAGAGAAAATGTGGTGTTTGCGAAGAATGAAAACAATTCCAACACCGTACATAATACTCCCAAAGGGTCTCCCGAATGCTTAGATACCTCTCAACAACAACAAAAAAAAATGTTACTAGGATTTCGGGGTATTCTCTATCCGATTCTCTATTTGTTCTACTTAATTACCTTTATTTATCCCACAGGGGAAATTTGTCACAATGGTCTATTTCTAGGGAAGACTAGAACAACCCAGGCACCTGCAGTGCAGCGCCGCAAATCGAGCTAAAGCGAGATGACTTGCTTAAGGCCACACAGCGCAAGCGTTGGGTGATCGTACTTGTTTTTTTTTTTTTTGCCATCCACGTTTATGAGTAATTCTCACTAAACTGTATTAACGAGACTATAAAAGTTTAAGTTTTGTGTGACGGTCCTTTATATTTCCGGATGGCAATGTTGAGAGCTTCTTAGCCAAGCGCACACTATCAATAAACGTTCAAGGTTACACATCGTTTTGTGTGTTGGTTCGTTATACTTCCGGATGCAATGTTGTGAACTTCTTAGCCAAGCACAATATTATCTATATTGATAGATATATTATACCATTTCTACATATAAAACTTTAGATCATCTATTATTATGAGATGTTGCAAATAGAAGGAAAGAAATGACGTCACATAGCCCTTTGTTTATAACTAGCCGTTTTTCCCGATTAACTCTCACTAATTTCTATCAATCAGACTAGAAACGTTCAAGGTTACACATCGTCTTGTGCGTTAATTCGGCTGCTGGATTATATGAGTATTTAACCTTTTTCGCTGAACGCACGACATTATGTGTCGCGAGTTAGTCGCACAGTATCTGTAATTGTATACCCTTTTCTGTTTAAGTCATCTACGTCACTTAAGTCTTAGAGGGAGCGTATGTATGTGTGTGTGATAGAAAGAACGAAATCAATAGAGAGAGAGAGAGAGAGAGAGAGAGAGAGAGAGAGAGAGAGAGAGAGAGAGAGAGAGAGAGAGAGAGAGCGAGCAATTTTTTTACCCTGCTTGGGATGCCAAATTCTTTGCTGACCATCCCCACCCCAAATTCGGGTGTCGAATTATACTGTGACAAAATACACCCAAAACTCGGGTGTCGAATTATCCTGTGACAAAATACACCCAAAACTCGGGTGCCGAATTATCCTGAGACAAAATACACCCGAAACTCGGGTGCCGAATTATCCTGAGACAAAATACACCCGAAACTCGGGTGTCGAATTATCCTGTGACAAAATACACCCGAAACTCGGGTGTCGAATTATTCTGTGACAAATTACACCCGAAACTCGGGTGCCGAATTATCCTGTGACAAAATACACCCGAAACTCGGGTGTCGAATGACGCTCCCTATTATAAACATACCCATGTGTCAAGCTGAATCAAATGACCAATCGTGATGTCAGATATTTCAAAAGCTGTGAACACTTTTCACTAAGTGGGTCATTTTGAGCACATTTTGAAATGTGAGCAATGACCTCGAACACAATGACAGTTAATATAGATTATGCCCATGGCTTTCTGACTTTGTCTTAGAATGAGACTGAGATTACATACTTGGTTTTGTCCTGGCCGGGAGGGAAACGGTCAAATGTTTATATAGGTTTTTTTTTCTGCCACAAAAATGACGTCAATTGTGGTACCTAGTTATAAACACATGGGAATCGCTTGCTGACGACCGCAGCGGCTGGAGATATGCGGTGATGGAGGGAGTGGAGTGAAGAGAGGTGAGGAGAGGAGAAACAAGTTTGAGGGCCATACAGGGCGCAAACCATCTTCCCTTGAGACGGAAGGATGTCTACTATTACTAATTATAATTTTGAGATATTTTTTAACTTAGCCAGCCTTGTAAATCATCTCCGCTATGTAATTTTTTTTATCTTTAACATGATTTGAAAACGTTTGATTGTATTCCTCTTTATAAAGTCTAGACTCATTTACCCCCTCCCCCTTCCTTTTCGACCATCAATGACGTCTTGCGCCAATTTGGCTAGACTGACGCCGTAAAATTGGGAGTGTCACTACCAAAATTCATGCAACTGAGCACAGGTGTCAAAATATGACAAGACATGATGGGGATTTTTTCACAGATCCACCACTTGACCCGAGCTTTTATCAGAGGAAAATCCCGGAATTCCGCGGAGATTGTCATCACTGAATCAGTGGAAAATTTTTTAGTCTTTGAATAGGTTATAGTTATAGATAGGTATGTATGTCTCTCTTAGCTCAAAACACCCTTCAATTGACTGCTTCCCTCCCAGACAAGGATCAGATCCAAGACAAGTGGTCTTGCGAGTTTTTAATGATATCGGATTCCATCCACTGCTGAGGCACAATCAAGCTATCTCTACAACACAAAAGGGGGGTGGACGTCACCTCAAAAGTGACTCGTTTATCATTAAGGTCGCATCGTTTTACGGCGCTTGCAAGACATTTAAGGTCATATCAGCACCAGTAAAAAGGAAGAAAATAGGTTAGTATTAGTACAGTAGAACTCGGAAATAGCGAGTTCAACGGGTCCACTCCTGATTACTCGCTATTTCCGAGTTCTCGCTATTCCCCGAGTTGCCAGGAAAGGTAATAATATTGCTGGTTATTCCCCTCAGTGTGTAATTCGAGTAAAAGCCGTCGCCCCTATTTCAATTTCTTCACAGAAGTGGCAGAATGCTTGGTTTTTTGTTGTTTTTTTTTCCAAGTAAAATCATGACTAGAAAAAAAAACGAACATAGAAGAGTGTGTGTGCGCGAGTGTTTGTATGCACTCGGCATGTTTGATGAGGTAAGCAAGCGCATCACTCACCCACTGACCCATTGAAATAATGGTTCCACACTCCCCTCTCTCGCTGATCGTGTCGTTCGTTAACGATGCTACTCGCTGACCGATGCTGCGAAGCGAGGCATGTTGACATGTGCTTACCTCGCGAGTCGCGTGGCACCACATTGGGTGAATAATTGACTCCCACCCCCAATACACGCACACGCACACAAACCCAACCCCCACCCAAATTTGTTTCGCCTATTATGTACTACTACAGACTAGGCTACTATGTAATATTACTCGTAACGAAAAATAAGAAAAGAAAAGAGGCTAGGCTAAAAATATTTAAATTGCCATTGTCTCTTGTTTTGCTTTACTTCGTTCGCAGTCCTAGGCTGGGGCAGGAAATGCTCGTTATTTCCGAGTTGACCTCTTTTTCATACTCGCTACTTTCATTGACTCAAATAAGGGAAAAAAACGGGGATTTAGATTTTACTCGCTATTTCCGAGTACGTTACTTTCATGTTCTACTGTAAAAAGTTATAGAATTACAATTCCAAGAAAAGGAAACACGAAGGGGAATTGGTTCAAATGGGAAACATATGTAGATTCCAAGAGCACACTATCAAAGTGCTAAGTTTGAGATCACCTAAATGTCTCATCCAGACGTTAAGCACTGGTCCCCACTAAGATGGACACATACATTAGTCATATATATATAACATGAAAACAAAAAATAGAGTGCATAACAGATGATTTACACCAAAAAGAAAAATCATCTCCCAAAACTATACATATCGACTGTTTCCCTCTCAGCCAGGACAAAACCAAGTATTCTCATTCCAAGACAAAGACAGTAAGCAAGTTGGAAAACAGATATAGGGGGACAGAAAACAGTAAGTACCTCCCTGCCCACAATGGGAGGTCAGAAACCCCACCCAGAAGTTCGCATCCCTCCACTAAAACAAGTACAGAGTAACAAAGACAAGGACAACAATTATAAAAAAGTGGGCCTAGGCCCCCAGAAAAAGCTGTAACAGGTGACAATTTCCCTTGCAAAACAATCAAGAGCTGATCAACCACCAAATGCACTGCACCCGATAAATCCAGTTTTGAAGCTCTATAAAAAAATTAAAAAAAAACCGAAAGAGGAAGAAAGAAAAACTTCAAGCAATGTGCAACAATGAACTAAGTACTGAAGCCCCCCCCCCCCCCCCCCCCATTCCCCCAAAAATCACACAAAAGAAAATGCAAATTGAGTCGTTCAACATATATTTCATTTCCAAGTCAGCATTCAGAGCAATACAAAAGCATAGTATGTGGTTGGGCGAGTTAATAATAGAAAATAATTTTAAAAATGAAATGCGAGTTCTGTTGTCATGATATATAAACCCCAAAGTCAATGCAGGTAGCTAAGCCCCAAAGATCAAATTATTGTACTATCAACTCTAACCATTTTCTTTGTACAACATACCCACCCAAACACAAAAATATAATACATAGCACAGACCAAAATGTGGCATTAATAGGGGTATTTGCTTTACTAAGAGAACTCGTTCATCCCAACCATGATGCATGGTTGGAAAGAAATGTCCTCAGATTTCATGGCTATGACAAAATGATCCTTAAAACAATATAAGAGGATATCGTCATTGTCAAAGAGTCCCTGCGGTGATGAAAAACAAAATCATAACCTAGATGTGCGCAGCACATTATGTAATATACACAAGTAAGCTGTTTCCTCAAAGATCATCATCTTCGTTATCATCCGGTAAAGCAACTTCTTGGGCAGCCTGTAAGGAAATAAACAAGATAAAAAATATTACAACTCAGCTAAGATTATTGTTTTAAAAAGAAACTTGCTGATTCGACTTCGTTTGTTTTGCTTTTGTTTTTAAGGGTTTTACGGCGCTTGCAACACATTAAGGTCATATCAGCGCCAGTAAAAAGGAAGAAAATGGGATAGTAAAAAGTTCTAGAATTACAATTAAAGTACAAAAGAAAAGGTAAGACAAAGGGGAGCTGGTTCAAATAGGGAACAGGTGTAGATTCCAAGAGCTAACGGCCAATGTACTTAGTTTGAGATCACCTAAAAGTCTCATCCAGACACGACACAAGCACAGGTCCCAACTAAGAGGAATACACTCAAATGTTTACCAATCATATAATATAATATGTAAACTAAACATAATACAATGCATAACAGAGAGATGATTTACAAGGAAAAAAATATCATCTCCCAAAACTATAACTATACATTCAACTGTTTCCCTCCCAGCCAAGGAACTCCGGCAAGGATCAGGACAGATCTCATTCCAAGACAATGACAGGAAACAATTGGAAAACGGGTATGGGGTGATAGAAGACACAGTATGTACCTCCCTGCCCACTTGATTCGACTTCAATAAACAATCTCACTGCCAGCAACCTTCATTGACTGCAGTCTTAGTTTAAACGATAAAGAAAAAGTAAATCAAAGAAGACTGGTTCAAATAGGGAACAGAAAATTCCATGAGTGATCTATCAATGTGCCTATTTTCATTACCTAAAAGTCCCACCCAGGCACAAGAAATACACTCAAAAGTTAAAGTATAGATTCAAACAAAAAATAAAATGAAGAGTACACAATAGAGATGATTCACAAGAGAAAAGAAAAAAATCTCGGCTAACGATCACTGTCAAGAATACAGGAGAACAAAGACAAGAGCAAAGGGAAGGCGGGGATAAAGGACACAGCAACAGTGGTAACCTCTCTGCCCACCTTGGAAGGTCAAAAGACCCCACCCAGGTATATAATAAAGGCAACATAGGCAAGACACATGCATACCACAGTAATATGATTATCAAACTATCTGGGGGTGACATAAATATTCTAGGACTCGCCTTGTGAAGAGGAGCCAAGGGTTAAAGTCCCACTGATGATTTTCTTTGAGAAAGAAATTTATCCCCTACCACTCACAATGTGACTGACAGTTGAAATAATAATGTCCACTCCAGATAAGACCCCTAATCAAAATTGACACAAGAATGTGCGTTTAAAGGCTTTACAGAGCCTGGGACGATTAAGCCATCCCATTACCAGGAAAATGATGAAATAAACATGGGGGAATACTAAAGACCAAAAGCTTACTCTGAGTTCTTCCTCGTATCTCTGTTTCACTAATGGATCAATTTCCACCTCTGGAGGTGCAAGGGCAGGCATCTCTACAAATTCCAGATTTGGGTCCCCGACCAACTTACGAGCCAACCAAAGGAAAGGTTTTTCAAAGTTGTAGTTACTCTTTGCACTTATGTCGTAGTACTGAAATGAAACAATATAAATGATCAGTTTATACCTTCTAAAGCATAAACATTGCAAAATTTGGAAATTTGAGCAAGAATTAACTTAAATACATGAAAAAAGTCCCATGCAATCTGCCTATGGAAATGTCTTAACCACAATGTATAGAAAGATATATATCAATATACCCATGATCAAAAATAAAAATACAAATTTAAATTGTTCTCATATTATTTTGAAACAGAGAATGTTGGAAGATGTAGTTCTCGATGTAATGAACTGTGCAACTACCTAAAAAGTTTTTAGTTTTTATTCCAATTTTCAATCTCCACGACAGGCAAGTGTTATTTTAACCCATTCACTCCACACTGTTTACAAAAAGGAGGTAAAGCAAAAATATTATATTTGCAATATTTCCTGACCCCTGACAACTCAAAAGACATCCTAAATCATGCATTCTAACATTCATTAAAAATGCCAAGACTTGATTTATAAGAAAGAATATGGTCATGTAGGTAAGGACCGTGACGCAGGTGCCCCAGACACTAAAGCAGCAAAACAGTCAAATTATACCAGATGGATAATAAAATCATTGAAAAACTACATATATATATCAGGTCACACACAGATCAGTGAATAGCTATACACAGGCCTAGAAGTGATTCAGGAAAATATTTTTCCCTGCTTTTTCCTGGTTTTTTCCAGGCTCTAGGGAAAATTTTAAGGTAGTAATTTTCAAGCATATTCATCAATTCTAGACCAGTCACCACTACCTATATATATGTATATATATATATATATATATATATATATATATATATATATATATATATATATATATATATATATATATATATATATATAATATATATATATATATATATATATATATATAAGAGAGAGAGAGAGAGAGAGAGAGAGAGAGAGAGAGAGAGAGAGAGAGAGAGAGAGAGAGAGATGTGAGTGAAAAAGAGAGTAGCTGAGACTGAGAGAAAGAAATATATTGACTCTGGCTATTAATACTTGGACGTATTCCTGTAAAGTCTAGGCCTCCTACAACATGCAAAAAAATATTTTAAAAAAGAGAGAGACAGATAGATATATATATATATATATATATATATATATATATATATATATAAGAGAGAGAGAGAGAGAGAGAGAGAGAGAGAGAGAGAGAGAGACAGAGAGAGAGAGAGAAAAGAGACAAAGAGAAGAGAAATCAATAGAGAGAAAAAGACATTTGAATATTACTATGAGAGAGAAAGTAGCGTCCAAAGACTTGTGGCCTACTTATTGAATTGCACATGAATGAAATAAAGCTAGTTAATCTAGAGACAGACAAAACAAACTTAGTACAAATTACAATGAGTAAACGACCTTAATCTGCCATCTCCAAATAATTGAATAACAAGTCTTGAAAATTAATTAAAGTAGCTCAAGGACGTCGACCGTCTTTCTTAGCTTAGCTAACAATCGCATTCATGACCAAGTCAAAAACACACAAAAAAAACAAAACAAAGAAAAAACACACTCACACACACACAACTACTAAGATGAGGGGAGGGATGTGTGTTTCTAGCACTCTTGTCTTGTCGACAATGATGAGTCGACTGAGTGAATCAAGCGTCTTTAAGTCTTCGACCAATCACAGGCTATCTAACCGAACCGGCTGGTCGAAACAAAGACGCTTCTCGCCGTCGATGTATTACGCTATTGTTGTGCAAGTGGCAAGGAATATAACACCTTTTTGAGCAGGCCTAAAAGCTAAAATCTAAAAGTAAAAAATATAATTCTGAGGAATTTGAAAGTCACATTGTTGAAATCGGCTTGAAAAAAGAAGAACATTAGTCCTTGTTTCAGAAAAATCGGTTGAAAACCAACTGTTTTACGAATAAATTCGATTTTAAAAATTGCTTTTGTTTATTTTCGATTTTTTTAGCAACTTTTTTATTTATCGGCCGATTTTCTTGATTTTTATATCATTCTTTATATCTCAATGAGACGAGATCAGTGATATACTTTGTTTGTTTCAAATGTAACTACAACATAATTTGTTTTTTTTTTACTTATCAACCGTGCCTGGATAATTTATTCAACAACTGACGCAACTATCCCATTGCCGTCTTCCAGTGTTTCAGCGATGACTCTAAACCACTATAATTACGTCATGCACAGGAAACATGGTAATAGTCTGTGTACTCTACGAATGCGGACCGGACTTTGCTGATTGGGTCGATCGTCATAACATAGGGCCTAGTAGTGTGAGGAAACCATAAGAGGCTGCTGCTATGCTCTAAGCCGATCGTTCGCAGGTTGGGTAATGATTACGCTGAAGAATACATGTTGGGTTGTTGTTCACCTAAATGTTTCTCACGGCTTTTTCCCGGCCCCAGACAATTTTCACCGATTTTCCCGGCTTTTCCCGGTCGGGAAATTTCAAAATAAAGTTCCCGGCTTTTCCCGGTTTTCCCGGCCCACTTCGAGGCCTGTATACATTTGCTAAAATTGAACAGTCTAGTCACTTCACAAACCAGGGGTGAGAATGACTGGTCACAAAAAAGGAAATTTTTCATCGTGAAGATCATGACCCATTCATGCGACCATAACCTATAAATTTGAATTTCACTAAAATTTAGTGAGATGCGATCCAAAATTTGTCTTGCAGCAATTTCTGACATACCTCGTGGAATTTCAAAAGTTGAAAGTGTAATTACAACATTCAGTGGTTGTAGCGGGGATGATGATGTGGTGGTGGTTGTAGTAATAACAGTGGTAGGGATGATGAGGTTGTGATTGTAGTAGTAGTAGTATGGATGATTGTGTGGTGGTGGTTTTAGTAGCTGTGGTAGGAATGATGATGTGGTGGTAGCTGTAGTAGTAGTGGTGGTAGGGATGATGGTTTGGTGGTGGTTGTAGTAGGGATGGCAGTTGTAGTTGTAGTAGTGGTAGTAGGGTTGATGGTGAGGTGGTGGTTGTAGTAGTGGTAGTAGGGTTGATGGTGTGGTGGTGGTTGTAGTAGTAGAGATGGTAGGGGATGATGGTGTGGTGGTGGTTGTAGTAGTAGTGGTCGTAGGGATGTTGTGATGGTGGTTGAAGTAGTGGTAGTAGGGCCGATGATGTGGTGGTGGTTGTAGTAGTAGTAGTTGTGGTAGGAATGATGATGTGGTGGTAGTTGTGGTAGTGGTGCTAGGGGTGATGTGGTAGTGGTGGTAGGGATGATGATGTGGTGGTGATTGTAGTAGTAGTGGTGGTGGGGATGATGATATGATGGTGGTTGTAGTAGTAGTGGTGGTAGGGATGATGTGGTGCTATTTGTAGTAGTAGTGGTGGTAGGGATGGTGGTGTGATGGTGGTGGTGGTAGGGATGATGATGTGGTGGTGGTTGAAGTAGTGGTAGTAGGGTTGATGATGTGGTGGTGGTTGTAGTATGAATGATGATGTGGTGGTAGTTGTGGTAGTGGTGCTAGGGATGATGTGGTAGGGATTATGATGTGGTGGTGATTGGGATGATGATATGATGGTGGTTGTAGTAGTAGTGGTGGTAGGGATGATGTGGTGCTATTTGTAGTGGTAGTTGTGGTAGGGATAATGATGTGGTGGTGATTGTTATAGTAGCGGTGGTAGAGAGATGTTGATGTAGTGGTTTTGGTGAGTTTTTTTTAATTCAGTGATGATAATAGCAATTTGTCAAAAAGGAGGAAAATTGCTCGGACTATCGATCAAACACAAGCAAAGAAACCTAGTAGTTATTCAGCTAATAAATACAACCCAAGAATCTCTCAAATTTAAAGCCATAGTCCAAAGGTAAAAAGAAAAAAGATTAAACTAAGCCAATCACCATTGCTTTGTTCTAATATATCATCTCTATATACCAGATGATTTAATGGATAGTTGGGAAAGAAAGAGAGAGAGGTAGGGGGGGGGGGAAGGGGGGAAGAGGAGAGACTTCTTTACCAGAATAACTTATGTATTGACCTTTTGAATTCTATATCCAAAACAAATATTAAAGAAGAAAAGAGAAATAGAAAGAAAGGCAAAGGGGAGAAAAAAAAAAAAAAAAAAAGAGAGAGAGAGAGATTAAAAAGGCAATAGGTACCTACAACAGGGGGAAAAAATCCAGACCCATTTGTCCATCCCCTTCCTTCATCAACTAACTAATCAAAGAACGCTACTGGTCTTCTGTGTCAATGGTGACATCTGGTGCCATACTGTCTGGCTCAACGTCATAAAAACGGGACTGTCACCAAATTTCACGAGACTGAGCACAGGTGTCAAAATATGACACAAGACATAATGGTGATTTTGTGGTTTTGAGGAAAATGTTTGACACGGCAAATTTGAAAAAGGAGGAAATGTGATGGGATGGGCGGAGATAAAGTACCATTTAGACGGAAATCCGCCTTTAGGCGGAAGATTCTCAGCCCTGCAAACTGAAGAACGACAACTTGATTTTAAACAGTCTTGGTATTGTGAACTAATTGGAAGAAATCAAGCAAGACATACACTCCAGCACGGTTTCCTCAAACTCCTCAGGACATGCAAAAAGGTCAGAAGAAACCGTAATTTGGGGAAATCATGCTATGGTATAACGACTTATGGGGGTAGGGTAAAGAGATGGGCAGTGTGGCTCAGCCATCCAACAAGTCACCTCTCCCTAGCTCAATTTGCTAAGCTGTGGCTGACACCTGGTCTCTCAGAGAACCTAAGACAGATTTCCACCTGATGATGAATAAATGAAACTAATTACCGGACGCATTAACCACCACCCCCCAAAAAAACTTTAATTTCATATTACGATGGCTGGGTGAAATTAGTTCCAAACTGTGTTCGAGGTAGGAATGGAATGATTTTAAAGAAAAGTAAGGAAAATATTCGGGACGTTTGAGTTCGAGGAAACCAGGCTGGAGTGTATATAAATTATCTGCCCTTTAGAGAAAAAAGGTGAAAACAGCATGTACATATCTTGAATGACACGGTCACATCAAAAACTATGTAGCTAAAATAACACGAGGATACTTAATATTCATCACGAGTAAATAAGCTGTTAGTGTAATGAGACTGTAATCAAACATAGAAGAGAATTGAAAATCATGGTTTGAGGGGGGAAAGTGGATCAACGAAAACCCAGGACGCAAGTGAAGTGATCCCCAGAAGGCTATTTTGTTTGTTTGTTGCTTTAGGTCTCTTCCAACACAATTGAGGTTATATGAGAGACCGCTGAAACAAAAAAACAAGCAATCTAACAAAAATAGTACAAATGTAAATCAAATTCATAACCTAAAGATATCATAAGCTAAACTATAAATAACCAAGAACAAACAGGCAGAAGATTTACAGAAAAAAAAATAATAGAGAAGAAGAAACGACATCACTATCGGATCGTACACCCATGCGAACATCATAGGTATATGATTCAAGGGTGATGCTCCCATCCAACCACCCGCCCAGAAGGCTATAATCGTCACTGAAAATATAGATGGGTTTTAAGCCGAACCATGATTTAATTTCAGTAGGAAACCGCTTAATAGCAGGGAATTCCCACCTATGATAACTTTGCCTAGTACTTAAAATCTTACTTGGAGATTCTTCTTTCTGTGGAAAACGATGGACTTTGCTTTGACCTTTCTGTCTTTTATATCAACCTTGTTGCCACACAAAACAATGGGAATGTTTTCACACACTCTTACTAAATCTCTGTGCCAATTGGGGACATTCTTGTATGTAACACGGGATGTGACATCAAACATAACAATAGCACATTGACCTGAAATATAAACAAAGTATTCTAAATGGCAGCAAACACTGGTCATAACAAGATTTAAATCCTAATTCTACAAAGCAAACACTCAAAAGTCTCAGACTGCAGGGATTGATTGAAGAGTGAAATCAACAAACCATATTCAGAATTGCAGAGTCATCATTGACTTCAATCCAGATTTGAGATGTAAGCAGCTTAACGAATGTCTAAAATTAATAAAATTACGAAAAATTCTTAAGATTCAGCAGGTATGAAATTGCCACTTCCCCTTACCCTTCCATTTTGACAATCAACTGTATTCTGGCACGACAGGAAAAACTATCACATGTGTTGGTTGGCAGTTATGAATGCACACATTGGTCTCAATCACTTTTGACATTTGGCACCATGTAAATCTTATGAACCTGAAGGACCTATCAATTTTCCAAAGCAAATAATTATTCTACACATACAAAGTCTTGAGGCAAATTGTTGCATACCCATTTGCCATAAATGAATATAAAACTAATTTTCAGACCTTTAATATGGTACCTGACACAAGTACTCGTTGAATACACAGAGTAGTCCCAATTCTAATGCAAAACCCAAACTTTCCCAATCAATCGCCACAAAAAGACTGGGAGGCAACAGATTCTCTTTGTAAACTACAATTTTCAACAAAAAATATCAATAACTTTGGAACCACCCACAGTAGAGAAAAAAATAAGGTATAAATTAAATATCTGATGTGGGTCAAATTAAGGTGGTACTAAATTTAAAATGATTATCAAAGTTTTAACCTATAACAAGTCTCAGGCCAACAGGGAAACAAATAACATCATATATTATAAGACACACCTAATCATCACTGACTTGTCATAGTTCTACAAACTCATTTGATACTATCACCATAACTGTCACAGACACACACCATAAAATGTACTGATAGCTTTGAGAAAAGAAAGGGAAATAAAAACAAATCTTCAGGATTGTCCAAAATATAATGCCAGACTAGCGCAGGATGTTTACTAAAAAATTTAACTTTCCCCTCATCCACAACAAAAAATCGATAACTTTAGAACCACCCACAGTAGAGAGAAAAAAAGGTATAAATTAAATATCTCATCTGATATGGGTCAAATTAAGGTGGAACTAAATTTAAAATGATTATCAAAGTTTTAACCTATAACAAGTCTCAGGCCAACAGGGAAACAAATAACATCATATATTATCAGACACACCTAGAAGTCATCATTGACTTGTCATAGTCCTACAAACCCATTTAATACTATCACCATAACTGTCACAGACATGCACAATAAAATTTACTATTCGCTTTGAGAAAAGAAAGGGAAATAAAAAAAACAAATCTTCAGGATTGTCCAAAATATAATGCCAGACTATCGCAGGATTTTACTAAAAAGTTTAACTTTCCCCTCATCCACAACCAAAAGTGAAACCTCGAATCTATTCAAGATTTAACATAAATATATTTACCTCCAGGAAACAGGAATATCTGTACTTATTGATAGTGCAAAGATTTTGTCAGATGAAATGGCACGCGACACTTTACAATGAAAACAATATCATTTACCCCGTCCCCACGTTGCTAATTCAAAAGAAATAGAACTAAATATCACAGTAGCAATCAAATGTGTTTGCAAGTCTCAGGCCAACAGGGAAACAAATAAAATCATAAAAGTATCAGAAATCACCTAGTCATCACCGACTTGCAAATTACACAATAGTATTTGGTTTTAAATTAACCGATCTTGTTTTTTAAATGACTGTCAGAAAAGGATAAGCAGAGAATAGCATTTGTAAGAAGGATAACAGAAAAAAATGATTCACAGAATAGGGAAGTAAACTAATACTGAAGATTTCAATATGTAACTCTTGTGGATAGTAGGTACATACTAAAGCAAGGATTAAAGTCTGATGTTTTAATCCAAAGCCTTTGTAGGGGACTACAGGTCATATTGCAATACAATTGGTAAATAGATCAATTTTATAACAAATCTATTATCTCAAATTTTTATAACTTGCTCAGTTTTCTTCACATGTTATAAGCAAATGTCTTATTGGTACGACAACTCCGCCTGGCAGGTGAGAGCGTGGCTCTACCGTGTGAGCTATCCACGAACACTAAAATATTCGTTTCAAACCCAAAGTCATTTCTAGATCCCATATGGTGGTGAACGAATCGGCGATCTCAAGAAGTGGGTGAGAGAGGGATCTAGAAATGACTTTGGGTTTGAAACGAATATTTTAGTGTTCGTGGATAGCTCACACGGTAGAGCCACGCTCTCACCTGCCAGGCGGAGTTGTCGTACCAATAAGGTCGCAGGTTCAAACCCCACCACCGCCGCGAAAAAATTTTTTATTCTCTATTGTCTTCTGGCACTTTTCTACTCACTTCATATCTTGTTACCAACATAAGTGCCTGCTCCACTCACTTTTCTGAATTAAAAATTCACCCCATACACCGGAGCATACTCAATGTCTCAATCGTTTCTATGTTATATGTTTGTGATGAGAATATTGGCTATTAAGCTTAACTGCTGGTCAAAATTACTTCGCGATGGTGGTGAACGAATCGGCGATCTCAAGAAGTGGGTGAGAGAGGGATCTAGAAATGACTTTGGGTTTGAAACGAATATATTAGTGTTCGTGGATAGCTCACACGGTAGAGCCACGCTCTCACCTGCCAGGCGGAGTTGTCGTACCAATAAGGTCGCAGGTTCAAACCCCACCACCGCCGCGAAAAAAAAAATTTTTATTCTCTATTGTCTTCTGGCACTTTTCTACTCACTTCATATCTTGTTGTTACCAACATAAGTGCCTGCTCCACTCACTTTTCTGAATTAAAAATTCACCCCATACACCGGAGCATACTCAATGTCTCAATCGTTTCTATGTTATATGTTTGTGATGAGAATATTGGCTATTAAGCTTAACTGCTGGTCAAAATTACTTCGCGATGGTGGTGAACGAATCGGCGATCTCAAAAAGTGGGTGAGAGAGGGATCTAGAAATGACTTTGGGTTTGAAACAAATAATTTAGTGTTCGTGGATAGCTCACACGGTAGAGCCACGCTCTCACCTGCCAGGCGGAGTTGTCGTACCAATAAGGTCGCAGGTTCAAACCCCACCACCGCCGCGAAAAAAAAATTTTTTATTCTCTATTGTCTTCTGGCACTTTTCTACTCACTTCATATCTTGTTACCAACATAAGTGCCTGCTCCACTCACTTTTCTGAATTAAAAATTCACCCCATACACCGGAGCATACTCAATGTCTCAATCGTTTCTATGTTATATGTTTGTGATGAGAATATTGGCTATTAAGCTTAACTGCTGGTCAAAATTACTTCGCGATGGTGGTGAACGAATCGGCGATCTCAAGAAGTGGGTGAGAGAGGGATCTAGAAATGACTTTGGGTTTGAAACGAATATTTTAGTGTTCGTGGATAGCTCACACGGTAGAGCCACGCTCTCACCTGCCAGGCGGATTGTCGTACCAATAAGGTCGCAGGTTCAAACCCCACCACCGCCGCGAAAAAAATTTTTATTCTCTATTGTCTTCTGGCACTTTTCTACTCACTTCATATCTTGTTGTTAAGCAAATGTCTCAGACTTAGGGATCGAAGAGTAAAAATAATCATAGAACAATGCTTCTAATGCATAAAAGTTTGTCATCATAGACAGCAAAATGTCAACTAGATAATAATACACTATAAAGACCAATGACATATATACCTAGTCTGAAATAATATACCTCATTATTACGACATAAATGTAACATTTTATCGCTAATTTTAGTTATTCTTGCTGCTGAACAAATCCCTGGAATATATACCCAGCTGCCAACATTCCAAAGGGCTAAAATAGTACATCCCCTAACGCATAATACCGTCATGACCCAAAGCAGCAGTGTGTTTGGACAATTAAGTAATATGATCTAGATTTTCTGTTCTTTGTTTAAATTTGATAAGATTAGCATAATCCTTGAACATGCAAGGGCCATTTCCATACACACATAAACTTCAATTTTGCTCTCTTTCCAGATTGCGAAATCGAGACAGTCCTAATTTGGCTGCGGTGTATTATTAAATAATCAATACAAAATCAATTATGTTGATTTTACCTTGAATATAATAGCCATCTCTAAGACCGCCAAACTTTTCCTGACCGGCTGTGTCCCATACATTGAATAAAATGGGTCCTCTGTTGGTGTAGAAAAGTAAAGGATGCACCTCCACTCCCAATGTGGCTGTTGAGTACAGAAAACAGTTGTTTGTTAGGACACTCACAACACTTTTAGATCATTTCAGCACCAGAAAAAAGGAAGGTGTGACAGTCTTTAAAAAAATCTAGATTTACACTTTACATATGAGGAAAGGTAAGACAAGACAAAGTGACTGGTTCAAGTAGGGAACAGATATAGACTCCTAGAGCAAACTATCAATGCAGACATGCCAAATTGAAACTTCAAATTTAGTAATTTTTATGTCAATTTTTAGTAATTTTACAAGGAATTTCGTAATTTCTGAAATTGTATACGAACAACCACAATACTATTATTATTATTATTATTATCATTATTATAGTAGTATAGTAGTAGTAGATCTTCTTATCATTATTAATAAGTATTACTAAGAATTAAAATTTGTAATTTTCCATAGAATTTAGTATTTGGCCATGACATTTGTCTAAAATTCGTAAGATTCGGCATGTATGTGCTTTGAGATCATCGAAAAGTCACATCCCGGCACGCACAGGCTCCCACCAAGAGGCATACACTCAAATGCTTACAACAAAACATGATATCCAAAACAAAACAAAAAATATTGCAGTATACAACAGATGATTTTAAAAAATTTTAAAAACACCTCCCAAAACTAATACTGTACAAGAGCAAGGACAAACGAAGCAATCCATGGGTGCCAGCAGGAAGAAATGCTGAAACCTGAAAATGTTCCTACTGAAAATGCAGCCTAAACTTTACTCTTATTTCATCACCGTTTTTATACCATTATTAAATGATTACACAGCAAACATATTGACAAAATTTGGAAATTAATTTGATTTTAAAACCAGAGGTATTTGACTTCGAGATATCGCGAAACCAGAAATCCGGCACGAACCGAAAAACTGGCACCCATGAAGCAGTCTCATTCCAAGGCAACTTGGAAAACGTGGGGGATAGAAGACAGCAAGTGACCTCCTGCCCATCCAGAAAACAAAAATGATACCAAAATCAAAATGAAGAGGACACAGAGACAAACATAGGGAGAAATTCCAAATATGTTCACCGCTACATTCCAAACTGTAAATATGCAGAGTTGCTCACCTTACATTAAGTTTTATAAATGTTTCTAGTATTTGGGAGGCAGGTAAGCCTTGAGGTTGACAACTATAACTATAATGTAAGTGACAGACGCATTTGGAATTTCTCTACAATCAAAATGAAGAGGAAAAAATTTTACCAATATATCTTTTCTCGAATTCTCCTGTCCTATGTCTTTTGACAAATGTGGTTTTACCAACACCCCCGTCTCCTACAAGAACCAGCTGTAAGAGAAGAGAAAGGGGGGAATGGGCCCAAGCATTAAAAAGGTAGATATGAACTTTGAAACAAATTTTAAACTCAAAATACATTAATTAAACCTAACCAAATGAACTGCAATGAAATAACATTCAATTAGGTACCACTTTTGTATTACTACTACAAATGGTTCAGGTTCAAGACGAAATAGGCATCTTGGTATTCTTTTTTTTTTTTTAAAAAGAAAACACCAAACATATTGGGTGTCACATTTTTTTTTCAAAATCTAGATAATTTCTACAACTGTGCCGAACATCATTAGGATTGAATGGGTTGTAGGATGTTTAACTTGGCCACCAGTGACCAACTTTATATGCTTGGCCCATTTCAACCAGTGGTCAGCTTATAGAGAGCTGTCCATTGAAGTAATTGCCAGTCACAGATTTTGAGCTTATGACAATGGCAAAATTTTGAATAGTAAATTCATTATAACCTTGAAACCGATTATCCTACATTCAAAAGGTATAATAAATGGTTTTAAAGGCCTTTTTATACGTGTAAAAATGAATAATTGATTTTTTACCTTCGAAAAAACATCAGACTATATACTTCATGTGCAGATGACAGAGGAAATGGCTATTTAACCAAAAATCAAATAGTTTGGTTTCTTTATTTTAGTTAAGGGTTTTACGGCGCTTGCAACACAATAAGGCCATATCAGCGCGAGTAAAAAAGAAGAAAATGGGATAGTAAAAAGTTCGAGAATTACAATTAAAGCACCCAAGAAAAGGTAAGACAAAGGGGAATTGATTCAAATAGAGAACAGATGTAGATTCCAAGAGCACACTATCAAAGTACTTAGTTTGAGATCACCTAAAAGTCTCATCCAGGCAAGCACAGGTCCCAACTAAGAGGGATACACTCACAAATCATATACAATATTTACAAGGAAAAAAATATCATCTCCCAAAACTCTAACTCTTTATTTGACTCTTTCCCTCCCAGCTAGGGTATCCGGCCAGGGCCTGGACAAAACCAAGTAATCTCATTCCATGACAAAGACAGAAAGCAAGTTGGAAAACAGGTATATAGGGGGATAGAAGACACAGTGAGTGCCTCCCTGCCCACTGTGGGAGGTAAGGAACCCCACCCAGTCAAATCAAATACAAGAATAAGATGGTCATACCCAATAAAATCTGACCATTTATATTTCTTTAAAAACTTCAAAAATTCGACTACGTTCGACAATCCAATCTACAACAAAGTCAATACCAGAATTAGGGTAGGCTAATCATTTTTACCTTAAAAGTAGCTGTTGGCGTTGGTTGAGCTGGTGCACCCGCCATGTGTCTGGAAACGAAAGTAATCAAATGTCTTATTTATTAGGTATGTCTAACATCATTAGGTGGCATAAATTATAAATCATAGCATTAATAGGGTGGTTAGGTAGATAATAATTCCAATTCAACATATTGTAACTTGGCTCTCTGGACACTCCAAGGACTGTAAAAATAATAAGGCAGGCATTAGGTGTTGCTCTATAATTTTTGATACACATGTCAGTGAAAAAGTAAAAAAGCCAACTCCAAGCTTACCGTCATCAGACATTCCAATATCTAGACAAGAGATATTATTGCCGCTCTATAAAGCACTTGTGAGATTGCACTATGCAAACTGAATTTGGTTTGCTTGCAAAGGAAAAATACGAGCAAATTGAATATGTACAAAGGAGAGCCACAAAACAGGTGCCTCGACTAGACATGATAGAACTTTACAAATGACCAGTGGTGAATATGACCAAGACATGACAGAATTTTTTTACGCAGTGACTATTTCTCCGAATGCTTGGGAAAATAAACTTGATCTCTATTTCTCTGAACGGTTTCCGTTCTCAAGATGTTTTTGGTTATTTGCGAATGTCTGTGTGAATCTGTGAATTTGTATGAATGTTTTGGGGGTTTTTCTTTTGCCAGTGCTTAGGCGCTCTATCTTTTATTCCCAACTTTCTGTTAGACTTGAGTTCGTCTTTCAACTTCTGTTCCCGTCTTGAGACTTTGACTTTGTCTTTGTTATTTATGTGTACTTCTGTTCACTCTTTGATAGTGCAGCGCGAAATGATAAAGTGAACGCGCCCTGGAGTATTCGTGATAGCACAACCTTTGGATAAAATCCGCCTTTGTCAACAAAATACGAATAAAAAAACGCTAGCATGATTTGTGCGAATTTCCTGTCCACTCTGAGCATTTACTTTTGCAGCGACCTCGCTTCCGCAATCCATCAGCTACTGGAGGCTAGCTGACCATTCGGAGAAATCGAGCTGGCCTTTTTAAAAAAATTAATAATTAAAGGTCGACTCATTTCTCAGAACGTTCGGGATAATGATATTTCTATGAACGCTTGGGGATATAAACTTGGAAATTATTTTAGTCTCCCCCCTCCCAAACCCCTACTAGAACAAGATAGGCACTTTGATAAAATTTTCAAACTCAAAATATCTTGATTTGACTAAGTCAGGGGGATGGGACTTAAAAAACATAAAATTTGATACCTTATATTTGTTTCTCTACGACCTACGGTTCCAGAGTTATCTATATTTTTCTATTGAAATTTTTTGTCAATCTTACAGAGAGAATCTGTGATCTCACCGCTGCCTCAAAACCAGCATCTCGCTGCGATCGGGAAATTTTGAGATTTGAAGTCAACATGGCCCACTTAGTGTTTTCAGAAATTTTGTTTCAATTAAAAAATAAATGGCAAGTGTTAGGTATCATTTTAAAGGTCAGAAAATAAGCTTTATTTTCATATAAATCATTTTCATGTATGGAAAAAATTAAGGATGAACGAACACGGAAAAAAATATGAGGTTTTTGTCCAAAAAAGGGGGGTTGATGGCGGGAAAAATAAAATGGAAGTGTCAATTGCCAAGGAGTGAGTCCTTGGTAGTTGACGGTTCATCAATTGCCAAGGAGTCAAATTGGAACTCTTCGACCGCATGTGGTGATTTCAGTCGGGCCTCAATCAGCTGCATGTGGTGATTTCAGTCGAGCCTCGATTTGCGCGCATACGAATCTCGAACCCGGTCACTTTCTTTTCTTCCATTCGCCATTCACTCATTCCTTGTCAATCGTTGTGGAAAGGATCAAGTCAACACTTGTTGGCATTTGTTTTTAATTTTTATGTCTTTTCACGAATTCCAAGATGAGTTAAGATAATAGCAAACAAAAATTACTGTTGATTTCGGATTCACGGGGGGGGGGGGGGGGGGGGGGGGGGGAAACAAGGACGAAGTGGCAAATCCCTGCCAAGATGTCCTAGATTAAAAGAGAAAAGTAAGATTTCCTTTATTTTAAAGGAAATATACTGTACATCGTCTTAATACGGAATAATGAACGTAAAAATATTTGTGCAACAAGATCAATCCGTGGCATTAATAGTAAATAGTTGATGATCTACCAACTGGCAAGGTCCGTAACAAAAAGAGGAAATATAAGAGAGAGAGAGAGAGAGGGGGGGGGGGGAATGACAGAGAAATACATACACAGAGGAAAAAATGGCAGAGAGGGAAAAGAGAAAATGACAGAGAGAGTGTGTGTGATAGAGAAAATAAAAAGAGAAAATGACAGAGAGAGAAAGAAGAGTAAAAGAGAGTATTAATTATTAATACATAACATCACTCTGTGGCAATGCATCACTTCGTGACACTAAAGGTACTCCGTGGCAGTTAAAAGGACACATGCGTAGTTGATGAACTGACACGGTCCTTGGCAATTGACGATTTGACAATTGTCAAGGTCCTTGGCAATTGACGCTACCAAATAAAATAATGAGCGAGTGTATCAATTGTGATGAAATTTGGCAGAGATATTCTTCAATAATTGTCTATCGATGTATGAAGTATAATTAACATGTATCCATAATTTAAAAAGTTCTTATAATTCAAAAATTTATAAATTTTTATTACATAAGCTTTCTGAGAAATACAATCAGGAATTAAGAATGAAATACACCTTTAGAAAGCTTGTTTTGTGCCCTATATAATGATGCCAAAATTAGTCACATAGGTTCACAAATAACGCAATGGTGACCAAAACAGTAAAGGGTCAAGAATAAAGTTCCAAAAAACGAGTTTCGCACCAGTGAGCCTATCGGCGGCCACTGGACTGGAGTTATCAAAGTGCCTAAACAAGAATACTGGGGATGTAAATGTAGGAGCTTTCACTTTCGGAAGGCCTCCCATTTGGGAACAAAAGATTTGAACGAGTGGTGCATCTATAGGACAACCCCTTCTGGATAAAACAGGAGCTGAGCATTGAAGTTGAAGGACATTAGACATTAGTCCTGTAGCTCAGAACTCATCTTATTTCTTATGGTAATGGTATGGTATGGTACTGGTATGTATAAAGATGAAGAAAGGACCTATAGACTATAGGCTGGCTAGGACCTGTGATGGAAACAACTTATAATATAATACT
>NC_088362.1:40887993-40920493 GCF_034508935.2 Berghia stephanieae
TATATATATATATATATATATATATATATATATGGGCGTACTACACAACACAACATACACAGTGATCAGTTCGAATCCTTAGTTTGAATTCTATAATTAAATGCTGAGAGCAATTATGATATCACTTTTGCATCCTTCCCTATATGTTATTTTGTGTTTTCTCTTATTTGTATCGCCTATCTTTTCAGGTTTGTCCTCAATGTCTTAGCTGCACCACTGGAACCCTTGAGCGCTGATGTGGACAAAGTCCAAAGTTACCTCTTGGACACAAGATTTTTGTCTGTCACAAACCACACAACCGTTGCGACGGCCATAATTGAATGCTTAGTCTCCACTGGCATCAAGTTTACTGACGTCGTCACCGTAAACACAGACAATGCAGCATACATGAGGAAGGCTTTCAATGATGTATTGAAAGGGCTCATGCCAAATGCTACGCATATCACATGCATGGCTCATATCATGAGCCTAGTGGGTGATGCCTTCAGAAAGCCCTTCAATCGCACCAACAAATTCGTCAAAGCTGCAAATGCGATATTTTGGAACGCCAATGCCAGAAAGGCAAGATATCTGCGATTCCTGACACCACTCGTCAAATCTCCAAAGATGCCTCCAAACCCAATCGCTACACGGTGAGATTTTGAGAATTTTCCTTTCTTGGTCATGATTCATCTGGGTCTTTAAAAAAACTTTTTTCACCTAAAGGTGACACATTGTTAATATTGGATATTGACAAATAGGAGGGTCAGTCATTCTTATTACCTAATTTGATATTTTAGTAAACATATTTAGTAGTATCATGTTACAGTTATAGTAATCTGCTCCCTTTTTTTTGTTGAAAAGATGAGCTTTAATTAAGTATCTGACTGGGAAAGTGCTTGCTATGGCTTAATAGAATTGATTATTCCATTATGTTATCTTTTTAGATTGTCATCATTTTTTATTTCAAAGTTAGTTTGCTTTAACCATTGATATAAGAAAATGCACTAGAATTTTTAAAAATAAATATTGGAAGCTATCTTGCACAATTATTTCGGGGTAAAGTAAGAGGGTCATAGTCAACCATTAAAGTCAATGCCTAACATTAGTCCTCACTAGGTCAAGTCATATGATGATGGTAAATTCAACAGACTATACTATAAGGCCAAAAACTGATAGATTAAGTAGGTATAATGTTATCTTCTTTTCAAATAAAAATTCAATTTAACAAATGAATTAAAAATGCATCATTTCTTTTACTTCCTTTTCAAAATCCAGATGGAATTGTTGGTTTGAAGCGGTCTCATACCATGAGAAAAATTTGCAGCACTTTGCCACATTCATTGCGAAGGAAATGGAGCACTGTGGGCGCACGGCTCCAGAGTCGTTAGTCTACTTGAATGATATCCTCTGCTCGGTGTCGGAGCGCCAGTTAATTCAAGCAGAGATGAGCTTTATAATCCAGCAGTCTCAGTCCATCGTTGTAGCTACTGATGTATTCCAAAGCCAACGTCCAATCGCCATGACAGTAAATATTCATTTTCTCCTCCTACCTTTAAATCTTATTTTATAAGATTAAGAGCAGGTATCATTATTAATGAAACGATTCCATCTTTGTTGAAACTCTGCCTTTGGACACAACATTATAGTTGAATGTCTTTGACTAGAGCAAGAAAAGAATTACAAAACAAAAATACTTTCTTATGTTTTTTAATCCTTGCCTTATTCTTATTTCTATTTTCAACAGGCGTGGTCAAAGCTCATGGAAATTAAGGACCAGTTTTCATCTTGCCATGTGACCCTACAAGATGTAGAAAGACACTGTCCGCATGACCTGGACCAACATCTCAAGCTTCAGCTCCAGGATAGTTTTTGTCAAGCTTTCTCTTTGGCCAATGAAAAGCTTGAGAAATATTCATCGACGGAAGGCCAACCAGGGATGGAATTATTGAAGGAGATACCTTTCTTCAATCCTTGCAATTTAGTGTTCATTGCTGACTCTGATATTGATTCTTTGACCATTCCTGGTATTCATGAAGTACCTCGTGTAGAAGTACTTCGATATAAAGAGTCTCTTGGTCCAAGAGCAGTGTCGGCATCTGGAGGCATTCCACTTGATCTGACTGTTTTTTGGAACAGTGTTAGCTCAGATGTTCCCCATCTTGCTACGCTGGCAAAGAGATACATATACACCTGCCTTAATTCTGCTGATGCTGAGAGGTCCTTCTCCATTTATAATCTTGTATTTTCAGACAGGAGAAGGCGGCTCAACGAAGCAAACTTAAAGGCTTTGGTGTTCCTTTATTATAACAGTTTTATTTCCTATGAATATCTTGTTTAATTAAATTTTGATACCTCTCTTTGCAGGTTTTTCGTACTTTTGTTTTGATATAAGATTAAGATTGATGTTTTAAATCATTTTTCATTCTGATCTGCACCTGAGTGACTTTTGTGTGCATCTTCAGATCATTGTAGTATTTGGGGTCCCCGGGAACGAAAAAAAGTTATCCGATTAGTTAACAAAATTTGCAAAATTTGGCAATTTTTACGGCAAAATGTGGCAAATTTTTCTATTTTTTGTGGCAAAATTGTCATTTTTTTGTGGCAAAATTTGGCAAAATTTGGGATTTCAAATGGCAATTTTCCGCGATGCCAGAATAGCGCCGTGAACACGTCTTCTCCAGGCCGTCCTGTCGGCTGCAGTGGTACAAGCCTCCCTCCAGGATTCAAATTCCACTTTGCTTATTTCCTTTTCAACTGTCCTCCTCCATGTTTCTCTTGATATTCCCCTCTTCCTCTTGCTGTCAGGTGTCCATGTTAAAGACACACGAATGAGGCCGTTACGCGGCATTCTTAAAACATGTCCTACCCATCTCTTTCTTCTGAGGATCACTATTTTGCTTAACCCTCTCCTTATCAACCAAAGGAAAATCGTCGCATTCGTTACGATCCAATTGCACTTTTATCATTCAGATTTCTTTTGTAAATCACACAATTTAAAGACAAATGATTTATTATAGTTATTAAAACGTTACACTGTGTTGTAGAGTTAATTTTGGTGATCAATATTATGCATAGAATATATTTGTTGCTTTTATGTTTGAGTAAGAAAAAACTATTTTTAGGGAAAATTCTGAACATGGCTGGTAAGGAAAGGGTTAAAGAAGGGATATTTGCTCTATTTCTGATCACCTCATTTGGCACTTTCATTGGCCACAGTGTTAAAAAAAAAAACAAAGAAAAAAGACAAAAACAAAAAAATAAATAAATTAAAAAAAAAACCCAACAAAAACGCCTTGAAGCGTTATGAAGAAATGTAACCAGTGTCTCTGGGGTTTATTTCACTGTTAATATGCAAACGTTCTGGGAATAGAACATATCCATGTCTTACTATTCGCTTGATCTGCTCGAAGGCGTTAATCTTTTCCCATTCCTGGCTGATGTTGTTTGATCCCAGTATAGTTTCTTTACGATTCCATGCTATTTTCCACCTGTGTCTTTTATGTTTGTTTGTTATTGTTTAGGTATTTTCTTGGGGTTTTTTATCTCTCAAAAAAGGAACTATATATTTAACTGGTTTCCTTCCCAGCCAAAGGACTCCAGCAAGGGCCAGGACAATACCAAAATTATAATGTCATTCCAAGACCAAAACATAAGGCAACATGGAAAAGGAAAACCGAGGTTTTTTTTTTTTTAAATTCGTTGTGAGAGGTTTTACGGCTCTTGCAACACTTTTAGGTCATTTAAATATGTCAGCGCCAAAAGGCGCATAAGGCCTGGTCCTTCCATTTCGTCCAGTCCTTGGATATGAATGGTCCTAGGCCTCTGTCAGGAGTGCCATCAATTTTCGTTACTCTCCCTTTTCACCATGCTGCGCCATAATATTATTATTATTATTGTTTTTGACCTGTTTTCCCCTCTCATTTCCTCTGGAATCCATCCCAATGCCACTACAGAATTCTTTTCCTCTCTCTTCAATTCAATAGTCTGATGTCACGTCTGATGTTACCCAGCAACGGCGCCACCATGGTTCTAAATTAAACAAAGAAAAGCTGTACTTTTTATTCTTCATGCTGGCTAGAACATTTCATATGTCTTGTGATCAGAATGTGTAAAAGTCAAAACATGATCAGATTTATAATGGTTTTTCTCTCCTCTGGATACGCTTTTATGCTCGTCGGAGAAATATTTTATAAGGGCGTCTGCCATTGTTCCGACAGTTTAGAGCCAGTTACTAGGTTACCATGCGTCATTACGAGGGAAGTGACGTTACGACTGTTGAAGCGTATTCCAGAATCCTCTCATTCCTTACACGTTGATGCCATCTTACTCTAAATATTCTCCTCTAGCGTTTAGTTTGGAAGGCATCCAGTTTCCTTCTTCTTGTTAGATTCCATGTGTCAGAGCTATGTGAAGGAGCACAGGGCTCACGTTTTAAACAGCCTAACCTTCGGCCTTCGTCTTCCTTCCTACACCTCTTGTGTTCCAGATTATACCAATAAATAATAATGTGAAATTGAATGTAAGCTTCAATTTAATTACAAAAACAGATCAAATGAACGTTTCGGATTTCCCCTTTATCAACAAAACAGGATGTTTCATTCATACTGTTTTGTTGATAAAGGGGAAACCCGAAACGTTCATTTGATCTGTTTTTGTAATTAAATTGAAGCTTACATTCAATTTCACATTATTATTTATTTCTTCGAGCTTCGAGCAGCAACATTTACATTACCCAGATTATACCAAGCATCTGAAATGCTCCACTTGCAAACCCTTTCCTCCTCCATATATCTGATGTATCCCTTACATCTTTACTAACAAATACTCATAGGTATGTAAACATTTCCATATCATCCATCTCTCCTTCTTTTACTTTCAGCTTTTCCTCTTTCTTACTATTCACTTTCATGCACGTATCTTTTCTTGTGTTAATTATGAGACCTGTCCGGTTTGTATATTTTTCAAGTCACGTGGTTTTGTTATGCAGATGCTCATTCTTGGTGAAATGAGAGCAAATTGTCGTAAGCAAATTCAAAGGTCTTTGGAGTAGTATTGAAATTCCATCTTATGCCTAAGTTAACAGTACCAAAGAACAATTATGTGTTTAAAACTAAAAACCAATAAAGTACATCACCGAGGGATGATTTACAAGGGAAAAAAATATCATCTCTCAAAAACAAAAACAAATAAACAAAACAAAAAAAAAAGAACTCGTCATTCAGCTAAGGATGCCTGCTAGGACCAGGAGAAAAATTAGCAATGTCAGTTTTTGAAGGATTTTACGGCGCTTGCGACAGAGTTAGGTCATTTCAGCGCCAGTGAAATAGAAAAAAAGGGGGAAATATTCTTGACCTACAATTAAAAGCACCCCAGAAAAAGTAAGATAAAGAGGACTGGTTCAAATAGGGACAATTGTGCTTAGTTTGAGATCAACTAGAAGTCTCTTCCAGAGACAAGCATAAAATCCCACTGAGGAATGCACACACGTTTATAAAATCTATTCAAAACAAAGCCATAACAGTACACACTTGAGAAACGATTTAGAAGGGGAATCATCTTCCAAAACTTGTTTGTTTTTATGTTTTTAAGGGTTTTACGCCGCTTGCAACACATTAAGGTCATATCAGCGCCAGTAAAAAGGAAGAAAATGGGAAAGTAAAAAGTTCAAGAATTACAATTAAAGCACCCAAGAAAAGGTAAGACAAAGGGGAATTGGTTCAAATAGGAAACAAATGTAGATTCCAAGAGCACACTATCAAACTACATCGTTTGAGATCACCTAAAAATCTCACTGGTCCCCACTAAGAGGAATACACTCAAATGTTTACAAATTATATATAACACGTAAACAAAACATAACAAAGTTCATAACAGAGAGATGATTTACAAGGAAAAAAATATCATCTCCCAAAACTAACTATACATTTGACTGTTTCCCACTCAGCCAGGACATCCTACCAGGACCAGGACAAAACCAAGTAATCTCATTCTTATTCCAAGACAAAGACAGAAAGCCAACGGAAAACAGATATAGGGGGATAGAAGAGACAATAAGTACCTCCCTGCCCACTATGGGAGGTCAGGAACCCCACCCAGTCTTCCAAAACTAAAACTATACTAAAACTGCTTCCTTCCTCAGCCACGGCCTGGTCAAAATCAAGTAATCTCATTCCAAGACAAAGATATAGAAAGCAACACGGAGAATGAAATACAGGGGATAAAAGTAAAAGACACAGCAACAGTGACCTCATCGTTCACCATGGGAGGTCAAAAGACCCCACATCACAGATATAGGATAGAAGACACTGCAAGTGCAAGAGTAACCCCTCTGCCCACCATGGCAGGTTAAATAACTCAATCCAACGATCTATTGTTTGTTTGTTTTTGAGGGTTTTACGGCGCTTGCAACACATTAAGGTCATATCAGCGCCAGTAAAAAGGAAGAAATGGGATAGTAAAAAGTTATAGAATTCAATTAAAGCACCCAAGAAAAGGTAAGACAAAGGGGAATTTGTTCAAATAGGAAACAGATGTAGATTCCAAGAGCACACCATCAAAGTACTTAGTTTAAGATCACCTAAAAGTCTCATCCAGACACAAGCACAGGTCCCGACTAAGAGGAATACACTCAAATGTTAACAAATCAAATATAACATGTAAATAAAACATAATACAGTACATAACAGAGAGATGATTTACAAGGAAAAAAAATATCATCTCCCAAAGCAATAACTATACATTCGACTGTTTCCCTCTCAGCCAAGGACTCCGACCAAGGTTAGGACAAAACCAAGCAATCTCACTCCAAGACAAAGACAGAAAGCATGTTGGAAAACAGATATAAGGGGATAGAAGACACAGTATGTACCTCCCTGCCCGCTATGGGAGGTCAGGATCCCCACCCAGCCAACGATCTATGTCTAGTTGACTAAGAATATCTGTGATATTCTACGTTGACTCTGCCAACTGGTATGATCTGTATAACATAGATTTTAGCATTTTAGATAGCAATTTACTTATGTGGTTAGAATCAAAATAGCTATTCTCGTTCCTCAACCTTTTACAAATCCATAAGTCTGGACAGAAGCCACTTGACCCTTTCAGTAGATCCTACCAATCTTCCACCCATCAGAGAGGTTTTAAGGGTTTTACGGCGCTTGCAACACATTAAGGTCATATCAGCGCCAGTAAAATGGAAGAAAATGGGAAAGTAAAAAGTTATAGAATTACAATTAAAGCACAAAAGAAAAGATAAGACAAAGGGGAACTGGTTCAAATAGGAAACAGGTGTAGATTCCAAGAGCACACTTCAAAGTACTTAGTTTGAGATCACCTAAAAGTCTCATCCAGACACAAGCACAGGTCCCCACCAAGAGGAATACACTCAAATATATAATATGTAAACAAAACAATACAGTGTATAACAGAGAGATGATTCACAAGGAAAGAAACATCATCTCCCAAAACTAACTATACATTTGACTGTTATCCTCCTAGCCAGGGTATCCAACCAGAGCCAGAACAAAATCAAGTAATCTCATTCCAAGACAAAGACAGAAAGCAAGTTGGAAAACAGATATAGATGGATAGAAGACACAGTAATGTTTGTTTGTTTTTGAGGGTTTTTAGGCGCTTGCAACACATTAAGGTCATATCAGCGCCAGTAAAAAGGAAGAAATGGGATAGTAAAAAGTTATAGAATTCAATTAAAGCACTCAAGAAAAGGTAAGACAAAGGGGAATTTGTTCAAATAGGAAACAGATGTAGATTCCAAGAGCACACCATCAAAGTACTTAGTTTGAGATCACCTAAAAGTCTCATCCAGACACAAGCACAGGTCCCCACTAAGAGGAACACACTCAAATGTTAACAAATCAAATATAACATGTAAATAAAACATAATACAGTACATAACAGAGAGATGATTTACAAGGAAAAAAATATCATCTCCCAAGGCAATAACTATACATTCGACTGTTTCCCTCTCAGCCAAGGACTCCGACCAAGGTCAGGACAAAACCAAGCAATCTCACTCCAAGACAAAGACAGAAGGCTATTGGAAAACAGATAAGAGGGGATAGGAGACACAGCAAGTACTTCCCTGCCCACTATGGGAAGTAGGAACCCCACCCAGGAAGACACAGTAAGTACCTCCCTGCCCACTATGGGAGTCAGGAAATCCACCCAGCAGCCATAAGAGAGAACAAAAAACAAATCTTTAACAAAAGTGATCATAGAATTTTAATTGTCACAAGCATAAATAAAAGAACAAAGAATGAGAATTTAAAAATAAATTTAAAAAACGAACAAACTAACAAAAAAAAAAAAAAAGCATTACAAAAAAAGAAAAACAAACAAAAAACATGTCTAGTGAAATCACGATTGAATTCTTTTTAGAAAGCCCTGAAAGACGTAGTTTGAAACCGTAAATAAGTATTTATCTTCACAAAATGAAAAAGCATACCCAAGTTATTGACAATGAAAATAAATAACAATCTTAAGATTCATGGGGCAAACTTGACCCTATTTTAAAATTATGATAATATAGATATAGATACACTGAGTTGATTTTTCTCTTTAAAATTTAAAATCACACAATTCGAACTTCCAACCAATTCGCCAGCTCGCTTATTGAATTTTTTAACACAGCACGCGTAGGAATACAATATTACACTCTTAACACGCGTGGAATACATTATACACTCCTGTGTGCTTGATTGAGAGATTATGATCATTACATAATTATTAACACATCATAACCGTTATTGTCAATAATATTCGAATCAAACAACCATGGCAAAATTAAAAAATAATTAAGAAAAAAAACAACTTTCAATGCCATTACACAAAAGATTCTGACATTAAGATTACACATAATATATTAGTATACATAGTAATCAATATTTATATAACATAATATGGTAGAAATAATGGAAATATACAAAAACATTTAAATAGTATTATAAAGATGACAACAAAAATAAATTGTTGATGTCCTTTAACACAAAATGCTTAAACTTCACATAATAGAGGCAACATTGAGCGTCTTACAATCCTATCATTGAAAATAACTATTTTGCTTTCATCATTTATAGGAAAACTTGTGGAAAAAACTCTACTATTATACGTGTATGATTATTTTTCTACTTGGGGAAAATCTCTAGACTGTTTTACATTTATGAGTTGTTTTTTTTTTTTCCACTTGGGAAAATCCTTACTTTCACTTTCACTTTTCCTAACTAGGCAAATTTTCAAACTCAATGCAGTATTAACATATCCAATATTTTGCGTACACAAATAGTTCTTTCCTCTCTATGGCATTCTGACCATTTCATTGTTTTTGTTTTTGTTTTTAAGGGTTTTACGGCGCTTCCAACACATTTAGGTTATATCAGCGCCAGTAAAAAGGAAGAAAATGGGATAGTAAAAAGTTATAGAATTACAATTAAAGCACCCAAGAAAAAGTAAGACGTAGGGGAACTAGGAACAAATAGGGATCAGATGTAGATTCCAAGAGCATACCACCAATGTACTTAGTTTGAGATCACCTATAAGTCTCATCCGGACACAAGCACAAAATCCAACAAAGAGGAATACACTCAAATGCTTACATTATACATTGGAAATAACAATTATAATAATACACAACAGAGAGATGATTTACAAGGAAAAAAACATCATCTCCCAAAACAATAACTATGCATTTGACTGTTTCCCTCCGAGCTAGGACTCCGGCCAGGGCCAGGATAAAACCAAGTAATCTCATTCCAAGACAAAGACAGAATAAGGGGATAGAAGACACAGTATGTACCCCCCTGCCCACTATGGAGGTCAGGAACCCCACCCATTGACCATTTCATTGAACACACAAAACAGCTTAGAGATGATAATATGAGTCCTAATATTACTTACAACATTTAACGATGTTCCAGTTGTTATATATAAAAGTTGCAACTTTTTTGCTCAAATTTCTCCACTTGATTTTGCAAAAAAGTTCAGTTACATAATCTTTGAAATAATAATACCAATAATATGACAATATTAATAATAATAATAATAATAATAATAATAATAATAATAATAATAATAATAATAATAATAATAATAATAATAATAATAATAGTAATTGTAATAATAATAATAATAATAATAATAATAATAATAATAATAATAATAATAATAATAATAATAATAATACTAGTAATAATAATGTTTTGTTTTCAAAAGTTTTACGGCACTTTTAGGTCATTTCAGCGCCAAAGAAGATGGAATAGTATATCTATATTTCCAAGTAAAACCACTTAAGAATAAGAGAAAGTGAACCGTTTTTTTAAAAAGGGATTTACGGCGCTTGCGAAACATTTAGGTCATTTCAGCGTCAGTAAAAAGGAAGAAAATGGGACAGTAAAAATTTAAAGACTTACAATTAAAAGTGCACAAGAAAAGTAAGACAAAGGGAAATGGCCCACTATAGGAGGTTAGAAACCCCACCCAGAGAAAATGAACTGGATCAAATGGGAAACAAGTAGATTCCAGGAGAAGACTACCAATGAGCTTAGGTTGAGAACACTGAAAAGTCCCATCCAGACACAAGCACAGGATCCGACTAATAAAGATGCTTATGAAATATTAAATTCAAAACAAACAAACAAACAAACAAAAAAACCCATAAAAAACTATGGCAATACATAACAGAGAGATGATTTACAAGGGAAAACTACATCATCTCCCAAAAATAATACAAAATATTGTTTCCCACAAAGCAAAAGACTCAGGGCTACGACAAAACCAAGTAATTTCATCCCAATACAAAGCAACATGGAAAAGGAAAACGGATTCAGGTGGATAGAAGACATAGTGAGAGTGACCCCCCCCCCCCCCCCCCCAATGGGAGGAATAATAATAATAATAATAATAATAATAATAATAATAATAATAATAATATGAAATAATAATATTAATAATCATAATAATAATAATAATAATGATAATAATAACAATAATGATGATGATGAATAATAATAATAATAATAAAATAATAATAATAATAATAATAATAATAATAATAATAAATAATAATAATAATAATCTATTTATTTACAATGCCAAGCATTTCAATTTTGATTGATTATAAATGATTAAATAAAACAAATTTTCATGACACATGAGCTAGAAACTGTGGAATTTCTCGAACAGAATCCCTTTCGAGAAAATGTGATCAACACTTTTAACATCGGTATTGTGTCAGGGTAAACAGGAGGCTGGAAATTAGATTAAATCAATAATATTTGACTTCAGTTAATTGCATTCATTAAATTGAGATCATCAGGCGCCCAAAATTAAAATGTTGAAATCCTGATAATTTTAGCTACACTCCAGCACGGTTTCATCGAACTCCTCGGGAAAAGCAAAAATGTTCGAGGAAACTGTAGTTCTAAGAAACTGTACATTGCCATTGAATTTGATGGGGAGGAGGGCAGTGTGGCTCAGTGGTATGGTCTTTGCTTCGTACCCGAAAGATACCTAGTTTGAATGTCCACCGTGTTATGTGGCCTTCAGCAAGCTACCTCTCCGTAGCTCAATTTGTGGCGCTGTGCTGCGGCTGACACCTGGGTTATTCCAGTCTTCCTTTGGAATAGGCCCTAAGACAAAGTTCTGCTTGAGGATGAATAAAGAGAACTATCTACTTTATTGATAAGTAAGTTACAAGCGGTTGGTGTTTGTGTGTGTGCGTATGAATGTGTATGTGTGTGTGTGTGTGTGTGTGTGTGTGTTGGGGGGGGGGGGGTTACTGTATCACAACATTCATTTACCATGGTAGCCAACCATAATCATGGTGCATGGCATTGGAATTGGAACTAATGGCGAAGTGATAAGAAAAAAAACCAGAGAGATGATTTTTATGCGAAACGGTGTTGAAGTGTGTCAGTGGCTGTGAACGTCTGCTTGTGTATCATACTGCATACACACACATGCAGTGTAACAGATACACAAATAAGTAACTGTCGATGATACAGTAAGTCATCAGTGGTCGAAATCACCGGGTGCATGAAAAACAATTCAAGTAATTAATTAATTAATTTTTCTTACATTGGCTGGGTGAAATTAGTTCGAGGAAACCGTGTTTGAGGCAAAAATTAGTTCGAGGAAGGAATGGAATGATAAAGAATAATAAGGAAAAAATTCTGGACATTCGAAAGAGTTCGAAGAAACCGTGTGTTCAACAAAACCATGCTGGAGTGTATTATTTTGCATTTATTGGGTTTTACGGCACTATCGACATATTAAGATAATTTCAGCACCAGCAAAAAGGAATAAAATGGGATTGTGAAAAAAAATTATAGACTTGCAAGTAAAGGTACCAAACTCAAGAAAAAGCAAGTAAGACAAAGGGGAATTGCGTCAAATAGGAAACAGATATAGATTCCAAGAGCACACCATCAATGTACTTAGTTGGAGATCACTTAAAAGTTTCTTCCAGGCACCAGCACAGGTCCCTACCAAGAGGAACACACTCAAATGTTTACAAGACAGAGAAATATAAATATAACGATCAGTACATAACACAGAGATGATTTACAAGGAAAAAATATCACCTCCAAAAAACACACACTATACATTTGACTGTTTCCCTCCATGCCAAGGACTCCGGCAAAGGCCAGGACAAAACCAAGTAATCCCATTCCACAACAAAGACAGAAAGTAACTGAGAAAACAGATGTAGGTGGATATAGAAGATGCAATAAGTGACCTCCTGCCCACCATGGGAGGTGGAAAGACCCCACCCAGTAATTTTAGCTTTGAAATCCATTTCCTTCATCTGGTTCATCCTGACATAAAACCAGATTGACGGGGCAGGTCACAAATGATACAAAGTAGTTTAAGTATATCTGCCATTTTACATGAAACAGTGGAATGAAATTCTAAAAAGTATGTTACCTATGAATCTTCACAATATAATAGGCACAATAAAACCCAATTTCCCCCCCCCCCCCAACCAAGCAAAAAAACAAAACAAAAGAAAACAAAAGAAACAAACCAAAACAACCCCCCCCTCCCAAAATAAAAGAAAAAAAAAAGAGAAAAAAACCGCAGGTCATTATCGCGTTACTTTTTTAACCAGAAAAGGCAAAAGCTGGGTTAACTTTCCTACAATTAAAACCAACATATTTGAAATTCCAAAATGATGTCAAAATTTGCATGGTCAAACATTGTATTTGTTTTGTATTTCATTTTTAGAAGCTTAGCAGCACTTGCTATATCATTGGATTATTTTAACCATTAGGGAAAATAGGATGACAAGAAAGTGAAAATCTATACCAAGAATTTATTTGCACTGAAGAGTGTCCTGTAAAAAAAATAAAAGATGATGGCTTTTTAAACAATTTATTCAATTGTTTGCTTTGTTTATTTTAACTCACTCAACCCTAACACCGACTTTATCCATAGTTTACCCGTGTTACTTTTACCCCATGCCTATTAATTACAATTTTATTGAGACAAATTATAGGCGTTAATGTTTTTCATTTTTACATGTTAATGGTAGTTGAATAAATCTATCTATGCACATGTTCATTTTAAATACATTTTTTTCCAATTTTGAAAAGTAGCAAAGATCTTCAGGATTGAGTGAGTTAAGAAGGGGCTTTTAAATTTTAAGCATTTAAAAATCTTTAGGTTATTTCAGGGCCAGTAAAGGAAGAACATGGGACAATCAAAAGATCATAGATGTATGTTTTGAGAATACCTCCATCGACAAACTTGCAAGTGCAAGTAAAAATACATAGGAGGTGCTTGTTCTAACAGGGAAACGAGTAGAATCAAGAGCAACCTATCAAAATATCTATCTGACTTCACCTTAACGTTTTACTCAAACGCATCCCCCCCCCCCCCCCCCCCCCCCCCCGCACCATCCTCCTTTAAGAATAGATCAAATTTGTGATGATAAAATCTTTGACTCGCTGTACTGCCAACTAAAATTCGTCCTCCCTAATCAAATTTCAAAACGTGAAAAGAAAAGCTCTCATTTTGCAATGGGTACGGATAACAACAAAATGTAACATCAACTCCATAGTCCATCAATTCTTGATATTTACAATTATAATAGGGCCACATTAATATAATTATGTCTATCTTGATTCTATCTGATTATCAATGGTTAGATTCCAAGCATTCTACAGCAATCTAGTAGATATAAATTTTCACTTGAAAAATTAGGCACATATCAATAATTACAATCATCTTTTATAAATGAGCCTTACGCCTGCATGATTATGGACTTCGATTCATTTCTTTAGCAAAGACTAGAAATATGGTATCTGCTTAACAAAAACAAAATATGTTTGGCAAATTGAAATGGACTAAAACATTCATGATAAAGAAACTGAATAAATATTTTTTTTAATTGAAAAAAAAAAAAGACAATACAAAAAATTACGTACTTAAAAAAAATATCAAGGATTATAAAGACAGAAATAATGCTGCACATCTTAATACATATTTGAAATATAAGTTAAAGAAATGAAAATATTACATTTAATTCTGATGAAACATTAAACATGATAAGGGATAGCAGCTAACAAAGAAAAAAAAATATTCACACAATAATGTTATGCCTCAAGTTATAAATTCGAGACTGAATTTCTTTCATTAATCATCTGCTAAATCTGCAAATCCAACTGTTTTTCACCAAGAGAGCAATAACAGCAGTGGGAGTCAATGAAGCTTCTATTGATCTGTTTGTGAAAATGGTATGGTGAGGTGTCAGCTTAGACTAAAATTGAATCGTACCGGTCGTTGGAGTAATTATTCTTTCTTTCCCCACATCAAATAATCGCTAGGGACACTTTTGCTTTTAGGTCATATCATTGCAAGGAAAAAGGAAGATGATAAAATACCTATGACATAAATTTTAATCTCGACAAATGAAATCATAATAGAAGGTCTTGTTTAATTTTACTTTCAAATTTGTAGTTTTGCAACTAATTTTTACATTATACATTTTTTACTTTTGGGGCCTTTGATGAAAGACTTAACGGAAAGAGAGTAAAAAAAAAAACCCCAAAACAAATGGAAATAACATAGCAGAGCAAAAACAACTAAAAATCATCTGAAAAACAAATAATATAAATACATCAGGACTGAACAAATTGTGATCTATTTGGGTGAATATATTATATTTAAAAAATCTCTTTATATTTCTTTTGAAAGAGAGAAAAAGAAAAGGTATGATATTATACAAACAGAATCTCCTGCACTTGGATACAACGAGACTAGGCTATATCAGAAAATTTCTACAAGCCCTTTTATCACTGTTGTAAAAGAGTATTCATAATGACGATAATTATTTCTCTAGAGCCCAATCCAACATTGGCAACTCATATATCTAAACAGCAAGAGGTAAAAAATACAGACTTTCTAGTTTTTTATATCAATCCGCTTTTGAATAGATTCTGCAATTCTGTTTGGATGGGAAACAGCACTGAGTACAAAACTCAAAAACGAAAAAAACAACAAATATAACAAAAAAATAAAAAATAAATTAAAAAAAAAATAATTAAAATTTTAAAAACCCAAAGAAACCAACTTTTGCTGATATACCTACCATTGGCGAATTGCCTTGAATGTAGACCTAACTTCCTATCTCTTTCAAGAGTTGATGAGCATTGCAGTTAACTTTTTTGCTGTTCTTTGTTAGCTAATGTAGGTTTTGAGCCCTCCCTAAAATCCATTTGATGCATTTCTTCTTTGATGGAAATGTTATATTTAATTGTTGTTCAGTTATTTATGTGGCTCAAATAAACAAATAAAAGATTTGCATGCAAGTAAAACAAAAATATTTTGCTGGTTTTGAGGTGAATTACCAAGTGTGACTTATTGAAAAATAAAAGGTTACAAAATATTCTAAATTTATCAACAATTATTGACCGTGTGCGAAAGCAAATCACATAATTCTATCAATATATCTCAGTCTATTTTGCTAATTTTTGTGTACCCAAGATTTCATTTATTGGTGACACAATCCGCGATGAAAACCGTTGATAGCTGTGTTAAGTCTTTTCCTTGGGCTTTTAGAATAGCTTGTAGAAAAGTAGTCAATGTATCGTGTGATTCCCTTAGTTAACCCAGACCTTTTTTAAAACATAAACTCTTTAGAAAAAAAATACCAATAACATCAACAATATGGCAACTTCATTGAATCATCAATAAAAAATAATTTTCATAAGAAATGGAGAATAGACAAATGAAGCGTTAAATCACATGCATCTGGCGGATGAGAGCTCAAAAAAGAATAACGACAACAACCAAATAAAATTTAAAAAAACAAGAATGACATAAAGGACATGAAAATATATCAAATTATTGTACAGATTCTATCCACAGTCTGGGTGAAAACTGTCATCACTATCTTTCAATCACAAATAAACAAATCTCCAAAAATTTGTATGTATTTCATCACATTTACTTTTACATCCAATGGTGGAGTGGCAACATGAATCTTGTCAATTACATTAAAATAAAAAAACCCCAATAATAATGCATCACTAAGCTTTCGCAGTAAACAATAGAGGATAGAAACTAATGTAAGTGGCTAGGTAATGTACCGATTAGTTTTAGAAGTTAAAAGACACTAGGGACATTGTTAGTTTTTAGATCATATCATCATATATAAAATTTACTTGCTAACTTGAAATTAATATTTTAAAACGTTGTAGTTCTCAGTGGAAAAAAATGACTACAAAAAAATTATTGATTAACAATTTGCAATCAATATGATAAAATAGTTTCTAAATATATATGCTGTGACACCAAACTTTCTGTATTTTCGACCAGTTTCATTGCACTTAACAGGCTTACATAGCCCTGTAGTTGAAGGCAAAAATCTGTAGTTGTACAGATTCTTTTGTAGTAATTGACACGTCTGGCCAATTAGATCGATTTTGACAGTTCCTGCAAAACTCTTGGACAGAAAAAGTAATAAGACAAAGGGGACTTGCTCAAGAAAATAATGAGAAAATCCCAGCAGTAACCTATCCATGAAATTGATTTTTACTTTTGTTAAGGGATTTTGACAACACTTGTTATACTTGTAGGTCAACATCAACGCGAGTAAAAAGAAGGAAGATAATGGATCAATCAAAGTTACAAGATTAAATTGCGCTTACAGTCACTCACGAAAAAAAAGGTAAGACAAGGGGACTAGTTTAAACTGGGAAAAGAATTAGATTTCAAGAGTAATCAATTCCTGCACCTAGTTTGAGATCACATAAAATTCCAATCCATATACAAGCACAAAGTCCCATCAGGGGATTTGTGTAATCAACAACAATGTGAGTTAACATAAGACACCTTATGGAAAGATTATCTAAATGGAATAAAAATCATTTCTCATGTAAGAATATAATATGACAACAGTGACCATACTCTAGTGACGTGTCGTGGTCTTCAACCCAAGATTTTCTTTCAGTGTTTGGGCACAGGAGAACTCAGTTCATTTGATAGCAAATGACCCAATTATTTTTTCCCTACAGTACACAATTGTTCTCTTGTTTCCATTCAGCTAGTGAAGAAACAAAACATCAAAACAAACAATCTCAGCAAAGGACAGTTACAAAGGAAGCTCTGGTTTCTACTTCCCAGTTGTGAAATGATGGAAAGGAAGATGAAATATAAAATGAAATTGCCAATTTTTCACCAAAAGTGTGAACATAAGAACATAAAATAACAACATGTAATATGAATAATTGTAAGTGGCTTGGTGATGCATGAGGGCATTTAACAAAATTTGATTCAAATATCACACAGATATATATTCACATGGTAATCATCGACACATCACATTATGTTATATTCTACAGTAACAAGATTTGACGAGCATGAATTATGCAAAGGCTTAAGTTCTAGCAAATTTACATAAAGCTGAGCATATGAGGTATGGATAGATATTTCAATCTATGTTGCAATGCCTTAAACCAACAACTCGGGCAGTAACACTCAATATGGAATTTTCATCAAGCCAGAAAAACCGGTTATACAAAAGTGTAGTTAAATGTCTTTTCCCATTCATTAAGATGAATGATCAAATTAAAGGGTGAATTAACTGCCAATTAACTGCAATGGATGAGAGGTTGTCTTCTAAGGGTAAAAAAATAAAGTAACAAAATTCTCCATTCCGCAACCCCCTATGAAACACCAAAAAAATCCCCAAAAAAACTTCTAGCTCTCAAGAAATATATCCCTGGTTCAGAGGTATTCAACAAAGCAGTCGACTGTCATGACAATGCCTCTGCCTTAAAGTCATTGTTTACAATTGAACTATTCATTGCAGTATCAACAAACTCTCAGGGTCAAAAGAATAAGGATTTTTATCATTATTAATAATAAAGTTTCCATGACAATTTGAATCTTAAAGGCGAAATGCTGGAATAATAAGTCACATACCTATATCTAAAAGCTTGTAAAATATAGAGGTATTAAGCCAACATAAATTTGAATTGTTTATTCAGAATGTTTACAAGTATCAAATGACTGTTGGTGAAAAAATAACAAAGCAATGAAATGCTGCCAGAAAATCAAGAACCAATAAAGAAATATACAAAGCATGAAGAGTTCGTCATTTCCTCGGTCAAGAAACAAAAATCCACTTTCTCTCACATGTCAGGAGTATAACAAGTGTTTGCAAAACTTGTAGGTCACATGAGTCTGTTACAAATCGTTAGCAAACTAAATCACTTGCAGCAGCATAATTAGAGGAGAGAAACTGTTGTGTTAGATTTTGGGGATCTTTGAAAATAACTCCCATATAAAAGTCCCCATCCAGGATTAATGGGTTGTTGCAAGAACATGTTATTATGGCCATTTCTTAATTAGGATGAGAAAATGTCATTATTGCTTACTGGGCTGTAAAAAGAAAAATAACCGTATCAAATTTAGAACCTAAAGACCGTGACTGGAGGTACTTATCTACCTTTTGTTTAGAATCAAAATATTTCATCTGTCAGAAGGAGTTTAATAAATGAAATGAAAAACAGAGAACATTGCCATTAAAAAGTTAGATATATAATGTTGTTTGTCACAAGGATGGGAAATTTTCTTAAAACCAAAGAATCTCTTTGTATATTAAAAAAAAAAAATAATGCTGGTCATTATTTTGGCAGCTATGAAAATGAATCAATTCTTAAGTATCTTTCTGCATCAAACATTAACCAAACCACCCAGCAAAATAATATATCTAATTTGTAACCTTGTGTCATCCCAGAAACGATGCACTCTCTTCACTTGCCCCTGTTTGGTTCCCGTTAGTTGCAGTAGACCATTGTTGAAGTTTAATGTATTTGTCATCATTGAATCACACACATTTTCTTGAAGTCTGACTCAAACTCATCATCAATTTCAGACAGATCTGGTTCAAGGCCTGTCGTGTCTGGCATGTAATGGCTGAAATCAACACCTTCCCTCTCGTAAAATAAAATGTAGGCTGAGTTTTTATCCAACTGGGACTCTTGAATTTCCTGTTGTTTTGAAAGAATGCAAGTGAGAAACAAAGAAAAAATGTTATTGTGCGATTAAGCAAAGATCTTTCGCTTTTGCAGTCACTCTAGTTTGGATCTCCCCTCTCAAATAATTTAAGAGGTTAAGACGATTCCTTAATGTCAAGACTGTTAATAAGTTCAAAAACTTAGTGTTTGGGCAGGTGATTATCGTAATATGTGCGCTTCGAAGACTACATGTATTTGTGTGCATGTGTGTGGCTGTGTTTGATATTATGTGTTGTTCATTCTATTATAAATCTTTAATGTAAATTTCCTAGATCCTGTTCAGTCGTATTTGGACACGATACATGAAAAAAAAAATGTAGTATACATTATATATAATAAATGTATGTTCAATAAATATGATACTCTAATCTCCAGTAATGTCTACAGAATTAAATTCTGTAAAACCTATATACTGTACTCGATGTGTAGAGTCTAAGTTTTAGATAATCCCAAACCATTGGCTACCCTAAGTTGTGTAATGGGAGCACATCTGAACGAAAATCAGATCAGGTCTGAGGTTTGTCACCAGTTAAAGGCAGGTAATCTATTCTTTTTTGTTGATATTTTTTCTTTTCACTTTATCTGGCACTGTATCATACAACACATATATACCAATAAAAAAAAAAATCCATTTTCTCAGAGTGAAATGTATCTTTAAAGTCCATCTAAAAAAAAAGACAGATGACCAGGCATCAGCCTCAGTTTAAAGGCAAAAAATCAGCAATACAAGCTAAGGATTTTGCTCACCAACAGAGCTTGAATCCGGGTGCTCTAAGTGTTGGTGCAATCCTAGTTCACTCAGGTAACCAAGATCCAAGATTTCAAGTCATTTTCATATATATCACCACATTGAAATTTAAAAACAAATATGCTGGTTGATGTAAAGAAAGGCCGTTTCCAAAATTTATTTTACCCAAAAAACTCCAATTTGGATATAAGGCAGTGACAGGAGGTCATTTTGGCAACATTTTGACAATCGATGTTATTAAATCAATGGCAATAAATTCTCAAAGTTTATGTCTTGTCATAGGAAGTTGTGTCTCTTTTGGTCGTTTGTTATAATTTAACCTTGATAAACTGATAAAATAATATGGCACAGTATGGTGGAAAAGGAGAGGAGGGCCACGACTGGAAGAAATGGAAGGAAAATGTCTAGGCCTTTGGTGCTGAGACGGTCTAGGAAGGTACTGATAACGCTAGATAATTTCTCAGTTCTCTAATTCACTAAATATTAATGCCTTTTCAAATCAAAGCATTACGAATGCCCTTTTGTCAAAGCCTTATATTATAATGAATTTATCAGCATACATGGGAAGTCTGGATCCTGAAATAACTGAGGTCAGACCATTGTCAGATCAAGACTTACCTTACAGCTGCTGTCATTATAGCAATACCATGAGTCATTGGTGTGTTTGGCATATGCCACGTAGTGGCCACCGCCAAGGATTCCTGTATGGCACTGTAGAATCATGGAATAATAAATATATATATTGTCAAATGGTAGTAATCAGTATATAAGAAAAGAATATAGAGCGGAAAAGACACTTGATAAATCTATATCTTATGCTGAAATAAAAAAATTATAAAACTGGTTTAAAGAATAGACCTTAACAGTACCTTGATTTTTGCTGATATTAGAGATGTCAGAATATTTCATAATTGTTGAAAACCCAAAAAATCCTACCATGGTAGTTGGTGAATTTCGTATCAGAATGTAAGCATGAAGATATCATTATTAAGACAAACATCTGAATTTCACTGCGTCATTAAGCATATTCTAGCTTATATTTCCAAAATCAATCTTGTTATTTATCTAGTCGAAAACACCTGTCTGATAGTTTTATTATGGTTACTCCTGGTTGGCAACTTTTATAAGCTCAGAATTCCAATAAATAAAAGTGTCATGTACATTCCGATTCTCGCCACTTTCAGTTATACAGAAACATTATCGACCTGCGCGGGTTGATGCGTATCAGATCTACTTTTGTTTCTGACTTCAATGAATGAATCCAACCAGGCTCCTGTTGTTTTCTATTATTTATAAATCAATTTTTAAAATATTTACAAAAATAATACAACAAGCATTTCTTGACCATCAAAATTCAATAACCATAATATCACTACAAATGTCCTATTGCTTCGCATAGCTGGTTTGCTTATCATCATCCTATGAATTGCAGTTACCAAAGTCTAACTGAAGCTTGGTATCATTACTTGACTTAATGTAATGGTACCAACTAATTGACGACTACAAAAGGCATATTTGTATTGCTTACCGACATGGCATAAAGGTTGTATCCAACATGAGAGTAATCCGTGTTGTCAAAGTTTTTCAATCTCTCCTCTGGAAATGAAAACACAAATACATTGTTACAAAATAGTACATCATATAACTAAATAGTTTCTGCAATTTGCAATGGCCAAGCTAACATAATACTAGTATAGAACGTTTTGATTTTCCTTAACTGTGACTTATTGAGGGTTCCTGTTGGCTTGGTTGGGAGAAGAATCTGCTCAAAAGAAGGCAGACTTATTTTCAAATCCAGGTGCATGTCATAGTTTTCTTTCCTATTAATCCAGCATTGATTGGGTAGCCCAGATTGTAAAAACAGGCCAACAAGGACTCACTCTAAGGGTAGTAAGTACTTGCTCTCTTAAATGCTCTACTGAAACCAGGATAAACTCCATTGGTGGAAAATCATAAAAATCATTGGGGACAAGACTTTTCTTAATTCAAAATTTTTCCTGTTTTTCTATCTATCTCCAAAACCATTTTTAATTAAACAAAAGTAATATCAATGTGATCAAGCTCCCTTTTGCTATTACTGCTTTCTTGTTAAAAAAAAATAATATAAGTTATTATGTTATGTCCTAAAATTAAAAAAACCCCCAACAAATCCCTTATTTCATCCCATAGGGGAAATTCGTCCCTAGGGTCTTTTCCAAGGGAAGACTGGAATAACCCAGGCATTAGCCGCAGTGCACGCAGCAAACTGAGCTAGGACGAGGTGACTTACTCAAGGCCACACAATGTAGCGGGTATTCGAACTCAGCACCTTTCGCTGTTATAATGAAAATGTAGCCAAAGAGAGATAAGAAAGAACTCAAGAGGAAATAGTTATCAAAATTGTGGACCTTTTGGCAAATAATTTAGGTTTTGTTTTGATACCATATGAGTGGCATTATAACTGTAAGTCACGAGTCATGTCTATTCCCCTAAACGAGATGTGTTGCACAAAAATGAATGTACAGCTTCAAAAAAGGGCAAAATATTTGACACAAAAGATTTTGGGCTCTCAAACTTTTCCTTAGTATTCTTAAGACAAAGAGTCATGTGTCAGAAAAAACAAACAAATTTAACATGAGAGCCAAAAACCCAAATAGATAAATACACGTTCAGCTCAAGAATATGACAGAGTAAATATCTCACTTTGACCCAATTGCCGATATGTGACCCTTTGTCCTATGATGGCAAATACATGTGTGAGTGTGTGTGTAAATACATATATCTATATATAAAGATAGATAAATAAATAAATTGTCGTACATTCCAAACTTTAGGTATTTATGTTACAGCTCATGTTGTTTTGGTAGTTGGCTGAAGACGTATTTGAGCCTAAAACATTCCTTGATTACATATTTTATCCTCATAAAAAGCTATTACACTCTTAAATACCTTTAGGGTCCACAGCTTAAGGCAGGTCAACATTCATATTGGATGTGCATATTTTGAGGGGGGGGGGAAACAAAAACAAACAAACAAAAAACAACAACAACAAAAAACAACAACAGGGAAATACCTTTTTACCTGAACGAGCTATAAGGTAAACAACAACGAAATACCGTTACCTATTGTCATGACACTACTGCCTGTGGAAACACTCCCATTAGCTTGAGGCCTTGTGGCGGGGGAACTCAGAGAGTTGCCTAGGTGGTTTGATATATTGGGCTGAAAAATAGAAAGTGAAGAAAACAAACATATCATTCATAACGACAAAACAGGCATAGAGATATGCATAGATATATTAACAACTCCTACTGTTTAAGAATACGAAGTGAAAGCCACATTTGAGTAAATGCCTTTTTTTTTGGCATACAAATTAAAACAGATACTTTTAAGAGAGTGAAAAATATAAAACTAGAACAAATAAACAAGTCTTACATAACAGCACTAAGTTCTTAGTAGGTATAACAAAGATTATATTCAACTTTTTTGATATACAAAACAAATCTGAAAAAGGAAATTTTGCATTGAATCGTAACGAGTGTGATGATTTTCCTGAAGTTGATAAGGAGAGGGTTAACTTAGTTGGGAGAGGTTGCTGGTATTAGAAGAGAATAAAATAGAAAAATAAAATAAATTTGTAATATACTTACACTAGCCATTGAAGAACTTTGAGATGTGACACCAGAGTTGGACACTGCTGTCAAAGCTGTTGGTGAAGACGGGGGTGGGGGTATTGCTGTGTTGGGCATTGCAAGGGGGGAAATGGGAGCTGATGCAGAGCAAGCAGACGAGGATGAGGATGACATCGAAGCAGATGTACTATTATTATTGTTGTTCGTGGCTGATGATGCTGTTGATGTAGAAGTAGCTAGAGCAGCAGCAACATCGGTCGTATTGCTTGCTGTGTTAGAAGATGTGGTGGTTTGTGGTGTAGTTGCTTGTGTGAGAGGTGCATCTCTTTTGGCTAGGTAGGCAGATGGATCGAATCCTTTCAATGGAAAATTGACGATTTTGTGTGATTTAATCCACCTCCCATTGAAGTATTGAAATCTTTTCAAGTTGATAATCTGTCGTATTAAAAAAAAAAGAAAGTAAGAAAATTTCAGAAAAAGACTTCTAAGTTACTCCTTACACTTACACAACACATGAGCACTGATGTTTGATTCTGTACCCAAGTATAAAATTCTTACAGGGGGCCTAATCATATTGTGGCAGCTCAAAATAAGACAGGAAAAATATCCAAAACTTTCCATTGGTAGTCAGTAAGGAAGAATGAACGTGTCACACCACTGTTTTGGACATTACACACGTATAGATAAAACTTATCATTAAGCCTAAAAATGTAATCAGTGTTTTGGCATTAAAACCACCAAGGGCAATAACTCATAATAATAATAATAATAATAATAATAATAATAATAATAATAATAATAATAATAATAATAATAAAATATAATAATAAAATATAATAATAATAATAATAATAATAATAATAATAATAATAATAATAATAATAATAATAATAATAATACACCCTAACATGCAGAATGCATTACCTGCTACTGATAGTACTCAATGTCACAAGCTAATTTTACCCACTACAATCAATGCCACTAAAAAATTTTTTTTAAAAATCTTACAAGGATTGGAGGGAGTTGCCAGATGTCCAGCTTCTTAGCGGCCAAACAATGTTTTTTACACTTGGAGCAGTAATACTTCTCATCCTCATCTAACTCCTCCCATTTGGTAAATGCCTGTAAACAGGTGTCAAGGTCAATGGGCTCTGTTTGCCTGTGCCGGCTTTGGGGTACACTTTCATGCTCATCAAACATCTGGAAATGAAAAAAAAAAGTAGAAAAGTAAAACTTGTAAAGGGGTATTGAGAATGAACGTTTCAGCAATAAAATATAAAATGGGCAGGCATCTAATAATTTTAAAAAAACATTTGGAGTGTATTCCTCAAGTAATTTGGAAAATTAGATGCAAAATAATGGACTCTTTTATTGTTTGTCTTTAAAGGTTTTACATCGTTTGATTTAGGTATTTCAGCATCAAACAAAAAAGAAAATTGGATAATAAAAAAATTCTAGATTTATAATTAAAAGGCCATAAGAAACAGTGAACAGAAGTCAAAAGCGCACCATCAGTGTACTTAGTTTGAGATCATCTATAAGTCTCATCCAGACATAAGCACAAAAACCCACAAAGAGGAATACACTCGAATGTTTACAAATCATATGTTTAAAATAAAATGTCTAACAGCACATGACAGTGATACAATTTAAAAGGAAAAAAATATCATCTCCCAAAACTATAACTTTACATTCAACTGTTTCCTTCCCAGCCAAGGACTCCGGCCAGGGTCAGGACAAAAATAAGTAATCTCATTCCAAGACAAAGTCAGAAGCAACTGGAAAACAGATACAAGGGGCTAGAAGACAGGATATTAAACTCATGCCTCACTAGAGGCAAGAGTAGGACTCGAACCCTGAATCTACAGGTTACAAACCTTGTCATACCACTAGACCACAAAAGATGCCTGAAGCCTCACCTTTTCCTGAGTGGCCTGGTACCTGAGGTGAAGGGCTGTAGCTTCCCAGTCAATGGCCAGGAAAGAACAGCCTTTACCAAATAGCTCAGAGTTACACTCTACTTTACAACCACGGCAAAATCTAGACGGAAAAATAGATTTAATAAAAATAAATAAAACAAAATAAATACACACACGTTCCTATTAACACATTTCCATTATTTTATCATCGAGTGCTTTACAATGCTTCATTTGTAATTATACATTTATAATTTACGAGAAACAAAATTTCCATTCCACATAGTATGAGTCAACAGTAAGGTGCTCTTTTTACATTTTATGGTCTTTTACAATAACTGTCAGCACCAATAGCCAAGTACTCAACCTCACCTAAATTGTGCAAATTTAAACACATAATTTAGCTCAAAAAGGCAAAGTTTAATACTCATATTGTTATACACTCATGCTGTAAACTTTGAAGGATCTCTTGAGCAGAATGAATTTGTTTAAAACATCTCTTCTATCATCATTTTACAAATATGAACATGTATTGTATCCATTTTGAGTCAACAACTTAATGAGCAATCATTATCTCAAAGTTCATAAATGAAGAATTAAATCCAAAACACAAAGTTGGTTTAGAGTTTTCGACATATCCTTACCAATAAGTATACACAATAAAACTCTATCTACTTACTTACTTACTTACTTACTTATCCGAACCAGCGACCACCTGAGCTCTAGCCCTTCGGTCTTGTGCCATGACGTAGAAGTTAGACGTCTTTTGTAGTTGTTCCAGGTGACTATAAAGTGTGTTACTTATGCTTGGATTTGGTGGGAGGAATGTGCATCTCAGGTCTTCAAGAGGTTGACATTCAAGCAAGTGGTGTGTTACTGTTTCATTGGGGTGTTGACATAGGGGGCATGAAGGGGATGTGTCTTTTGTAATTTTGCTTAAATGGTTGTTGAGCGGTATGTGTTGTGTTCTTAGTTGAAAGATGATGCTTTGCTGGTGTCTTCTGAGCTTATTTAGGCACTCAGTCTTTACAGGAGTGGTCATATGGGAAAACATACATCTACCCGTGGTGCTCATTGCCCAACTGTTCATCCATTCTTCTCTCTTATTTGTTTTGATTATTTGTTTCGCTGTGTCTAAGGATACTGGAATTGATGGTTGTAAAAGTGTTGATCCGAGTCTGGCTAGTCTGTCTGCATTGTCATTTCCTGGTATATTTGAATGTCCCGGTATCCACTGGAGAGACGTCTACTCTGTGTGTTGTAAGGAATTCATCTAGTTGAGATCATAAACTGTTGAAGGTTGAGGAGAGTTTATCTAAATCTAGAGCTTGGAGAACCGATTTGGAGTCTGTGAAGATGACAGTGTTTTGAAGTTTTGAAGGGTTTAGCTGGAAAACAGAAGAGAGGTGTCGCAGTGAGGCTTCTATTGCAACTGCCTCTGCCTCGTAGTTTGAGCAGGAGCTTCCACAAGAATTGTGGATTTTATCACAGGCTTTATCTGGGTATTCTACTACAAACCCATACCCAGCATTTTTAGTTCCTTTGTGGGCAGATCCATCTGTGTAAACATGTATCCAGTTGTCTGGGTATTCTTGTATTGTCTTCATTGCTAATGTTTGTATATCTGATTTGTTTTTATTTCTTGTTGTTTATTCTATGAGGTTAGTCTTTATTTTTGGAAGTTTTAGTTTGGCATATGGGGTTTTTTGACTGATTAAAATCGATTTTTCTCTGTTTTCTGGGAGTCTGTGTCTTTCATTTAAGTTGTTAGCAATGTGTAGCAGGGATTTTTGTTTTAATCTTGTTCTTGGTTTCCATTTCTCTGCCAGAATTCTGTTTGGATGGTTTTCCTCTTTTCGTTTTTATCTTTCAACCATTTCAAGCACTGCTGATTCTCTGCGAAGTCCAAGTGGTTCCACATTAGTATGAATTTCACATGCTGCTGTGGGTGTCTATCTCAGGGTACTGGAGATGAAGCGAAGGGCTTGGTTTTGTACTCTGTCCAAGGTTTTATGTGTGTTTTTACTACCTATATTTTGGAGGGCTAAATTGTAGTCCATGACGGAACGCACATAGCCTAAATAGATTTGTCGAAGTGAGTTTTTGTCTGCTCCCCAATTAGTACTGGCTAGTCGTTTTAGTAACTGGAGTCTCTTTGTGGCTTCAATTTTTACATTCTGAGTGTGCTTGTTCAGAGATAGTTGTCTGTCTAACTGTATGCCTAGATATGTGGGGTTTTCTTCTTTCTCGAGTCGGTGGCCTTGGATGATGGAGAGTGTTATTTCTTTCTTGGAAACAGGATGGCTCTTAGTAAATATTGAGTAGACTGTTTTATCAAAATTTACTTTTAACTTCCATTTATCACAGAAGGTGTTTAAGCTTTCTAAATCTTCATTTATTCTATTGGAGGCTATTGGTAGGTGCTTCGTAGTATACCACATAACTAAATCGTCAGCATATAGGGCCTTTTCTGTCTGTAATACTTCTGGTAGATCATTTATAAAAATAAGAAAGAGAGTACAGCTGAGGCAGGATCCTTGTGGGATACCTTCCTCTAATACTTCTCTGTTTGACAGTCCGTTATTAATTTTTGTTTGGATTGTTCTGTTACTGAGAAATTGTTTAATCCAGAAGTAGAGATTTCCATCAATTCCGTAGTCCATCATTTTTGATAACAACCTTTCCTCCATACTTTGTCATAGGCTTGTTGGAGATCAACAAAAACCGCGACTGTATGTTTTCCATCTTGAAAGCCATCAATTATTTTTTGACTTAATCTAAACAATTGATCTTCTGTTCTTTGCCCTATCCTAAAGCCTGCCTGATATTTATTTAGTAGGCCACATGTCTCCAGCCATCAGTATAATCGTTGTTTACCATTCTCTCAGCGATCTTTCCGACACATGAGGTGAGAGATATTGGTCGGTAACTTTTCGTTTCATCGGGTGGTTTATCTTTCTTTAAGATTGGAATCATAATAGCACTTTTCCATCCCCTTGGTACTATTCCTGTCTCCCATGTTAGATTTATAAGTTTGAGAAGCATCTGTTTACCTCTCACGCTAAGATGTAAGAGCATTTCATTGTGTATCTTATCTGGTCCAGGGGATTTCCTTAACTTGAGTTTTTTCATAGCTCTGTGAAGTTCTGACATGGTAACTCTATCTACATAGACGTTAATATGAAGTCCAGTGACTCAAAATGTAAAATACACAACACAAAAACAAAAGGATCAATTTTAATTTCAGGTTAAGTCAAAAACTTTCTCAAACCCTGCGGTCCACCCAGCATTGATTGAGTAGCTTGGTCTTGTTAGGTCTGGTAGAAAGATCTTTGAAATAAACTAGCATCTTATCCAAAGGGCAGCAAACAAATATTAATAATTGTCCATTTAACATTATAGATTCCAGGATAAACTCCATCTCCATGGCTTCAAATAACGTTGCGAAATCCCAGGTTTGAGTTTTTATTGCCAAGATCAGGATCATTTAAATCGATCAATATTTGAAGGACGAGTTTTATGGCCAAATTTTTAAATACAAGTTTTTCAAGAGTACGGCAGTTAACTGGTTGAATGTAAACCCTTTCTATTTCCCATCATACTTGTAATTTCATAGGTTGGAATCGAAAATTTGAGTTTCAAAGGGAAAGCAAAAAGGGCATGTAATGAGAATTTGGAGATAATCATAGAAATATTGTAAAACTTGATGCAAAATAAAAGCATTTTAAGCTGACATTTAACTCTATATTGAGTATTACAACTAACTTTCAATTCCTCTGAGATAAAATAAAAATAAACAATAATTAATCTTTTATATTTTTTTCATTTAATTCAAGCTTCCATTATGAGCGTACTGAACATTTTTAGGCTCCCAGGTGGACAACATCTATTAGCTGAACACTCACCTATACCAAGGACACTTTGCACACAGAAATCCGTCTTTCTGTACCTCCTTCAACAAAAATGGGTACTCATACCCCAAACTGTCATCACTGTCAACAGGAAAAAAACCAAACAGAACATGAGCTTTTATATAGCTATATGTGCTGTACACAAGGAGTCTAAAGCCAACAGTGGCACTGAAAATATAGGACAAGACATGTAGCTTGTAATGAGCTATAATAATTGTTTTACTTTTCTATTGAGACAATGCTTTTACCAGCTGAGTAATCATTTTACCCCTGCAAATGTCCAAGGACTCAACATTGCACTGTCCACGGCAGGAATCTGAGCATTCGATCTAGTGGTTGCAAGCCAACAACATTCATACCAACTGGCCACAAAGCCACACAATGGTATAATTCTTGACCAAAATCAGCTTTTAACAGAATAGAATTATTATCATCAACAGGGATAGAGAATAGAGACATGATGATACACAATGGTATTCTCTCTATAGATAGTATGCAGATGACGTCACTCAGGCCATTGTTGTTGTTTTTGCCATCCGCGTTTGTGAGTTGTTCTCACTAGACTATAAAAGTTCATGGTTACACAGAGTTTGTGTGTTGGTCCGTTATACTTCCTGATGGCAATGTTGTGAACTCCTTGGCCAAGCGCATACTATCTATAGAAGTAAATATATAATTTTTTTGCCTTTTAAACGGTTATTCAGTATATATACTGAGGGGGAGCAGGCATCAGTACAAGCATGTACAAATATTTATAATAGATTATTTAGGGTGGTGGCAGAAAAGAAACAGAATATTGTCTGTGACAGGAGATAAAACCCATGCCTCACAAGAGGCATATCACCAATCGCCCATCAGGTAAAAAACATTAATTTATAGACACATGAGCCAAATTAGGATTTTGAATATCTTAAAAATGTGTCCGAGACCTTGGACAGGCAATGGGTGCTATCTTAAATTGGTGCAGGTCCAAACATTATCACAACAATAGATGTAAACCCAAAATGGGTGGACAAATAATCATTTTGTAATTTGGTTGAATGAACTCTTGTTTTACTCATTAAAACCACATCATGCATAGTGTAAAAGTACAACAATTAAAAAAAGAGGAAATGTATTAAATGTTGTATTGCCACAACCTTTATCTTTAATGAGGATTTATGATTTTCAATTGCATTAAAAAAAAATTGTTGTTTGACAATCATTTCATAAAATAAATTTGCAACAATCTGTCACATTTTTTCCTTGGCATTATCTTGAATAAATGACTATTGCTCAAAGCAGTACAAGAGAAATAACATCTGAGAAGAAGCACTGATATTAGAATTTTCTCATTTGAATTCAACTCACCAGTCTTGGGCATGATTAATAACTTTGGCTTCTGAGGCAGGCAGGGGGCTGACTAAGCGGGCTATTTGAGTCCAAACAAACTGGTACACTTCCTGATTGGTGGTCCCTTCATGCCAAGGAATTATGATGGGAGTGCCAAACAGACTTGGTCGGAGTTTTTGTGATGAAAGGAAATATACATCCATCAGGTTCTGTAGAAAGTTAAAAAAAAATTTTTTTATTAATTTAAACATTAAGAAGTAACTAATTCAATCCCACTGATGAATGAAATCAATTAGAAATTCTGAAATAACTACTGATTTGAGGGACATCATGTACATACATCTTCATGTCTACAGACTATACTTTGCACCAATACTACACCTAATACCTGCTATTCGGCTTATGCTCAATTTCTGTAATTATTTATTCATTTTTAGCACCGGGTACTGGCGACGCTTTATAGCAATTGAAAAAGAAAATAATAGAATAATCAAAATGTTACGATCTAGCTTTCTAGAACCAAAGCACCTTGTAGCTTATCTGACACTACTTAACAAAGTCCCACACTGACACTACTACAAAATAAGATCTCCACCAAAAGGGATACACTCAGATGGTTACAAAATAAGCATTGCATTTAAAACCTGTCATAAATCTATAATGGAGGATGATTTTCAAGGGAAAAAAATCATCCCTTACAAGAAGATAAATCCATTCAACTCTTTCCCTCTAAAACAAAAGACTCGAGGCAGTGCCTCAGTAAAACTAAATGATCTCATTCTAGAACAGGGACACAAACAGCCACATAGAAAGGACAAATATTACAGGGAGATAGAGAAGATAGCTGGGCTGTGGATTGATGAAGAATCCACTACCCCAATGCATTCTACTGATTATCTGTCTTGAGCAAATTTCTATCCATCTTTAATTAAAGTTTTAATAACCTCTTATCATTGTCTTTGTCCAAAAATTGCAATATCGCCTAACAGGCGTCATGTCCCGTCCTACATGTTAAATGTTGCTGTTGACCAGGGACCCCTTGTAAAGCGCTGTGAGCACATTTAGTGGATATTGCGCTATATAAAGCTCTTTTTTTTTTTCTCTTGATAACACAATTAAAAAAAATAAATTTAAAATCAGTATTGCGAACCATTTTCCGATGAACTCCAATGACAAAGTTGTCAAACTTGACACTACTGCTGCTGCTGCCTCCAGCTTCAGGGGAGCCTGGGCCTCCGCTGAGTGTTGAATTGCTCGGATTACGGGAGTGGGATGGAGATGATGGAGAGGACGGGGAGTTGTGAGAATTATTGACATTTGATGGCGAGGACTGTTGTTGTTGTTGTTGTTGTTGTCCTTCCACAGTGCATGTGATAAGAGGGTGAGAGAACTGTGGAATCTGGCCGTTGACCTTTGTTGAACTTGCTGCTGGATCTATTCATGGAGGAAAATAATACATGGA
>NC_088362.1:40930493-40982993 GCF_034508935.2 Berghia stephanieae
AACTAATTTTTAAAATATTTTTTTTCTTTTATTCTTCTTTTTTTGTTTTGTTTTGTTTTTATATAGAACACAATATAATTAGGTACATGTCGACAGTAATGCATACGAGTACATGGATGAGTCATCCAGTTAACATAATATTATAAGAAGGAAACCGATCTCACTGTATGTAGCTAGAAACGGCCAGTGGCAAATGCTTACCGTTTCTTTGGTTTAATGGAGGGTACCTACTTATCATCACCGTCTTCATTATTATTATTATTATTATTATTATTATTATTATTATTATTATTATTATTATTATTATTATTATTATTATTATTATTATTATTATTATTATTATTCATCCTTGTTAGAGTTATTAACATTAACATAATCATCACCACCATTTTTGTTATTATAATCGTTATTATTATCATCATCATCATCATCACTATTGTTATTATCATTATCACTATTGTTATTATTTTTTTATTTATTAAATCCAAATTATGTTCAATATTTTTGGGAAAATAAAAGCCACGATACTATCATAATCAATTATCCAATGCATTTCAAAATTTGCCTTTCACGACAGTTACCTCCCCAAAAAAATGAACGGCAAGGCCTTCAAAATGTTGCAGGAGACTCTCCACAACTACCCACCGTACCTTAACCTCCTCAAACCTCTAAAACGACTGGGTGACGACCAAAACTCACTGCAACATCCTCCGAGAGGGTGCAAGCACGGGGCAGAGTTGTCTCCCAGCAACGGTAACTACGCCAACCCAGACAACAACAATGGCATTCCATGGTCCCGTTACCAAGGCCAAATTCATCACGGTTTTCACCCGTCGTCTTCAGTTCGTCTACAACAAACCCACGGTGCAAAGTCGTACGGTGGAAGCACGGGAGTAAATCCCAACTTTCTTTGCTCCGGTGGTCTTCGGGGTATCAATTCTACTATTTGGGCCAACGTGACCAATCTCCGAGAGAAGTATCTGCTTCAAGGGAAATGGCCGGGCGGAAGGGGCCGTTCTTGGACACCCCCGGGGCTCGAGGGCGGCGAAGACGGGGATGGTGTGAAGAGTGACGTCAATTATTTCCAAGAGGACAACTTTGGCAACGACTCGTACCCTGACTACGGGTACGACAACTACTATGATTATGACCATTCCGGTAAGAATTTATCATTTCATTGACCCTTTTCTTGACCGACGTGTAAATATATGCAGGTCTGACATCCGAACCCACTTATGGGCCTAGTTTAACATTGTTGTAATGGACAATATTTTGCGTCATTAATTTTTTTTTTTTTTTTGAGATTTCAATTACAACAACGAGCCCATAAGGAATTTGATTATCAGACCTGCAAATAAGTGCACGTTGTCAAAATATTCTATGCTGTTGGGAAATGTTGTAACGTTATAAGGCCGGCCTTTGTCACAACGAGAAATCGTCATTGCCAATTTTGGAAATCCCAAAATCAGCAGATCCGAGCGTTTGCGGAACATATTATTTCGAATGAACGTAAGGCAATTCAGAGAATTACAGAAATGAGATATCTTTAAACATCTTCGTCACAGAAAAACTGATGCTAACTATAGCCTATCAAATTTTACAATGTAATATGATGACAATTTCTCGATGTCTTTTTGAGTCGAAGACGTGATTCTGAATAATTTGGTCATAAAAAACTCAATATTCCCCGAATACCCGCAATATCATGTTATTAGAATAATGAACAGCATAGATTAACACTGGGCATTTATTCGCTTGTAATCTGGTATAATAAACATTCGCAACCAACATGAACTTTAAATCGATTTTCACCTAAATTTAACGGTTTTTCTTATGTGTGCAGGCCAGGTCAGATGGCGGATTTCACTTCATAACCGGATTGCGTTCTGTGTGTTGCCGAGTCAGCAAACAGGTCTCGCTATGGTGATTGATGATTTGCTGATGCTAATTCAAATTCAAAGTCAAGATACAATCATAACCCCATTTTAATGAGATCAAATAAAATATTACAATACGCGCTAGATCCAAGCACGCTGAGCTGAGTGACCGAATGTATTGGTTACCTCCCATGAGCATCGGATTCTAGCAAGCTTTTTGGCTTTTCCCGAGTGTTCTAGATAGAATCCAGCGAGAAAAAAATGTACTTCTCTTTCATTACGTGAAATAAATACACGATTATCAACACAATTAGCGATATGGTTCATCCAAATTGAATAAGACTAAACAAAGCTGATCTGAGAGCAAAGATCGAATATCAAACCAGTTGTGAAAATACATATAAATGGCGGGCCGTCCAAAATATAAATATGTCATCGTGACTGATTCATGAGGTATAATCTGCATCGATGCGAGGAATCCGTGAATGCGTTATATAAAATATTCATGCTTTTGATTGTCCATTTCATTTTAAAAGCACTGTAAAGGAAGGATTGGACATCTCCGCAATTCGTTCTTATCCATTACTGACTAGCAAAATCGATTTCTTTCCAACATACCACGATTAAACGATAACAACAAATAATGACTGAATATGGCTGCGCTATCTCTATGGTCGCTTGCCGTGAATGTGTGTGTTACTTCGAGTGTGTCAGTCTGTTTTTTTAGTGTCCATAAATCTCTGTCCAGTGAGAGTAACAACAACAACAACAACAATAACAACAACAGTGACCGCAAAAGCCCCCCCCCCCCCCCATCCCCAGAGTACGCCAGAATAGTCACCACCTCCAAATTTAGGCCTTTCTTTGCCAAACAAAAATAAAAGTGTTGACCATCATAGCCTTTGTAAATTTCATGAGAGAAAAAAATCTGATCCCTAAATTCTGTCAAAATGTCTTCAAGTCTGTAGTTTTTAAACACAAAGTAGTGTCGTAATTTTAAAAAATCCCCCCCCCCCTCCCCCGGATCTCCCATTTGGGCCACCACAAACCGTCAAGAAAGAGAGAGAGAGAGAGAGAGAGAGAGAGAGAGAGAGAGAGAGAGAGAGAGAGAGAAAGAGAGAGAGAGAGAGAGAGAGAGAGAGAGAGAGAGAGAGAGAGGGGGGGTGGGGGAGAATTTTAAATAGAAATAGTCAAAGAACAAAACAAAACCAACAACCACAACAACAAAAAAAGGCTTAAAATTAACATAAACTAATTAAAAGTAAAGATTGACTTTATGTAATTTGTAATGCCCTCCCCAAAAACAGTCTTTCCGTTCCATGCCTATCCTTGAACTCCATAGAAGTGACAAGGGTCAGCCACTGGACACACATTATGACGTCTCAGATAACAGGATAAACTCGTGGCATGTGCATTGTTAATTAATTATCTTCGGGTTTGTATTAAGACGATTTCTTGCTGAGGTATGCCAAAAGTTGCAGGCGACGGATGCTATTTCAGTACGGTCGTGGTGATAAACGCCAGAAATTAATTACGCTGAAAAAGCCTATTTTAAGCGGACACATACCCCTTCCCCCCAAAAAAGCAAAACACAATAAAAAACACAACAAAAAAAAAAAAAACAACAAAAAAAAAACAACAAAAAAACCCAAAAAAACAAAAACAAAACAAAACATATAAAGCAATCAAAACAAAACATATAAAGCAATCAAAACAAAACAAATACAACCCTATTTCCCCCCCCCCCCCCCCCCCCCAAAGAACAATAAAAAAACCCAATCGAAATCAAAATCAATCCAAAAAGGGGAAAAAAAAAAACCCCACACACAGACATCCCAACACAAACACACACAATTCCTATATTTTTTTTATTTTTTTTTTTTGGGGGGGGGGGGGTCTCCGTTACGTTTCAAAGTGTAACACGATTCCACATTTTCATTTATTTCATGTGATTAACAATGGATGAAGTTAGTGTAAGTTCAATTTGCTGACACTTACAATTTTGAAGACAAAAACAAAATTTCACGAGTTTTAATCTCTATTGTTCGACTTTAAAAAATGCGAATATAGAGGGAAGAAATCTAAATTTGACTAATTTTGACGAAAAATAATATCTGCAAATAATATACCGGTGTTAAAAAGTGCAATTCACCAAAATTACAAAAGATCGTATGACGTAATACTGGTTAACTTTAACAAATCTAAAAATCTAAAAGGATGGACATCTGAGGTAGACAGGCAGATAGACAGATAGAACGAGAGAGAGAGAGAGAGAGAGAGAGAGAGAGAGAGAGAGAGAGAGAGAGAGAGAGAGAGAGAGAGAGAGAGAGAGAGCGGGAGCGTGGGTGGGCGTTTAAATACTTTTTATTCCACGGTACATGCAATCTCCTGGCCTGCCGACCCATCATAACTAATTCAAAGAAAGGCGCAACAACAAATCGATCTTTACCCATCTAATTAGCATTTGTGCGGCTTTGAATATCGAGAACAGCGTCAGTGCTTAAACAGAGTGGAGCCGCTTTGATGGCTTTTTAACTCGCCTCCTTTTGATGATTCGTTTACTGACGCAAACGGAGTGGAAGCGTGGCCTTCGTAAAGTTATGGCCTGACACTGACCAAAAAATGACATCAAAATGCCAGTCTTTTGCCACAAAAGAAAACAAATCGTGAGTTGTATTCAATAGTTCAAGCAATGAAATAACTTGTTTCCATGAGCTCTACTAACGACAACTCACTAGGCGTGCAAAAACCAAATAATGACGTCAAACTGCCAGTCTTTTTGGATTTCAGTGTCAGGCTATAACATAACGATGGCTACGGTGGGTCACTCAGTTGAACTTTACACACTGATGGAACGCTGACAGGGCTCAAACAGAATGGACACCGTTAGTGTCAGTCGGCGCGTAAACGAATCATCAAATAGAGGCGCGTAAAAAGTCAGCAAAGCGACTCCACTCTGTTTGAGCCCTTATGCTGGTCTCCTGCCAGGAAAAAGGAACGGAGGTAGACCTAAGAAAACCTGGAGGAGAAATATTTGGCGATCATTTGCTGTTGCCTCAAGCACCTGACGACGCAGAGAAGATTGAGTGAGTGTGGTCTAGATGTTTGACAATAGGATTATGATCCTCGGAGAAAAGCGTTTTCTTCACCATACTCAGATGGTAAGAATTGATCGCAGGCAGATAGACAGATAGAACATTTTGTCCGTCGAAGAAAAAAGAAATAAAAAAAAAAAAAACTCCAAAAGAAACCCCCAACTCCCAACAAAACACGTATAGCATTTTACAGGAGTATTGTCTTGTCTTCCATGTCAAGTGTTGCTGTCGGCTCACGTTTTAATAAAAATTATTTTAACTTTTCATCAGATTGGCTGACGAGCCACCTGGATGAAGTGTACGACATCATGAGATCGTCACAGATGGACACTAACATCGCCCTCACCGTTTTTCTAGCCATTGTCTTTATATTCGGTGTTACAGGTGAGATAGAAAGACCATCTTCTTAATTCATTTCATCAACCCCCCCCCCCCAAAAAAAAAAAAAAAAACAAAAAAAAACCCAAAAAACACCAAAAAACAACAACAACAAACAAAAAATACCCCCCCCCCCCCGAAAAAAACAACAAAACAAAACAAAAAAAACCCGGCTAAAATAATACAATGTGATGCAACGCTGCGAACTAATTATTATTAGATGGGGCGTAGAGAAGTCTTTGATTAATATTATAACTGGCGTTCCCATAGTTGAAGCATTGCAGTCTACTATTGTTACTATACTAACCATTTCACGCTATAGAAGCTATCTACGACCCTATAGGCTCTGACGAAGTTGAAGGTCTTTGTGTGGACTAGTATAAAACTTGGTTTGTGACCTTAGGGTCTCGCGTCCGAGTCCAGCGGAGCAAACTTCACATCCTTGGCAAAAATTCTTTACTCACATTTTCTCAACATACTCGTAAAATAATAGACTCTTATAGAGCGCATGGTACCCTCAACCATGAGGCTCTTGGCACTTTATATCAACACAAAACAATATCAAAGAAAGTTCATGACATCAAAACAGAAATGCTCTCAATGATTTCTTGAACACAGACAATGATTTGGACTTCGGGGTGTTCGGTACCAAAATGAGAAAAGGACCATGTACGCTTATGTACGAGTACGAATGCGTGGGATAGCCAAACGGGTGGTGGCGTTGGAGGAACGCAGATATCGGGTTGTCGAATATTTCTTTAGGGAGTTCAAAAATGAGTTCCTGGCAGCCAACAGCGATGATTTTTCGAGAATAAAATGTACTCGAGTACATCACGTCTTGGCCTACATGTTAATAGTTGATGTTGATGAGGGATCCCTTGTAAATTACTCTTGGCATATTTAGTGGATGCAGTGTTATATAACAGCATTTTAAAAAAAAGTTGCGACAAAACAGCAAATATGGTCTGTAGAATATTGCACAATTAGATATGTATACGTAAACGGCAATTATTCTCATTTAACTTGACTGTCACCTTATCAATCTCATTGAAAAAATATTGTTTTGTTATGATCCAGGAAATATATTGGTACTGGCTGTGTTCTCACGAGGAGCCCTCCAGCAACAGGCCTCCACGGTCTTCATCAAGGCTCTGGCTGTCACTGACCTCATCATCTGTCTGGTGGTTCTACCCGGAGTGTTGCTTAAAGAGTGGTCAGTGTTATGCATTGTAATATAATGTGATGTCAAGTCATGTGATGTAAAATGATATATTGTTATATTGTAATGTAATGTAATGTAATGTGGTGGAATAATATGAATGTGATAGTATATGTAATGTGAATTGAATTGTAAATGTAAAAGAGATTAATATGTGTTAATTATGTATATATCGTAATGTGACGTGGTAATGTCAAGTGATGTGGTGCAATCCTTGATGTTCAGAGGCGCTTTACAAGTTGTTCATAAATTTATTCTTTTACTTTTATCCATTTACTCGCTCATTCACACACACACACACACACACACGCACATATACACACAGATAAACACATACATACGCGCGCACACATTCTCTCTCACACACATGCACACAAACCATTTATTAGACTATGTAGCCGTGATGTAGAATTACGGCCTTGGACTTACAATACGACCGAGATTAGGTCCGACGGTACAACCAGCAATTCCACTCCTCAACGACATCTCATTACTAGACTTGTGAAATTTTTGCTCCATTTTCAGAACTACATACTTTCAAGGATTTTGAAGTGTTATTCAATCCTTATGAGGGTAAATTGGTGATTTTAAAACTCAACTATAGCGACTACAATTTTTATCTCCCAAAAATTATGAATATTTAGATGACAGATTTTGCATACGGTTTCCTCTGTCCACCCAGCGATGATTGGGCAGGTGGCTTTGTAAATTCTTTGCGATAGAAAAACGTTCTTTCCAAAGGGTCCAGTAGCAATACATTCGATTCGTGACAATCTTTTCCTGTTTGATCGCATGTTAAGAAGAGTTTAACGGCACGAACGACACTTTTTGGACGTATTGGCATTGAATTTGTCCTTGCAGTGCGGAGATGACCAAGAATTCTATCATTGTTGTCAAATGAGTAATGTGAATATTCCCCCCCCCCCCCTAAAAACACAACAAAAAAACAAAAAACAACCACAACAAAATAAAGACAAAACAAAAACAAATACCTCCCAACAAATAAACAACAACAAAAAAGTAATTTCAAAATGACACCCTCCCCCCAAATACAACAAAAACCCCAAACTCCAAACAAACTGTACAAATGTCTTACTTGTCTTTTCCATGTTCAAAAAGTAAGTTGAATTCGTATCACTTTTCCATCAAACTTGTCTTACTGTAATATGTTTTGTTTTATATCATTGTAAAACGCTTAGAGCCTGTGACAAAGGGGTAAAGCGCTATATAAATGCCATTTATTATTATTATTATTATTTCTAAATTAAAAAAAAAATTGAATATTTCAGGTACATCCCTTATCGATGGGACGCCCTATGTCAAGGCTGGGAGCTGATCCGTTGCTCCACCATCCCCCTCTCTACCCTTATTCTAGCCTCAGTGGCCGTGGATCGCTACGTCAAGATCTGCCGAGTTGACAGGTCCATACAGATAACTACTGCTACGGCAAAGTAAGAACCGATTCGCAATATCAGTAGAAATTAAATCAAGATTGTGGTAGAAAAGGATTTAAAATAAAATTAAAACCATACAGAACTTACCAAAAAAAAACAAACAAAAAAAAACAAACAAAAAAAAAACAAAAAAAAAAAAAAACAAACAAAAAATATCCCAAACAAACAGACAAATTACAGCAACAAAAACAAAAGAAAAAAACAAACAAAAACAAAACGAACAAAAATTAAAATAAACAAAAACACAAATGAACCCCCCCCCCCCCCAACAAAAAAACAACCAACAAAACAAACAAACAAACAAATGTAGACCACAAAATAAACCAAACAACAAGTCCAAAAGACAAAACAAAATAAAATCCAACAAACCAAACAACAACAATGAAAAGACATCAGATCGAGCAGCTTTATAACTTATGAAATATATACGGTGAAAAGTTGTGACTGAAACCATTCTGCATCCAGTAGAGAGTAACGAAAAAGACACTCTCCCATCTATACACACAACACGCACACATACATACAAATACACACACAAACACACAAACAACAGCAGAACTGGGTAACAAATATTAAAGAACATTAATAGCATCTACAAATGGGGGTTTGATTACTGATAATAATATAATATAAACCTCACTTTTAGCCTTAGGTGTTATCGAAACTTTTAATTTACTACAGAGCAATGTTTTAAGGAAATCATAACATTAAAGGCAGGCAAAATATTAAGCACATAGCGTACTACTGTAGAAAAGCTTATGAAAGAAAAGTTTATCTTTTCTTTTAAAAGCAGAAGCCTTTACAGAGCTTTATGGTATTTGTGCGATGTGCCCCCCCCCCCCCCCCCCCCCACCCATTTCCGCTCATCCACCTCTAGTTACAAACGCAATATTTCAACATAATATTCTATTTGAGAAACTGGATCAAGATGTACGCAATTAATCAGTATGATTCAGGATGAAACTTTAAAAAAAAACAATCTCTCTTCCACAGAAAAATCCTACTTGCTACTGCGACAATCAGCATATGTCTGGGGATTCCCCCAATGCTGAGGATGGGCGTGTATCAAGCAGGCGAAGGACCGGGAAAACCCAAGATCTATCTGGGCCTGTGCATGGGGAACGATCTTCTCGTCTCCAAGGAAACTGTAGACAGGTACTGGCAAGCCATGGCTGCTAAATTTCTGCTAGTGTTGATGGTTGTCATGGTGATGTATGGACTTGTCTTCAGAACGGTGTACAGACAAAGTAGGAGGTGGGGCAGATGCGCTGCTAAAACTAATGATGGGCCCGTGTGTAAAGGTGGTAGAAGTATTACTAAAGGTTGGCTTAACAAGGCTTTCAACAAAAATAAGGAAGAAGATGATGAAGACGATGATGATGATGGCAATGATGATCATGTTGATATAAGTATAAGAAAAGAAGGAAAAAATAAAAATGAATGTGTAAAAACTTGCAGAGACGAAATGAGGACTTGTGGAAATGATAATGAAGTTGGTAAAATCGGTTCTTATTGTTGTAATGATAAAAAATGTTGTTACTCTGAAAATTGTGATAAGGAATCAAATGCTAAGTTTTCGTCAAAAATTGATAAACATAACTGTAGAGATAATGGAAGTGAAAGGAGAAAAAACTGCGATTGCAAGTCACGGGCAAAGTATGGCAAATGCACACGAAATAAAAATCACAGTCAATCAAGAACGGTTGAAACAATCAAGTCTGAGAAAAAGAGAAGCTCGTTTTCATTAAGTTTTCTTTGCGGCAGCAAAAGTAATGCCAACGTTATTTCAGAAACACCAGCACAACTCTCCACGTCAAGACGTGATGAACTGCCTGATGATGGTGTGACCTCCCTTGACGATGGTCACGTGTCCTTTTTCAATGCTCCGTCTTCCTCCTCTTCATCATCAAAACAGCATATGGAAACAAACCATAAAAAGAGACCTCGTTTGGCAATATTCTCCTGCACCAGTGAGTTGACAGTTTCTAGAAGTGCTTATGTAAGCAATAAGAGTTATTACAAGAGCAGTTCATCACGAGAAGATGAGGATGATGTGGATGTTGAAACGGGGAAAGAAACAAAACATAAAATGGGAATCATTCCAATGCCTAATTGGCTTCGGAGATGGAAAAGACTTATAGCAGCATCTCTTTTCACTACATCAGCTCAAAAGTTAGAAAACAAGAAATCGGTTGAGAAGCTTGCTCTGAGGCAAAAGGCTAAAATCCATATGATGAATCAGGAGGCTTCATGTGATATTGAAGGTAGAACCACATCATCACTGCAGAACCCAAACATCGTCATTCAAAATGTGGAGGCTACCACTGAAAATACAATCAGCACTGTGGTAAACACAACCGAAACCAATTGGCCCACAAAAAAGAGAACCAAACTGAAAAAATGGAGCCAATCTTTGGATTCTGCCCTTTCAAGTCGGGACTCGGAAATGACCAGGAAAAAGGGACAAGTCATCCAAGTCGAAGTCAAAGGTGACCAAGTAGAAGCACAAAATAACACAAAATTATCTGAAATACAAAATAGCTCTACAAAAGTGACAGGGAAACAAAATATCGAAAACCCTCGAGAAGAATTCGAGATAAACCCATCAAAAGACTTTAACAACAGCCAGGCAGTCACAACAAGTATACTTCATGTGGAAACTAACACAACAACTGACCAAGTAGTGACTAATTACAACAATACATATTCCAAATCATGGAAAAATGGCATTGACTCTAAACATCAAGGCACACAAATGGATTCAGGCAGGACACAAAACTTATCATTTACTTCTGTGGTGCCGAGTGATGACAATAATAAAGGGATCATTAATCCCAATTTCCAAAACAAAAATCAAAGTACTTCAGCAAATACTATTAAATTAAGCAAAAGTGTAAATGACGATGAAATGGATCTCCTTTCACAAATTCGAAACAGTCGAGCTGAAACCGATAAGGGACCATTTCGAGCTTGGCTAAATCACCAGACAGAAGGAGGGATGACGTGGGACCAAAATGAGTTTGAAATCAACAACCCAAGACACCAAGTTGTGCATAGTTCCATCTCTTGTCCTCTGCCCTCCAAGATCGTTATCAGATCAAAAGGTGACAGCGACAGAAAAAATGGACAAAGTGACTTTGGAAATAAAGTACATCCCTTAAACTCTCATCATCTCTTCTCCTCTTCTGTTCCCAACATCAGAGAGACCATCCATTTGGATGACTCGGTGGAGAATGATGCTGATGAGGATCACCAGTTTGAAGGAGCCAACAACAGATGGCTTTTCCATCGATCGGAATATGTTGAAAAGGCAATTAAAATCCCCCGTGATTTTGGCAGGACCCAACATCAAAGAGATTATGCACTGTTAAATATTGCGGCTGGCCATGGCAATGCAATGTCACTTGAAAGAAAACCCGATGAGAACCAAATCCTTGCCAATCCATTTGTAAATGAAACTTACCATGGTGACTTTAAAAATGGCAACTCAAACACAAACAGTTATCAAACAAAAATATCAAAATTATCACCCTCCTATCAACCAAACCCTGATGTACCCATGAATAGAGACGCGACACTAAAAGATTATCATTTTGGAAAACAGAACTGCTCTCATCATTACCAAAAACAATCAAATAGAAATCAACAACAGAAACAACTCATGTACCAGAAATGCAAAGGAAAAAGAGGGCAAGGAAGACTTGGAAATGGGGGAGAGAGTACAAGTGAGAGAGGGGGAGGAGGAGGACAGCATTGTGATGGAGAAGAAGCAGGAGGACAAGGAGTCAAGGTTAGAAGAGACCCCCAGCGTCGCTATAATGGAGCCCAGGTCAAAACAGCCCAAGTGCTGTTCCTTGTAACAGTGGTCTATGTCCTGAGTTTTGCCCCCGTTCTCCTAATGAGTGTTGAGGCAGTGCCGCCCCATCCAATCCCATTTTATGGATATTTCATCCACAGTGCAGCCAATCCCATTCTGTATTCCTTCATCAATGAGGCTTTTCGATCACAACTATACCGTTTACTGTGTCCTCATTGTTGCAAGAAAAAATAGTGTGAAGTTACTTGTTGTTGATGCGTCTACCTTGTAGTTTGACAGAATATTCATTTGATCTGCTTGGTTTATATATAGCCTTTCCCGGAAAATACATGGAGTGTAGGTAAAAGCTACAGGACGGGACTTTAAAAATCTCAAGGATATGATAAAAATTGGAAAAGAAAGCAATGTGTCCGTATTGATCCAATGACTGAAGAAGAAGAAGAAGAAGAAGAAGAAGAAGAAGAAGAAGAAGAAGAAGAAGAAGAAGAAGAAGAAGAAGAAGAAGAAGAAGAAGAAGAAGAAGAAGAAGAAGAAAGAAAGAAAGAAAGAAAGAAAGAAATAAAAAATGGCACAATTCCCAATTAGCACTTGGTCCATTCGCATGAGTTAAATATACCAAGCAGTTGAACCATGAGTCAATATATTATTGCTATGTTAAAATCCCCAATCGCTCTGAATATTGATGTGATGATATGTTATGATATAAATTGTAAATGTAATAATATTATGATCAGAATTACCACAATCCGTATAATCCAATGTGTGATATGTGATATTTATATAAAAATGAATTTCTAGTACTTTCTTTGATGCCTTCTTCCTCCTCCCCCACCTCCAATTCATTCATATTTTTATCTATAATTGTCTCAGTAAATCCTTAATCTCGTTTTCCCAAAGAAATCTCAGCCTCTCAAGTTCTTTTTTTTTTGTTGCCCATAGTTTAAAACTAATAAATGCCTATTATCAATGTAACAGTAAAATTATCTAACATAAAAATACAAATATGATTCTCTTATTCTTCGTGGTTTTGTGGTCTTGTGTTATGAAACTCCCTAGCCAACAGTAACACTTAGAATGTAGGACGAGGCAACACTGTTAATGGTCAAATACTCATTTTAAACCTGAGTAAAGTGAGAGAAAGTGAGTAAAGAGCTTTTTCCTAGGACTCAACTATGCACCATCCCGAGCTGGACTCGAACCTTAGACCCTCCAGTCCAAAGGCGAGTGTCATACCACATGACCATATAGCCGCACATTTGGACCTATAGGTACCTGGTTCGAGACCCACTGTGGGTATAGCAAAGTTTAGTTCTTGTAAAAGGCTCTTTACTCACATTCTCTCACCACATTCAGGTGTAAAATGAGTACCTGGCCAGTAACAATGCTGTGTCTATCGAAAAAAAAAATTGGTAATGGGCCTTAAAAGTGTAAGTCTTATCTTCCATGCTAAGTGTTGCTGTTAGCTTGGAACATCTTGTAAAGCCATTAGAGCACATGGTGGATTTTGCCCTTAAAAAAGCGCATTTTTAAATCCCCTCATCAACCTCTTTTGAACATTATTGTCTCATACCGATTCTTAAAAAAACACACACATACACACAAAACAAAATCAAACACGCAACATTTAAAATACCCCCCCCCCCTCCCACCCCCTTTCCCCACCATAAAAAAAGACAAATAAAATACAATTAAATAGCTGATTAAGCAAGCAAATTGGGGAATGAGTTGAACAAAATGTTTGGAGTTTTTTACCAATTGTGTTGATTTCAAATCGTGATAACTTGTAATTTCAATATTGTCTTTTTAAAATTATTTCATTTCACCATTGAATGATTTGAGTTATTTTCTATGTTTTTTTTTGTATCACTGTTAAACTCATATGTGACCCCTTGTCTCAAAACAGTATTAAGTCGGGATGATTAAGATGCTGAAAATGGAATTTGTAGCCAGAACTATCAGACTTCAGTTGAGTTTGTTATGCTTTATAGAGGAGAAGGAATATCATATTTTAGAGTTCTAAATGCCACAAATACATATTTTTGACTAGTTTAACTATAATTTGACTTTTTAGCATCTGGTCCATCCCGAAATAATACTGTTTTGAGACATTGGGTCACATATTGGAATAACAATTTTTTTTTTCAATTACAGATTCGAGTATTATTGTATTTTTTGATTTGAACACTTATTAAAAAAAGAAAAAAAAAAGATAAAATTTCTTCTATATTGTGTTATAATCACTGTGTGTTCATCATCATGTAAAATAAACACCCTTTTCATTCCATAATTATGTTCTTCCCTTCAAATCTGACATTCAGTTAGAGAGATTGAAAAAAAAAAAGAAGAAGAAACGATGCAAAACGAAACTGGCAGAATAAGAAAGCATAATATTTCATTTGGTGTAGAATAGGTGGACAAAGGCAGAAAAAAGCTATGGGTGTTTTTTAAAATATTTATAGTTTCGGAAAAGAAAAGTCATCGATAAAAGATAAAAGGGCACTGAACAAGTGTATATGAAAGGTGACAGACAAAGCAAGAAAGAAAAATACATGAATAAAAAACATTTTAAAAAATCAGTCTACCACGACTGGGGATCAAACCTCAGACCTTCTGATTATTGGACTAGCCGGATGATGACCGGTAATCAGAAGGTCTGAGGTTTGATCCCCAGTCGAGGTTGAGTGATTTTTTGGGATGCTTTTTTTTCTTGTATTTGTCTTTCTTGTTTTGTCTGGCACCTTTCATACACACTTGTTCAGATCTGTATCTTATCTTGGCTCATTGTCTTCCAAGATAATTAAAATGTTTGCGATGCACATTCCTAGAAATTCTTCTAAGTCAAGTTGGACAAGACAAAAGGACAGAATCATTGACAATGCATACAACAGCTTACCTTGACAATTGGGCCATTGACTTCCACAATAAGTAGCTCTTCCTCTGGAATGTTTGAAAGTTGGGATACTTCACGCTTCAAAGTGCGATACTTTTCGTCCATAGCTAAACGTAGTCCATACTTGACAGGCACTGAACCGTCCAGTTTTTGAACTGTGAATGGATATATATATATATATATAAAAATGAATTAATAGCTAGATGGATGGGTGGAATGATCGATCAAGAGATTGATACAAAACATATCATAGGTGAGAAGAGCAGAGGTGAAAGTTGGGGCCAATCAATAATTTCCCCGAAAATCACAGTATTAAAAGTTGAAGTAAATCATTTTCCCTGAACACCTCTATGATGGTAAGGCTCAAATCATCGAGTGGGAAGTGATTCAAAGAATGGCAATATAATAAAACGGGTTATTTTGCTAATTCTCGTTGCTGATTCCCTGTGATAGAAAAAAATAATAATCTTGGCACAGTTTAAGCAAAATACAAAATAAAAATTCCTGGAATTCAGGGAATACCCAGACAACTTTCAACCCCCGGAAAAAAAGAAAATCATAATTTCAGCAAGAAAAGATTTTTTAAAAAATCATCAAGGGGCGAACATGGGATCACAGAGAGGTCAAGGGGCCTCTTCATGAGAGTGTAAATATTGAAGGACATTTAGGAAAACTGACAAATAAGTGAGCACTATTCAAAGAAAAGTGCGGCTATGTGGTCTAGTGGTATGACACTCGCTTTCGGATCAGAAGGTCCTGGGTTCGAGCCTTGCTCGGCACATAGTTGAGTCCTTGGAGAAAGCTCTTTACTCACATTCTCTCACTTTATTCAGGTGTAAAAAGAGTACCTGGCCATTAACAGCGTTGTCTCTGTCCGAAAAACATTGTAACATCGCTTAACAGGTCCCATGTCCCGTCCTAAATGTTAAGTGTGCTGTTGGCCAGGGACCCTTTGTAAAGTGCTTTGAGCACATTTAGAGGATATTGCGCTATATAAAAGCTCATTTAAAAAAAATATATCTGGTAATGATGATATCAGTGACAACAACTCACCTATGACCTCCAGGTGTATACAGCTGTCCATGGGAAGTGGCAGGGACAGGTGAGAGTAAGGATCAAATCGGACACTGATGTGGCCACATTCTTTACACCTGACCTGGGACATAAGCTGACCATGGAACAAGTCCACCACTATGGACTGGTTACGTACTAGATGGTTCTCCCATGCCTGGGTGGAAAGATGAGTTAACATCGATTAGAAATAATTACTTGCTTACCTTTACAGATTGCATTCCCTTAACAATAGCTTATTAATCTATTTATTTTTTTAAAAACCCCAAAAAAACAAACATTAGAAACCATTTCTTTCAGATCATGTTATATACATAATGTTTAGAGTATTTGACTCACAAAAAGACTGGTAACAGTCCCTGGATTAGTCGGGATATTTTTCGGACTCCTTTATCTACCAAGCAGTGATCGGGTAGTTGGATTTCATGTAACAAAATGAACTTTGTGATAGACTAGTGTCCTATCTGAGGGTAGCAGGCAATTGTGAAAACCAGAGTAAACTTGGGACCCATGGGTTTTATGTCTCTAAAAGTCTATTTTTACTTAACATTGTGACAAAATTTAAATGAGCTGTCTTACCATTCACATCATTTAAGTTTGAAAATAATTTATCAAAATTAGATGTGTGTTTTTTTGGAAAAAAGTATAAAATTACATTGATAAAATGTTTTAGGGATAATGGTAAAACTTTCAAATCAATTCTAATTCAATATTTTTAAAGAGTTAAAAAACAAATTGTCCTAAAATTCATTTGTATGTCTATTTTCATACTATTTTTTGATTCACAAGAATAAACTTTTTCTTGTTCGGCCGTATGATGTATTGTGCTTCTGGCTTGCACCAACCTTACGAAAATGTCACTCTGGAAATCACAAGTCCAGATTACAAATAAACATTGTCTCCATTCAAATAGAGTTTTCAAGCCTTTATAAACAAATCTCCTTCCCAAATTGCATTGTTATTTTATCTAGTCAGTCACGTAATACTGCAGCACTACTTCAATTTAAAAAAAAAAATGTTTTTACCTCTCTAGCCACAACCCTATCCGGCCTGCCATCACTATCTTTGAGTTCTACATAAGGTTTATGGTGAACCCTGAAAAAGTAAAAACAAAATCATATCGTATCAAGTACATTCAAAACCTTTATAGAAGTTTCATCATGAATTTGTCCACAAAACAAAAAAGCAAACTAAAAACAATCTAATCTCTCCTTCAATCCATTACAGTTACAGATTTTAAAATTGAATTTATCTGAAAGATAACAAAATGGAATTGGTAAAGAACAATTTTATGTAAAATTAGTAAATGATGAAAAATAAAGCACTCAGTAAAATGTGATATAAATATAATATTTAATGTCATATGGTTTACCACAATCCTGTGAGTAGGCCAGATATATATTGACGTACATTTCTGTCAATTCAGCCTTCCCGTAATTTTTTATTTTATTTCCAATCATCTCAGAATTATTTTATCACTGAATATTTTTGTTATTTATTTCAAAACGAGAAAAAAATAGAAGTGCAACTCAAATCCTGAAATTAAAGACTTTATGAAGAAAATAGAAAACATTGATTTCATTTGTGTGATGTATATAAAAAAAAATATAGTCCTTCAGAGCCATTAGGCCCATGGAACTGGAGTTTATCCCAGTTTCTATAGCGTGAAACGGACAATAGCGATTGCTTGCTATCCTTTGGATAGGACGCTGGTCTATCGCAAAATACTTTCCACCAGATCTAACAGATCCAGCTACCCAATCACTGCTGGGTGGACAGAAGGTCAGAAAAAAAAAAATCTCGACTGTACCTGGGATCGATATTGGTCCCTTTGTGTGTGAAGCGAGTGCTCTACCAACTGAGCTATCAGGAGCCCCCGTGTGATGTATAATATACACATAAAAACAGTAGCACTTACCTGTTCAAATCCTCATGCAACCCATCCAATAAAAAACTGAGGAACTCCTGTGAATCGTGTTGCTGAAAACCGTTAAATCTGGGAGCGTACTTGCCAATCGTCCACTGAATTATACAAAAGAGAAAAGTACAAACTATAAGGCTGTACAGTGTACTCATAATTTCAAAGGCAAGAAAAATGAAGAGGGAAATGAAGTTAAACTTTCCGTAAAAAGAGAGAATAGTAAGAGTTAAGATGGCTCAGATAGATAAATCAAAAATGAAATGAAATAAAACAATATGTTTGGGGATCATAGTGCTCACTTTGATAGCAATTATTAGTGTAACCCACAACTATAAATTTTAAAGTTGTTCATTTTCCTTGGAGATTAGAGTACTTAGAGGACTGACATTACAGATTACAAGCTCTTGATGGAGAAAGAAAAATAATAAAAAGTCCATTAAAAAAACTTGTTAAAAAATTTATAGAATTACATTTGCATCATGTTAAAATGCAAATTGTCAGCTTATGAATATCTGTTTGCCGTGTTTCAATGTTGATGACTTATGAGCTAAGTATTTGCTGTCACACTTGTCTGGTAGTGTAATCGATGTAAATTTCCTCAGTTTTGGACTCAATACCGAGGCAAAAGTTAGCTATCATGAAAAATTCATCCTATTACTCAGTATACATAATGTCACAAGGTAATATTACCATGAGTTGGTGAGAGTCACATAAAGCTGTTTCACACCATTCATACCTAGTGATCTCTGCATGTGGTATGGAGGACAACATCGAAAAAAAAACCCTTGTTCAATCACTTGTCACTGGGCATTTGTGTGAAATTTATTCTACAAATCGGGCAATACGCTTCAACAGTCGTAACGTCACTTCCCTCGTAATGACGCATGGTAACTTAGTAATTGGCTCTTAACTATCGGAACAATGACAGATGCCCTTATGATATATTTCTCTGACGAGCATAAAAGCGTATCCAGAGGAAAAAAACATTATAAATCTGATCATGTTTTGACTTTTACACATTCTGATCACAAGACATATGAAAACTTCTAGCCAGCATGAAGAATAAAAAGTACCGATTTTCTTTGTTGAGAACCACTATGTCCGCCGTTGCTGGGCAACGTGAAATCAGACTATTGAATCCAATTAAGAGTGCTATTTTACAGTGAAATAGTGGGCATTAGGGTGATCACCATTGTGCCAATCTAGATGGATTTCTATTTAGAAACCAAAAAAAAAAAAAAGAGAATGCTACTCACCCTGAGTTTAAGAGGAGCTACAGTCTTGATGGTTCCACTCCACAGATCCTTGATCAACTCTCCGTAACGCTGGGCTATATGACCTTTCATGCCTAGGGGATTTTCTCTGTCATGTCAAATAAATATAATATACAAGTGAAAGATTGATAATAATGATAATAATAATAATAATAATAATAATAATAATAATAATAATAATAATAATAATAATAATAATTTCCAAGTTCAAGATAACAAATTGAAAAAGACATAATGCATCCATCACCGTAAATCTTATTAAAAATTTATCATATAACATATAACATTGTATATCAAATAAGAATCCCTGTCGCTCTTGTCGTTAATTTTTCTTGGTGCTCTTGTGCATGTGAAAAACACGATGACATAATACAGTTGTTGATGTTTATAATGTCAGGTGGTACTTTTATCACTGCCATGTGGCTGTTACACATAAAATTGGGAACAATATTTGTATTTAACTTATCTGCTACCTTGAAAGAAAAAAAATCTGTATTAATGCAAAGTACAGGTGCGGCTATGTAGTCTTGTGGTATGACACTCGCTTTCGTATCGGAAGGTCCTGGGTTCGAGCCTCACTCAGCGCATAGTACCCAGGTGTAAAATGAGTACCTGGCCATCAACAGTGTTGTCTCTGTCTGAAAAAATTGTAATATCGCCTAACAGGCATCATGTCTCATTCTCTTTGAGCACATTTAGTGGATATTGCCCTATATAAAAGCTCAAGATCAAGTTTTTTACACCATTACTACCCTTGCGGTCCCTCTATATATTCTGGTGTAAAATAAATACCTGGCCAGTAATTGCGTTGTTTCTGTCCCCAAAAAATATTGTGATATAACCTTACATGCTATTTGATACTGTTGGCTTGCATCCCCTTGTAAAGCACTTTGAACACACATTGAAAATAATGCACTAATTAAAGGCTCTCATCAAATGTCTTGAACACAATGTTACCTGTTGAGTTCAAACAGATGCAAATTCCCAGCAAAATACTGAGTCAGGGGCCATGTATTGGACACGCATTGGACGGCTGCATTCATGAAACAAGTGTTGCCCAAGTTGTTGAGGCCTGTGGCTCCTTTTTGGGTGGGGGCTTGGGAAACAACAACAACAACAAAATTATATATGTATATAGAACAACAGACAACAAACCAAACTCATGTAACACACAGTCCTGACGATGGCTGAAAAGGCCTGAAACATCGATGTAGACTGTCTCCAACATTGTGGTAAATATTAAAATAATATATATATATATATATATCGACATAAAAGGCTGAATAATGATGCATTGATAGCCACGTAATGGCAGACCTGTTGCTAGGATAAAATATGAAATCCTTATACGAGTCTCAAGAACAGGGAGAAAATATACCATCCCCCTCCCTCCACCAAAATTTTTTTTTTTAAATATTAAAAATGAAATTTAAGAATAAGAAGAAAGAAAAGAAGTATCTACGTTAAATGCAGTAGGTTACAATTATGTTGAAGGTACTATCCAATACTGAGTATTGGAAATAAATTTGATATTTTTTCTTTCACCACCTCACTCAATACGCCTTTGACCATTCTATTTGCAAACTATGATAAGGGTCTTTACTTGCAGCACTACGAATACATCATTTCATATCCCGATTACAATAAGCCATATAAATAAAAAACATTACAAAATTTATTTTCATTCTTTCATTTGTGAACACCGGAATGAATGCTGCCCCCTCATTTCTAAACATAAGAAAGATAATGGATTTCTAGAGAAAAAATTTTGTTGACATAATTTTTTTATGCTGACAAAAAGCAGGTTACATTTTTTACTTCTGATTTTAGCCGTACATTAAGGCAGAAACAGTAAAACAAAAATGTGTTGTTACTATGCGTCCTGACTCTCCATGAAAGTCAGAAATATTTAAAATGTTATTCCAATGGATGAGGAACATCAACTTACTGTTACTGACATCTTTCTTTAATGATTTATTTTTGGCAAGTTGGCACATCTCTTCTGGCCAGGTAAGATCTTTGTTGCGAACTGAAAAATATTTGTTAAAAAAAGACAAATTAGTATCAATTCAGTTTACAAATCTACAGTCAAATTAAAAAAAGAAAGGGTAAAAAAACAAAAACAAACAACCTTTATGCCACAAATGTCCTAAAACTATAACATGACAGGGAAAGCAAGCATTACAATTAACTTGACAAAGATGTTCCATTTAATTCTTCTTTACTTCAAAGGTGGCCGAGTGGTTACGGCATTGCACTGTGATCCAGATGACCCGGGTTCGAGCCCCACTTCAGGCACTTTCGTTTTTTCCTTGAGCAAGATTATTAACCCCCAATTTGCTCACTTGGACAACATGGGTGATTCCTGTTGACATCAGACATCTTGTTTGATGACTTATCTATATTACTTTGTGGAATGCCTAGGTGATGATGTCTTATGATATCATGGCGCAAAAGGCATAATTTTTTAAATTTGTTTTTACTACTTCAAATAACAAAAGGAATCTTTTAAATCTTACTTTCCAGAAGCAACTGCTGCATGTCATCTACCTTGTAATCTTCCACCATTTTATTTTCGTCATCAAGGAGAGTCAGATTTTGCTGGAAGCAAGGAATGAAATATCATTAATATCAAAAGTAGTAAATAATAATAATAACAATAATAATAATGATGAAGAAGATGATGATGATGACAACATCAACAACAACAACAATTGAGCTTTTATATAGCGCAATTTCCACTAAACATGCTCAAAGCGCTTTACAAGATGTCCCTGGCCAACAGCAACAGTTAAAATGTAGGACGGGACATGACGCCTGTTAGGCGATATTACAATTTTTTTCTAACAGAGACACCACTGTTAACGGCCAGATAGTCATTTTACAGCTTTTTCCAAGGATTCAACTATGTGCTGAGCGAGGCTCGAACCCAGGACCTTCCCATCCGAAAGGGAGTGTCATACGACTAGACCACATAGCTGCATATGATGATGATGATGCTGATGATAATATGTATTGCTTATAAAACAGCTATTAGTCATGTTAGCCTGAGATTCAAAAGGGGCGCAGTGATTTCTTTAATGAAAAGAAACCCTTTCCAGGTTTAAAACTACAAACTAGTTATACATTCCCACATAAATCACAACTGTATCTACTTACATCATCTTTGGCATTGATTTTCCACAAACGGAAATCCTCACGATAGAATTGTACTTTTTTACAGAGGAAGTCGTAAACCTGTCCCAATGTGTGTTTACGACTAAAAGAGGCTGTGTATGCATGGTAACGTCTTGGCTGGGTTGTGTTTCCTGCAAAGTCTGAGAAGATAAGATTGATTAGGTTTAAAAAACAAAAAGACCAACAACAACAACAACAAAAAAAAAAAGAAAGAAAGAAAGAAAGAACAAAAAAGATTTTCACTTAATCTGAAGTGGGATTTTTCATTGCCTCCGGTTGTACCAAATGTTGCATTCTACTAATCATACAAGTCAGAATTTAAATATTTACATGAAGGCACGAAAATAGTGTTTTAGTAAGTGTTTTTAAAAGATTATTTTATGTGTAATACTGAGTATATGAATTGAAATTAGGTTTTGATGGAAGGCAAAGCACATCTGACATTTTAAAAAGGAAAGAGATGCCACATTAATTATGATTGTATAACTTTGTACTATAATTATGAGTCCAACATTTTTAAGAAAAAAAAGGGAATTAAGAGAATACTTACTCCATGCCATCCCACCAAAACCTGCCACCATGCCTGATAATGATGTGGCTGGGGGTGGCCGCTGGCTCGGTGTCTGGTGACGCATGATTCGAACACAGATCGGGTACAACTCTAAATCTGGCTTGCCTGTCATATTGATTACCTGCAAAAGAGAAACACATCGTTGTCTTTTATTTGAGCATATATAGATCTCAGGTTCAAGTCTGCCCGGGAAAGGAGGGGGTTGCTAAGTTAAGGTCTTGGTAAAGGCTCCTCATTCACATTTTTCACCACATCAAACTAAGGTGTTAAATGAGAATGTGGCTGGTAACAGCCTAGTCTCTGTTGAAAAAATTGTAATAGTTTCTACCAGGCATCAAGTCTCATCCTACATAAGTGTTGCTGTTGGCTATAAAAGTTCACATTAAAAAAAACAAAACAAAAAAACAAAAACAACAGCAACCCAACCCCAACTCCCCCCCCCCCCCCCCCCCCCCCACCCAAATTTTTTTCTTCTTTTTTTTTTAAAATAACAAAATGCGAGCTGTATATTGCATTTCAACAGTTTAAGCTATGCATAATACATTTCAAATCAGTCATTTATTCCTCCAGTCAGGCTATATGAAACCAAATTTGCATTTCATACACCAAAAAATCTGTCAACTCTTGCAAGCACTTACTCATTCACACCTCTGTCAAGTGACATTATCTACATAAATGCTTTAGCCAAGTACACAAGACGTGGGTAAAAAACAAATACAACTAAATGGAAAAGAGGAAAACTGAGCCATGTAATCATCATAACCTTAGACTTGCTGCAAAAATACAGTCATAAAATTTGCATATTCTTTTTTTTTTCTCCCAATATACCAACCTGAAATGTAAAATTAAACAAAGTGAAGAAAAAAAATATAATAAAAATGATATCCATTTATTTAAAAAAATAAGCCTTAAAATACTTATGATAAGAAGGATTTCAAGCTGATTCTAAAAAAAGACCCAGTGGTCAGTTTTTTTTTGTTTTTGAGGGTTTTACGGCGCTTGCAACACATTAAGGTCATATCAGCGCCAGCCAGTGGTCAGTAAAACAATGGAATCCATACAAAGCCAATTATACACAGATGCATAAATCCCAAATTTGAATCAAAACCCAAATCTTTTGAATCATTCAATTCAATCATAAAAAGACACACGATCTGTTAAGAGAAAAAGAAATGTAAAAAAAAAACAAACCCCTTGAAAATCAGGAAGAACTTCAGAAAGATGACAGAGCACTGGACAAGGAAAAAAGGTTTGTGATATTGTACTTACCACTCTGGGCAATGCTGGGCCGCCTCCATACCAACTGGTCAAAGCCCTCCAAATGCATTCTGGGACAATCTCAAAATCTTTGCCACGGGCAAACACTGTATCCCGTCTCAACCGGCCACCTTCATTGGTTAATGACATGTACTGTGGAGTTGGGACATGAGGTTTTGTCTTCTTTAAGATATGGTGAGATATTGAAAGGCTTTACCAATGACAACAAAATTAGTCAGTTGTGATTTGTAGAACAAAATTGTTATCTATTCTTTCCTTTCCTTTTCCTTTGCAGATGGCTTCTGTTTTAAATCATATTTTATCATTGTCACTCAAATTAATAACAATCTTGCATCTTAATCACAACATACAGGATATGAAGTGAGTAGAAAAGTGCCAGAAGACAATAGAGAATAAAAAATTTTTTCGCGGCGGTGGTGGGGTTTGAACCAGCGACCTTATTGGTACGACAATCCGCCTGGCAGGTGAGAGCGTGGCTCTACCGTGTGAGCTATCCACGAACACAAAAATATTCGTTTCAAACTCAAAGTCATTTCTAGATCCCTCTCTCACCCACTTCTTGAGACCGCCGATTCGTTCACCACCATCGCGAAGTAATTTTGACCAGCAGTTAAGCTTAATAGCCAATATTCTCATCACAAACATATAACATAGAAACGATTGAGACATTGAGTATGCTCCGGTGTATGGGGTGAATTTTTAATTCAGAAAAGTGAGTGGAGCAGGCACTTATGTTGGTAACAACAAGATATGAAGTGAGTAGAAAAGTGCCAGAAGACAATAGAGAATAAAAATTTTATTCTCTATTGTCTTCTGGCACTTTTCTACTCACTTCATATCTTGTTGTTACCAACATAAGTGCCTGCTCCACTCACTTTTCTGAATTAAAAATTCACCCCATACACCGGAGCATACTCAATGTCTCAATCGTTTCTATGTTATATGTTTGTGATGAGAATATTGGCTATTAAGCTTAACTGCTGGTCAAAATTACTTCGCGATGGTGGTGAACGAATCGGCGGTCTCAAGAAGTGGGTGAGAGAGGGATCTAGAAATGACTTTGAGTTTGAAACGAATATTTTTGTGTTCGTCGATAGCTCACACGGTAGAGCCACGCTCTCACCTGCCAGGCGGATTGTCGTACCAATAAGGTCGCAGGTTCAAACCCCACCACCGCCGCGAAAAAAATTTTTATTCTCTATTGTCTTCTGGCACTTTTCTACTCACTTCATATCTTGTTGTTACCAACATAAGTGCCTGCTCCACTCACTTTTCTGAATTAAAAATTCACCCCATACACCGGAGCATACTCAATGTCTCAATCGTTTCTATGTTATATGTTTGTGATGAGAATATTGGCTATTAAGCTTAATTGCTGGTCAAAATTACTTCGCGATGGTGGTGAACGAATCGGCGGTCTCAAGAAGTGGGTGAGAGAGGATCTAGAAATGACTTTGAGTTTGAAACGAATATTTTTGTGTTCGTGGATAGCTCACACGGTAGAGCCACGCTCTCACCTGCCAGGCGGATTGTCGTACCAATAAGGTCGCAGGTTCAAACCCCACCACCGCCGCGAAAATTTTTTTATTCTCTATTGTCTTCTGGCACTTTTCTACTCACTTCATATCTTGTTGTTACCAACATAAGTGCCTGCTCCACTCACTTTTCTGAATTAAAAATTCACCCCATACACCGGAGCATACTCAATGTCTCAATCGTTTCTATGTTATATGTTTGTGATGAGAATATTGGCTATTAAGCTTAACTGCTGGTCAAAATTACTTCGCGATGGTGGTGAACGAATCGGCGGTCTCAAGAAGTGGGTGAGAGAGGGATCTAGAAATGACTGAGTTTGAAACGAATATTTTTGTGTTCGTGGATAGCTCACACGGTAGAGCCACGCTCTCACCTGCCAGGCGGATTGTCGTACCAATAAGGTCGCAGGTTCAAACCCCACCACCGCCGCGAAAAATTTTTTTATTCTCTATTGTCTTCTGGCACTTTTCTACTCAAATCACAACATAGTAAGCATAAGATTTAAAAAATAAAGAAGACAAACAATAAAACAAAAATGTGACATAAAAAAATAAATAAATAAGGGTACCTTTGTGAACCAGTAGAGAGGTAAAGAGAAAAGAGTGGATACAACTCATATGTATTGAAACGATACAAGACAAACGTCTTCAAGAGTCAGACTGTAATAAAAACTGGAACTGAAAAGTTTGAGCTCGAAATACTGCTGGGAACTATTGTCAAGTTTTATTCCAGACAAAACTTTTAATTTCTCTGAGATGGCCATTTCACTTCACAAAACCTTGTCAACCTCGGAGCGTCATAGACCCTGTAGCTGTCATGTCCCGAGTCAAAAGTATTTCATTTTTAACCTACAGTACAAGTAACTTAAAGCTGCTTTGGCTTCAGGAATAATAAATAGAGTCAATAATCTACAAAGACAGCTATAATTATTTGACTGCAAAACAGAGAATGTTCAAAGGCCATTTAACAAGATATGAAAAAATGTGAATTTTTTGTAATAATTTAAGGGGCATAATCAACTGAAAAAAAAAAAAAATTTAATTATCAAATATTTTTGTCACCTTGTCATTTCTTTTAAAAAATAATTTTGGAAAACAAAAGTTAAAAGTTGAAATTTCTACCAGATATTGGTGCTCCAATACTTTTTGAATAACATATTCAGATTCTTCACAGCCATCGTCATTGGGAAAAAAATTATTGAAAAATAAACTATAATCCTGATGGGAAATAAAAAAGAGTCAAAACATGCACAAATAGGAGATTTAATACTAACTTTTGTTGGATTAACCAGTAAAGGGTTGTTGTTGATGACAGGGGGCTTGCTGGGAAGGCCCGCAAGGCCCTTATGTGACAGCTTAGGAGACATGCTTGGACTTCGGTGGGCCCCTCCCGTTTCTGGAAGGCTCAAGTTACTACCATTCTGTCTTCTGTTGAATAAAGAGGGACAATGAATGTAGAGACAAAAAAGTATCTCTGATCTATGGGTATTGCCATTATAGGAAATATATACCCACAAAAAATAATTTTTGACTTGTTAAGATTCTTCAAGAAGTTCATCCAAATTACAAATTAGCAAACTTTAATAAAGTTTTGATTCTGCAGCTTTGGGTATGATTGGCAGCCATCCATATATTGATTTCTATATGGTGTAAAAGTTTGCCTTTCCAAATAACAATATAAATAAAATCATTATGATCTTTTACTTTTAAATTATAAAACAAAGAACTTCTCCATAGCCTTTGAATATTCCTTTAAAAAAGCAAAAACGGAAAATGGCAGTAGGAAATAGAAGAGTAAGAGAGAATGTTTTATAAATTGATTACAATGAAATTTGATACATAGAAAATACTTCCCAAGTCTCTTATATCAAATGCACTAGGGAACGATAAAATAACTTCCTCTACATGTTTGCCCAGATGAAGTCAATAAAATTAATTTGCACAAAAACTAAAAGCAAGAAAAAGATTAACAAATGAAATATTACAAACCAAACGGAAGCAGTATGGGGAGAGTCAAGAAAGCAAATGACTTGTTTTGTTTATTTGTTTTTAAGGGTTTTACGGCACTTGCAACACACTGAGGTGAAATCAGCGCCAGTAAAAATGAAGAAAATTAGATAGTAAAAAGAATCTAGAATTACAATTAAAAGGACTTGAGGAAAAAGTAAGACAAAGGGGAATTGGTTCAAATAGGGAACAGATGTAGATTCCGAGAGCACAACATCAATGTACTTAGTTTGAGATCACTTAAAAGTTTCACCCAGACACAAGCACAGGTCCCCACTAAGAGGAATACACTCAAATGTTTACATCATATATTCAAAATAACAAATATAACAATACATAACAGAAAGATGATTTACAAGGAAAAAAATATCATCCAAGCACGACAGTCAGGGCCAAGGCAAAACTTAGTTATCTCATTCCAAGACAAAGACAGAAAGCAAATTGGCTAACAGCTATAAGGAGGGGATAGAAGACACAGTAAGTGCCAACCTGCCCACTATGGGAGGCCAGGAACCTCACCCAGAGCAAATAACTTGAAAAGTACACAACTGTATTGTGATTTTTTAAAAATGAAAGGTGAAGAGACTATAATGATGATGATAAAGATAGATTTGCCTACATTTACCTTATAAAGTTCCCTCCGGCATCACCTGTTCCTCTTGAAGAAGACCCAATCACAATTACAGACTCCTCCTCCCACGCCAAACCACTTGCGCCATGTTTATTTTTCCCATGAGTCATGCGATGTTGACGGTTACTCATGTTATCTGTCACCTGGAAAGAGGAGTTAAAAATTTATTCAGAAATTATTAAGTATAAATTATACATCAAGACCTTGTTTTTCAGCTACGTCTGGGAAAGTAATATTGCTTAAATCTTAATTAAGGTAGTATCCCTAAAACTTTTGAAATATATAAAAAAAAGTTGCAGAATTTAATATAAAGATGATAATTTGACTTCCAAAATGTCACGATGAATATTTTAAAATGAGAACTCGTTCAGTTCCCTATAAGGAAGGGAGTTTCTATTTCTCTAGATTGCTAGATACCCTTTTTGTTGATCAGGGGACTGCCCTGCAAATGATGTCCCTTACTGTCAAAAATAATGAAAAAAAATGAAATAACAGCTTCGAAAAAGAACAAAATGCCAAACAAAAATGTATTAGCTTCAAAACCCTTCTTCAGCCCATAATGTCAAATAAATATTATAAAATTCCCGATTTTCAATTCCTTTAATTTCAAAGCGTATAATCTAACCACATCAACATCTCTGTTGACTGGTTATTAAAAGATCAAAATATTTATTGCAATGATATATTACATGCTAAAATTATATCTAAATTTTGAGTCCAACTTTCATTCTAATTTCTATATCCTTTTTCTCACCCTTGGTTAAATCTTAAAACTTCCAGAAGTTTTTTGGGTTTATTTTTAGCCTGAATTGTTTAATTCCAAATTCCCAACCATTTTTCAGTTCTTCAGATTTGAAAAACTAATGAAGGCTACATAAATTTCATTAAGTAAAAAAAAAAATGACAATAGAATTGAACAATTTAATGTAAAAGAAAACGATAATACAGAAATAGGTATGCATCACATTTTAAAAACAAATGTTTAAAAACATTTAAGCTGATTAATAAAAAACGAAAAGAAAATATATATTGAAAAAAATTAATCTTAACAAAGTCTACAAAAATCTTTCTCCCAAACTTCACTTTCTACACAATCACAAAGAAAAACGAAAAAGAAAACTTAATAAACAAAACAAAACAACCGAACATTAAAAAACAACAACAGGAGCACACTAATTTAAAACACATGCCTGCACACATGCTAACATTTAGCACTAAATAAACCTATTAGAATGCATTTGAATGCAAAAGTCGAGTGATAACCTTACCTCTGTATTGACGTACTCTAACCACGCATTCCACCATGGCATGTTGACTAGGTACCACATTTGGCCCACCTCTAAGGGTTTGCGGCTCTCTCTTTCCAACCACTGCCTAAAGTCAGACAAGCGAAAAACATCAATTTCAATGAATGCAGTTTTTCAAAAACCTACTTGCTTTGATGAGACTTGGGAGTATATGGCCGCAATCTAAGCAGCAAAGAGTTTTAGTCAGTAAATGACTGCATGACAATGATCTAACTCAACATTGCATCCTTGGGTAAAGCACTTTACATACATCTCTTCTCTCTAGGTTAAAGTTCAAAAGCTTTATATGACTTTAATTTTTTTTTAAAATCTATATTTTTACAAAGAAGTGTACAATAATATATGTAAAATAGTTCAAAACCCGAAAAGGAGTTGTGAGGAAACATGGATACTGTACCAAACTTTTTTAAAGCAGGTTCATAGCAAGAACTTGTTTTGTATGATACAGAAATTTGGTACAATAAGTCCTGCTGAGGGAACTGTTATGCCATGCCCAAAACGGGTTTCCTGCAGCACGAGGAATAAACAACGATTGTCACACGGAATGGAAGCTTCAATTGAATCAACTTAAATAGTGTGGATGTTTTAGGATTTAAGCAAGGATCGGTCTGCTGAGTCACATCCGTCGCTGCTCTCAACAAGACTGATGAGACCAAAGTCATACAGGGCGAAAACCATCGTCTCTTGAGACGGAAGGATGCCTACTACTACTTAGGTTTTCTGTTTGTCGACAAAACATGCCTTTAGTGTTTCATTCATCATGTTTTGATGACAAAGAGAAAGCCGAAACGTCTACATTATCTGTCTTCATTGACTGAATGGAAGCAGCCAATTTATTTTACTATTTTTATTTATTTCTTCAAGCTTCAAGCAGCAACATTTGCATCACAGCACCAGTTAACAAAGCCAATGAATATGAAGTTAAATCAAACTTACTGGATTATTCTACCCTCTTCTTCTTTTGTTTGTGGTGATAACCCCAATACGATATGACATATCTGAAAAGAATGATAAAGGAAAAAAATATTGTTGCAACATTCTAATCGATTGATGGATGTCTTGGCTAGGAGTTAAACTGCAAATATTATAATAAGGCACTTGGACAATAACAACAAACAATAAAATGTAATCATTCAAATCCCATGGAAGCAGAGCTTATTGCCATTGAAATAAATGGATAGAAACAATGGCTAGCTATCATCCTGACATGATGCTCTAATTGTACAAGGCTTGCAGAAGAATCCGACAGACCAAGCTACCAATATACCCCAAGCTGATAGGGTTAAAAAAAAAAGCAGATCCACCTGAATCCCAAAATCAGTCCGTCTGCTTATGAGTTGAGAGCCTATCAACTGAGCGATTCTGTCATAGAAAATGTAAATCCAATCCTAAAAATTTTAAAAGATTCAAAAACTTCAATTCTAAAACCCATAGTTTACTTTCAGTCATGCCCACTGCTTCCAGAAGAAGAGAATATGGGCTAAAGAAACCTTTCTTCTTAGTATTTATAGGGCACAAGGGAACAGCTCAATACAATTGTCTTAGTAGACATGAGAGGACAAGTAAAGGAGAGGATGAAGAAAAAAAATAAATAAAAAAATAAAAATAGAAAGATTTTACTTACTGTAACAAAGCATTCACAATAAAAAAGCCCTATGTAAAGAATATACCCTCAGCCTTACTGACAATGTTTCTTACCTGACTAAGTAACTGTAAGAAGTCTGTGGTAAGCTGATTATTGACTGTCCACATCAGGTAGTCCTCCATCGTTAGCGACCCCTCCTGTCACAAAGAATAGTGATGTTAAATAAGACTCGGATCACAACATAGTGTATATATATATATTTATATATATATATATCAAAGCTTGTCTCATAAATATCGATGGCCCGTTGATCAAACCTCTGAAGTAGTCTCTTTGCCATACTATACTTCAGAGGTTTGATCAACGGGCCATCGATATATAGATATCCAACCTCATACTGAATCATAAACCGCTTTTTAAATCATGGAGAGCTTCCAATTCACATTCACTGGCAAATTCTATACAAAGGGAGAAAAAAACATTTGATCTACCCCCCCCCCTCCTCCTCCAAACCACATGATAACCCTCAATATTCTCCCCTCTCTAAGACAAAACAAAACAAAATACACTCAATTTTTATCGGTAGAATTAAAATAATTGTTTTTAGACATAGAAAGGAAAGAATGCAAACGCTTGTTTGTTTTTTAGGGTTTTACAGCATTTGAGACGCATTTAAGTCATTTCAGCTACTGTAAAAAGAAAGAAAATGGGAAAGTAAAAAAATTCTAGAATTACAACTTGAAGTAAAGGTACCCAAATAGGGAACAGATGTAGATTCAAAGCGCACAGTATCAGTGTACTTTGTCGTCTGATCCAGACACAGCGCAGGATCCCAATGAGAGGAATACACTCAACTGTTTACAGGAAATATCTAAAATAGCAATCATAACTAACAATACATAACAGAGAGATGATTTACCCAGGAATGCAAATGTATTACTTCTACAAACCTTATTTACATCATGACAAGAGAGTATTTCTTTGGCAACGGACACTGGGTCAATATCTGGATAATTTTGGTTTTCCTGAAATTACATTTAATGAGCATTATTTATTGATAATCATTGTTCAACATATAAAAAAAAGGGGCATGAACAGACTTGATCAATACGTCTGCTAAATGCCTGCAGAACAAGTCAAACTATACCATTGTATCCTCATTTATCAATAATGTTTTATTACCATAGAAATAGTATAAATAGTCCTGTCACTTAAATACACTCAATCATTTTCGTGAAGTAAGTACAATTTAATTAAAAGTGAGTTTTATAATGAGCAATACCCTGTAAATTTGCTTGAAACACTTTACAAAGGGTCCTAAGCCCACAAAAATACTCAACATGTTGAACAAGACATGCTGCTTGAAAGGTGGTATAACCATGTATTTTAAAAAAAATAGAACATTTATAAAGCGCAATATCCACTAAACATGCTCAAAGCACTTTACAAGAATGCTTTGTTACAGTAAATAGAATCTAATTTTAAAAAAATAACCAACAGCAACACTTAAAACATAGGACGAGACATGTCACCTGTTAGGCGATATTATAATTTTTTTTCAGACAGAGACAACGTTGTTTAACAGCAAGGTACTCATTTTACAACTGAATATGGTGAATGAATGTGTGAGTAAAGAGCTGGAAAAGACGTAACTATATGCTGCTTAGAGCGGGACTTGCACTCACGATCTTCCGATCCAGAGGCGAGTATCATACGATTAAACCACATAACCATAACTATTTTTAACCAGAGTCAACACTGTTACTAGCTAGGTACTCATATTACACAAAGGTATGTTAAGAAAATGTAAGGAAAGAGCCTTTTCCAGGAACCAAACATTGCACTGCCCACAGCAAGACTGAAATAGAGGACCTACAAGTTGTCATATAACTTGACCATAAAGCCACTAAGAAAGAACATGGCCATAGTGTAGGATCAGAAACAAACAAATATTTGATTAAATCCTGATGTTAACAGATATTAGGGGGTCCCTATAGTTCGGTATGTAGAGGAATTGCCTCACATACAAAGGGTGGAGTCTACTGTTTTTCTGAAAAGTACTTTATATATATAGACTATCATCCAGTCCAAAGGGTAGCAAGCAATTGGTACAGTTACAGTCTATATAATAAATATCATAACCTGGACAAGACATGGACTTTGTGACTCTGAAGGAAATCTTTCAAAGATATATTTAAGAAAAAGGGTTTATAAAAAAAAATAGCTTTTGGGAGAGAAGGCCAGAATATTTCTCTGAAATAGTTCCTCCAGTTAATATTAACACTTTGCAAAAATGACATCTTAAAACACGTCTGTTATGTAAATAAATTAATTTAGTTGGCTTCAATGAGAACTCACAAATCACAAGAGCTAAAATTGAGACTAAACTGTGCACCCAAAAAAGTTGGCAAATTCAAATACGTACCAAGGTTGCTGCAGAATTGTATTCTTTGCGAGCAATATCAAGAGCTTCTAACATTGATGTGACTTCCTGTTCACTCAGTCGTAGATCATGGTCCTGGTCAAATACTTTGAAACAAACTGGAAAAAAAAACCCCAATGAAAATAATGATTAAACTACCAAATATACCTCAGGCGGATTTTTATTAATTGTAAATCCATATAATCATATATTATTTTAAAGAATTCATTCAAGTGAATTATTAGGCTTGCAATTAATATAAATGGCATTTTCGCAGCTAATACATGATTGTCCATTAAATCACACATCATATTGTTCTGAACAAAAAAATAAAGATTTGAAGAAAAGGTGTTTACTTTCAAAATGCTATAACTGAACAATTTACTTTATAATTAAAAAAACCCAAAAAAACCTAACTTGATTCTTATTAACACTTTATCCTCACTACTTTAACACGCTGCTAGTTCTATTATTTTAATGCCATTCTTTCAGTTTTTCGATCACTTGTCAATAATATTCATATCGGACAAACATGAGATTCCATGTCAATTCCATTATTCTTTGAAATATCTGTATTTTAAAAAATATCTTATTTTGTATCGAATGTTTTAAAAATGAGCTATTGTCAGGGTCTCATCTTTATTCACTGAGAAAACATAAAACACAATCAATCAGCTTGTGCTACTAAAAAATATCAGAATCTTTTTTCAAAGAAAAAGTGAGCGCATGGCCATAAAAGCTTGGTATTATATATTGTTGACATCCTCCTCTCAGTTTTTAAATAAAGGCAACTATGACTCATTTATCTTTACTTCATACCCAAACGTGATTTTAGAAATGGCAATGCTTTTGTTTGTGACAGACACTGATAATAGTTTGTAGTATACTTAAGAGTCCGAAACAATGGTAACCAGCAATTGTTATTGCCTATTTAGAGATACAGAAACCAGTATGAAATCTAGGCTTCATAGATCATCTAGGCTTTATGACTCTAAAGGCCTAATATAAAAAAAAAAAAAACCCAATAAAACTTAGCTGACAATAATCTCTAAATCTGAGCGTGCAAACATCATCTGTCATTTCACATTTGTATTTTGCTAAAAATAAATGTTAAATAGCACCTGGTGTTTATCTTGTAAATGTAAAACAGAAAGTGTAGTAATTTCTTGTACTGTCAATGTTTACTACCTAAATAACTGTAAAGACTTTTTTGTCAATTAGCCTGCTCGTCTGTATCCCTAATGACCACCATATAAATAAAATACAAACTTTTATTTAGCACATTTTTGTAGAATTGGCGATGCTTAATATGCTTCATACAGCTGCATCCGGCTGACAAAAGGAACGAAATTTCCATTTCATATATCAAAAGTTATGTGTCGAGCGTATCTTAGTCATGCAGTGCATATGTGCTCGTTTATCAAAAATGCATGAATAAATAGTTATTTATGTACACAAAGATTTTATTGTTCATTCTTAGAATAAAGACTTGTTGATGCTTCCATTCATACAATAGGTTAAAATCAGACATAAAAGATTGAATAAAAAAAACAAAACAAAAAAGAGCACTTTAAATTGTGGCTTTGATTTATAAAAATCATGAAAGTTTTTTTTGGGATTTAATGACTGCATTCTTCAAATTCATTTAGATATCTAACTTACATTTCTGTCTTTCTAGACTAGGTCCCCTGCAACAGGCAGAAATTCCACATGCCATTTCCTTGAAATCGATGTGATTGTCACAATTTTCATCAAAAGCAGTGAATAAAGCTGATCGAAAGAGAAACACAAATAAATATTTATAAAATCAGATGAAAAGGAACCCCCCCCCCCCCCCCCCCAACTAAAAGTTATAATAAATATAAAAGAAAAATAAAACAAAAACCCAGTAAAAAACAACATAATTTTATATTTTTAAAAATGTAGATTTAAGCTTTAACAAAGAGAGGTACAAAATCAATTTTCATTTAGTATTTAAGTATTATGAGAAACATATAATCCAATAAGAATACAAAATACGACTACCTAATAGAAAATATATCAGCTGTAAAAATGAACCCCCCCCCCTCCCCCCAACTAAAAGTTATAATAAATATAAAAGAAAAATAAAACAAAAACCCAGAAAAAAAAACCCAACATAATTTTAATTTAAAAAAAAATTAGATTTAAACTTTAACAAAGAGAGGTACAAAATCAATTTTCATTTAGTATCTAAGTATTATGAGATACATATAATCCAATAAGAATACAAAATACAACTACCGAATAGAAAATATATCAGCTGTCAAAGGACTTGTGTTTCATTTCATATGTATTGAAAAAAAAAAAAGTAAACATTTTTAATTCGTATTATCACATCAAGTTTATAAATTGTAAAATTGTCCCACAAAACAGTAAAAAAACTTTAATTGTAGTAAAAAGAAACAATGAAGGAATTGTTTAATTACAAAAATCAAAATATTGTATCATTTGAACAGGAGTTGAACAATATACATGACCCCTTCATCTGAATTAAAAATCATTATTTCAGACGAGGGAAAAGGACAAAACATCTGCAAAAGATTCTGGAAAGTAATGATCAAATAATTTATTTTAAATAATGCAAAATATCATACCCTGGGCATGTATTACACTATATTGTTATATGAGCTTTATATCCATAACCATCCAATCCACATATCAATACAAAATATGAATGCCTCATGGTTTGATTTATGCAATAAACTTGTAAACAGAAAGGAAATCACATCTATACCAAAGCCAAGAAAAAACAATTCTACAACTATATTCTAATTAAAACAAAAAGGACGCCTGCTAGACCCTCTTATATCTAACTTACATTCACATAGTTTTTCAGGTAGGGGAGGACACACTTGGGACTTGAAAAGCTCCATGTCAAACTTGCCACTCTTCGACAGGCCTTTTAGTGTCCAATAGCGTTTCTCCAACTCCAAAATTTCACGTTCTTCCACTGGAAATAATACATAGAGAAATTTTGTGAAATGAACTTTAGACAAATTTAGCAGTATAATTAACTTGAAAATTGTAAATAGATAATAGCAAAAAAAGAAAAGAAAAGAATAAAATCAATAAAATAAATGACCCAAATAATCCCAAGAGTGAATTGGGAGTTCATAATTTTGCTGAAAATAAGGATGATTCTCTTCGTTTGAAGTAGTACTCAAGCTATTGTCAAACAGTTTTGTTCTTATCCGTCAGCTGTACCTCCTTCCCAAACTCCCACATAATGTACTTATATGATGATGATCATAATCAGAGCTGATGGCGACAAAAAATGAAAAAGGAGGAGAAATTTTTACATTAAAGCCCCATTTTTACTGCACTGACCCCCACTTTTAGAGCAATTTAGACTGTAAAACTATCATTGATACTCTCGTTAACTTCTGGAGAGTGGGAAACTGTACCTGTTTGTTACACCACACATCAAGTTTCTTCAGTTCATTTAATTGGGGGAAATGTAATTTTCTAAAAGGAGGAAATTCCTAATCGCTAATTTCCGCGGATCTGATGTTAGTAATAATCATAATAAATAATAAATTAATAATAAATAATAATAATAATAATAATAATGATAAAAATAACAACAATAATAATAATAAAATCTACTTCTAAAGTGCCCATTTTCATTCAAATGAAATCTCTCTCTCTCTCTCTATGTCTATAAAATATATATAAACAACAACAACAACAAAAATTAATTAAATCATTAATATAAATCATGAGAGACAGCGTGCTTACAATGTGTGACCCCAGCCAATGTCTGGTAGAAAGTGGGTGTGTCATGTTCTCCTGACAAGGACAAACACAAGGATTCGGTCAGAAGCCATTTACTGATAAGGGTGGCATCAGGGTGTCTGCGCAGCCATTTGTTGAAGCAATCAAAATCCACTTGATCAGACTGATATTATGAAATCCAAAGGAAGAAGAAAGTAAAAAATGATAAAATGATTATATTTTCTATAATTTTCAACAGGGAAGGTAATAAGCTTAAGAAATATGTACCATTTAATATTTAAAGCTGTGACCAACTATATAAAATATCCTGTTATTAAACACATTTGAAACCGATATTGGAATATGTCCCACAAGAAACCCCAAACTTTTGCAGTGTTGTGTCCACAAAAAATTTTTTTTAAAAAAGAGAGAAAGAAACAAGAAACAAAGAAAGATAAAAGAATAATAAATTTAGAGTTAAACTCATTTCTGTAGTGTTTGTTACCCTTTAAATAAAAATCCTAATTGACTACAGACTACTTTCCACCAGACATAACAGACAAATCTACCCATTCACTGTTGAGAGGCGTGGGGTCAGAAAATCTTGTGCCAGTACCATATCTTATTACTTACTTGTAACATGCATAATATATAATAATATTGTGATTTTCATGTGTTTATCTCTCGTTTTATTACTGGAATTTTATATCAACGTGTGTGACTGTCTGTAGAATCTCCTTGTGCAATTTATAATATTTTTAAAAATTTGATTATTTTTTTTGTAAATTGTGATTTTCTACATTTCAGAGCAATGGATAAAATTTATTTTACATTTTCACATTGTGTACTGTATTGCCACTCTTACATCGCCAGAACATAATATTTATTATCAATATTCACAACGTAAAAGTTCTTACCAATGTTCACAACATGACAGTCGTGGAAGTCATCGTAAACAACACACAATTGAAACCATCGTCGGTCACAGACCTAGTCCCAAATGATATCAATCATTCATTCATTTTCATTTATTCATCCCATGATCCTATGATCGTCGGGGGGATACATGGGATGCATTCTCACCACTTTCCGCCATTCTTCTCTATTTTTGGCCTTCTCCAAGAGTTCTTCCACCTTCTTTCCTGTCCATTCCTTGATAATGTCCATCCAAACTTTCCTTTGTCTTCCTCTTCTTCTTCCTCCTTCAAGGATGCCCTCCATCACCATTCTGCACAAACCTTCATGCCTCACATTGTGGCCAAACCATGACAGTTTCCTCCTCCTAACTATGGTGATGAGGGGTTCCTGTAATCCTGCACCTCTTCCAGTACGTTCTTATTGATTCTGTGTTCTATATACGGCACCCACAGGAGTTTTCGATAACTTTTCATCTCAAAAGCAGAGATTCTGCATTCTAATTCCGCAGTTAATGTCCATGACTCGCAGCTATATAGTAAGATGGAAAGTACCAGTGATTTGTACAGTTTAATTTTTATTTCGAAATTGATTGGACTTTTCCATATTTTTGTCAGTCTCATCAGTGTTGCTGTTGACATTTCTATTCTTGTCGTAATCTCAGTTGTACTGGAACCGTCCTTGGTTAGCAGAACACACAACTATTTAAATGTTGACACTTCGAGTTTTTCGTTATCGATTGAAATTTCTGCTGCAAGTCCATCATTTCTATTGTTTACCAAAATCTGAGACTATTCTGTTCTTATTTCCATGCCGTACTGCATTGCTTTATGTGCAAGTGAAATAGTTATATCTTGTAGTTCTTGTTCGCTTTCAGCCATGAGGTCTATGTCGTCAGCAAAACGCAAATTACACAATTTAGTCCACCAATTGATACAGAGGTTGGGTGATTTTTGAGAGCTTATTGGGACAAAAATATCATTGTTTGGAGGAGAAATCCACTTTGGTGGCCTTTATAGACAACTGTCCAGCAGAATAATTGTTATGGAACAACTATACGAATCAGTGTCAAAAATCTACAATAATGGGAAAATGCTGACACATGTAGTACTTGCTGGAGACTTCAACCTCCCTGGTATCAACTGGGAAAACCTAAGCATTAAACCAAATCCACAATATGGCCCACAAATAAATGAGAAGATGCTTCAAATCGTCCAGAACTTCAACATGACCCAAACAGTAATGGAACCGACTCGTGGGAAAACACATTTGACATCATCCTCAGTAGACATCCTGACCTCATCCAAAATAGAAAGTTCTTCCAAGAATGAGTGATCATGACATTGTCAATTTTGAAATTAAAGCTAAACTACAAATCAGACGAAAACCATCGATAAAAATATTTGTATACTCAAAGGAAAGATGAAAATATTTGTATACTCAAAGGAAAGATGAAAATATTTGTATACTCAAAGGAAAGATGAAAATATTTGTATACTCAAAGGTAAGATGAAAATATTTGTATACTCAAAGGAAAGATGAAAATATTTGTATACTCAGAGGAAAGATGAAAATATTTGTATACTCAAAGGAAAGATGAAAATATTTGTATACTCAAAGGAAAGATGAACGGGATAAGGAATGTCCTTAAAGATAACTTTGAAGATTTTGAAAACCAAGCAAATTTAAATGATATAAATAAAAAGTGGGAGAGTTTCCAGACAACCATCATGGAATCAATCAATAAGAAAACCCCGAGCAAAATCTTAAGTAGAAAACAACACAATGACACGAAACATCAAGCGTCTAATTCGACAAAAGCAACGTTGCTACAGCTAAGCAAAACGGTCCAACAAAAAAAAGACTGGTACAATTTTAGAACTCTTCCTAAGGAAATAAACACACAACTTAAGAAAGAGCATGACTAATATGTCACTGACATGCTCAAAGCTGACTCCAATTCTAATATAGCAAAACGTAGCAATGACTATCCCGCACAAATCTTTGGGCCTCTTTTTCGCTCACGAAGTGCCCAAATTCGCGTCAAAATATGGGACGAAGCCGTTTCGTACATGCTATTTTAAAAAATTAATTACGACGCTGTTTATCGATGAATATGACTGAAAGTTGGCACACAGTTAGAAAAAAGGTCATTTTAGATTATGTCAAGCGACAAAACTCGTGCGATTACCAGAAGACCGTTAAAAATAGATTTTTACTCTTTGGAGTAAAATATTTCTAAAACTACCGGGCACGGAGGTTTTGTCGCTGACAAGGTAATACATGAACATTTCTTCTTTTTGGTTGTAAAATTTCATATGAATATGACGAGTACTTTTCCCGTATTTTACAAAACACCATCCTAATTTGCTTTCAATCTTTTAATCCACTTATTACGCAAGATACAACCAAAGGTCGAAAAAAATGCCGAAAAAGCGTCCCATATTTTTGCGTTTTTTTCCTCTTTGCGGGTCATCCAAATAAATGACACCTTTGAAACTGCATAACTTGTTTATTTATGAATGGATTTTCAAAATTCAAAAACAGTTTTACTCAGTGGAGATAGGGCTTTGGTTTTAGACAAAAAGTTTCCTCAAAAAGAGAAAAAAACATTTTTCATAGTCATTGCTACTAAACGGAGGCATCACAAATCGCTTCTGGAAATACATCAAATTTAAGCACAGGGATACATCAGGCATAGCAGTTTTACAAAAAAAAAACCCAGATGGAACAGAAACTACAGATACCACACAGTACAAAAGTACATTCACAAAAGAAAACATGACGTTGTATACTAAAATGGATATAGCATTCCTCCACTGTCAAGAATAACCATTACCCAAACCAGCATAACCACACATCTCCAGGGTCTAAATCCTTCCTCAGCAAGTGGCCCAGATCTGATACCCACCAGGATCACCAAAGAATGCACAAAAGAAATAGCTCCCTATTTATGCATTATTTTCCAACAGTCACTCGATACAGGCCTTTTGCCCAAAGATTGGAAGCATACATTAGTCACTGCCATTTACAAAAGGGGAAACCTGATATTGCCTCGAACTATAGACCAGTGTCGCTCATGTCTGTCCCATGTAAAGTACTCGAGCATATTGTGTTACATTCAATAATGGTGCACTATGAAAGACATAATGTGCGAGTAGATTACCAACATGGATTCCAAAAACATAGATCTTGTGAAAGCCAGTTCGTAAACACCATAGAAGAAATAGGAAAGGCATTAGATAGCAGAAAACAAATAGATCTACTGTTTTAGACTTTCGGAAGGCATCTGATAGTGTGCCCCATAGACGACTCCTCGGAAAACTGGAACAACATGGAGTTAAAAACATTGACCCAAAGTCCCCCCAAAAGACCATTGATGAAGAAAACAACTCAAAACCGAAGGAACAGAAACTAGTTTCTTGGCTTGAACACTGGCTCTGCGATAGAACTCAGGAAGTAGTCCTGGATGGACATAGAAGTGAGAAATGCAACGTTTTATCAGGGGTACCTCAAGGAACCGACCTTGGACCGTTCTGCTTTCTAACATTCATTCAAGACTTAGGAAAAAACATCAAGTCTTACCAAGCTCAAACTGTTCTCCGATGACAGCTTCTTATTACAGAATGATCTTGACTCACTTCTATCATGGGTACAAACCTGGCAGACGAAATTCCACCCCGAGAAATGCTTTGTAATGTACATAACAAACAAAAAACAGCAAATTAATTATGACTACTAAATAAGGGGTCAGTTATTAAAACGTGGACACAATACCCTACTTGGGAATCCAATCAAACAAATCACTGAAATGGGACCACCATATTGATAATATTGTGGCAAAAGCAAATCGTACCCTTGGCTTCCTGAGGCAGAACCTGTACAAGTGCCCCCCAAAGGTGAAATAACAGGCATACAATGCTTTAGTCAGACCCGTGTTGGAATGCGCATACACAGTGTGGGATCCTTATCAGCAAGGCCACATCAAGAAAATCGAAGTTCAAAGGACAGCTTTGAGGTTTGTCGCCAACAATTTCTTGCACAAACCAGGATGCGTTACTGATGTTACAGTGGAAAACACTGGAGAGTAGGTGGAAAGAAATTCGCACTCCACAGAACAATACATTCCAACAGAACAGCAGTAACTCTACCACAATATTCATAAAACAACACTGTCCATTTACAAGAAATGATCATTGCATTAAGTTCATAATTCCAACAGACATAAAAACAACTTCTTCCCAAGAACCATAAAAGATTGGAACACTCTCCCACCAGAAATCCTAGATATTACAAACAACAACAAATTTGGTCAACTATCAAACATTTATCTTTCAATTCCATAACATACAAAAGGCACCACATAATTGTATAAAATCTGCAGAGTTGGGTAATATTCCTTTTGCAGATAAAGTCGTTGAACTGGAACTTGATATCTTTTGCCTGTGAGTTGGGCGCATTACCAGCTGATCCAAAGCACAATCTTAATTTCGAAAAACATCCCATTGTATCAAGCAGCTTAATCACAAATATGACAAAATTTAACCAACCTAAGATAGATCTCTATAAATCATAATAAAAATTCAAATAACCCCTTTCAAAAAATATACTCTAAGTTGTCAGTTGCAATTAAATAAGCCAAATATTTTTATTTACAGGAATGTTGCATTGCTCCACAAGTTCTACTTTTTACAAATTTCACTGTTAGCTCAAGACTTACAATAAATGGCCACATAGAAAATGAAAAAAAAATTTCCAACATTTCACCGTGCTCAATACTCGCATCGCAATGATTAATTTATTCTTTTAGTGGGCTTTATGGACCTTGGTTCCATTTGACATTTTTCCAGCTGCTTGTTATATATTGAAAAGTACTCATTCACACGCGCATCTGTCTGGTTATGCTAACAGTTTTACTATTTCTGACTTCATTCTGCCTCTCATTCCGAAAACATGAACATAAGTTTTACTTGGTGGTTTCTTGATTTTAATATATACAAGTCAGGAAATTCTAAGTCTAATTCACCTCTCTGAAAAGTTCACATAATGCTGAAGATACTTGTCCTTCTGTCTCTAACAGTCTCCTGTCCATCTCACTCTTATGAATACAAGACCCGGAGTCGTCACAATACATGGCAAATATTACTGTCAGAAGAAAAAAATGTTACATACTTTATATCAATGATGAAGCTAATAATAATAATAATAATAATAATAATAATAATAATAATAATAATAATAATAATAATAATAATTAATAAATAATAAATAATAATAATAATAACAATAATAATAATAATAATAAATAATAAAAAATAAGTATTATCACCAACATCATATGTGCTACACAATACTTTATTCATTCTCAGACCTGCCCACTTTTCAAAATGTCAAATAGGGAATTTCAAATTAGTCAAACTTGAGCCTGCCATATTGACAACTAATAACAAATTTAACGGGCAAATAAAATAAAATAATATCAGTTACAGGACTATTTTGTAGAGTATGTATTGTTTTGTTTGTTTGTTTGTTTGTTTTTTTTTTTCCCCACTTTATAATGCTATAGGCTATTCCTAAAAGAGGACGTCATCCTGTTGCTATTACTAATCAAAGTCAAATGAATACTTGAAACTAAGGCATCACAGACAATATTTACAATAATATTATATTATAACATCAAACATAACCATGGTGATTAAATTATACTTCCATATTTCTCAATGTTTGTCATTTATCATGTTTATTGAGATTTCCTTTTAAAAATAATAACTATGTGAAGCTCTTATTGGGAAAATCTATCTGTAATCAGGAGTTAGGAAACAGGGCAACCAGATCAGGAATTTCCTGATCAAATTGGGAGGGTTGGCAGATCTGCTTTCTTGGAGAAACCCATCAAATATGACATGTTTTTTAATAGATTAGACCCTAGTTTTGAAGCTTTTTGACTAAACATTTAAAGACTTGTTGGGAAAAAAAACAAACTTGTAACCCAACAAAACAATCGCAGTAATTTTCAATTTACCGAAGTATTGAGATGTCAATAAATTTCATTAATTATCGTTTATATATTTACTTTTTTTCCTCCTTCTGGATTTAATGCGCATAAGTAAAGTATAAATAAAAATTCCTGACACAAACACACACACACACAAACACAATATGCGAAAATCTGAAGTTGTTTAATTACAGTTTTCAACAGACATTTATTAAACTTCTATATTCTTTAAATTAAAATAGAATAATAAATTCCTTCAAAAAAGCAAACAAACAATGCAATGCAGAAATTAAAATATGCATATAAATAAAAGGTGCTTACGTTTGATCTTCTCCTCTTTGGTTCCTTTGGTCAAGATGACCAAGCCACACAAAAGATCTTTGTAGGACAATCCCTTGGCTGTTCCTCCATATCCACGATATATCACCTAAGATTGATGAGTTGTAATAAAAAAAAAAAAGGCCATATATACATGTTGGTGACCTATAGTATAAACAATGGTGCTCTGTCAACAACGAATAGAAGTCAAATGGATTTATACATATTCACATCGCTTGTTTTTACTCAATTCACATTTCCAAACAGCAAGAGATCATCCGTTTTTGTACTAGCCCTCAAACAACTTCCTCTTCATTTGATTGATATTTCCAATAAATATCTGTGCAAGCTTCCTTGGCTAAGGGTTTAATATGTGAGAGAAAAAGGAAAAAAGAGATCAGGCTCACCGCTTATTTATCCAGTTTCAAGTTCACACACCAACTACCGCTATACTTTCATGACAAGGTCAAGAAACATTAATCATTTGGCATCAATGTTGGTCTATGACCTCCCTCCCCAACAAAACAAAACAAAACAAGCCCCCCCCCCCCCAAAAAAAAAAAAAAAAAAAAAAAAAAGTAAAAAAAAGAAACTAGAGTATTTTCGTATCCTAATCATAATCCTTCTCATCAGCCTACTGTGTGCTTTAAAATTCATCCTACAATATTTAACATTAAGTTTTGAACTAATTTGTCAAATTGTAAAGCTTACAGCTTATGGCATCCTTCTCAATTTAGAAACTCTTTTTCAGCAATTAGTCATGTACCACAATAGATTAAAAACTTCAATATCCTGAAAGAGTCTCTTTTATCAAAAGAAATCAATATCAAAGCCAAAGTTCGTTCAATTATACAAGTGATTCTAAAAAAAATAAACGAAAAATAATAAACAACCAAAAAGCAAAACAAAACAAAAATAAAAAGAATGAGAACAAAACAATATTTTACACAATACATTTCAGGGTGTAAAATGAGTAAAAGAGATTTTAAATTCATTGTGTCCAGGAAAATCAACCCCTTGACTCACCTGTGCAATGTTTGGAGGAACACCATCCCACAACACCTCTCTAACAAATACCGTGTCTGTCATGGAGGAGTTGACTGCTGTCACTCGTCGAAATGCTTCACGCAAGCGTGCATTTTCTGCTTCTGACACTGAAAATAAAAGGTTCAATTCCTTGTGATCAGAATAGTAAAATTAAAGAATTCGGGAGATTTCTTAAAAACATGACTTGTAACTGCTCTAAACCTTGAGGTTATTAATAAAGGTGATAATATTTTAATATATTTTTCTTGGTCCCATAAATCTTGGATACTGATAACAATTAAGTTGAATGATGATAAGATTGAAATTGTTTTGATTGTGTCACAGTCAAATTTACAATCTATCAGCATGTCAGTTTTTTTTAAATCATGGCAATATTGACATTCAGGTTTCAGTTAAAGTACAGACATCTTGGTTATAATATAGATTGCAAGCTCTCCATTGATCAACATATCAAACAAATAGTGAAAATTATCAATTTTGAAATCAAACGAATTTCATACAGGTCTACTTATTGACACAGTGAAAACTGTAGTGTCATCATTAATTTCCGTCCCATCTCGATTAGTGCAACTCTCTGCTTGCCATGTAGGCCTTCCAGATATGAAGATAAATACACTTCAGAGAGTCCAGATCAAGGCTGACAAGTTGGTGTTGGAAAAACCAATACAAAAAATGAGCTTTTTTATATAGCGCAATATCCACTAAAATGTGCTCAAATTGCTTTACAAGGGGTCCCTGGTCAACAGCAACATTTAACATGTAGGATGGGACATAACGCCTGTTAGGCGATATTACAATTTTTCGGACAAAGACAACGCTGTTAATGGCCAGGTACTCATTTTACACCTGAGTACGGTGAGAGAATGTGAGTAAAGAGCCTTTTCCAAGGACTCAACTATGCGCCGAGCGCGAGGCTCGAACCCAGGACCTTCCGATCCGAAAGCGAGTGTCATACCACTAGACCACATAGCCGCACAGATAATTAGATAGTGCTACTGATATGCCACACTCTTCACTGGCTCCCAGTTAATGCCAGAATGGAATTCAAAATTGCTCTTTTTTGTTTTAAATGGAACAGCTCAAGCATATATAAAAGGGAATCAATTACCCTATACAAGCCAACACCAAGAGATGCTCTTAAATTTCGAGTTGAATCATATAGAGATTGAGCTGGTCCAACTGACCCGAGGAGCAAAGAAAGTAACGCTTCAGTGGATCCCTAGTCATTGTGGTATTGTAGGAAATGGAATCTCTGACACCCTGTCTAGATTTGGAGCAAACAAGCCTCAAGAAGAAAACAAGTATTAAATTGTGAGATCAAATCCCTTTTCCAGACCAAGGCCAAATCATCATGGAACAAGAAGCACCCAGAATACATTAAAAAATGACACCATTAAACATCTCAAAAGACAAGATCAAGTTGCTATTACTATTTTCAGACTTCACTCTATTATTTACAGGAGCACTGAGATATGAACCATGAGCAACGGCGAGAGTATGTGTGTGTGTGTGTGTGTGTGCGCGCGTCAATGCGTGAGAGAGAGAGAGAGAGAGAGAGAGAGAGAGAGAGAGAGAGAGAGAGAGAGAGAGAGAGAGAGAGAGAGAGAGAGAGAGAGATTCCTGGAACTTTATAAAATATATTTAACTAACTGTAAATAATACACTAAACGGGGACGGAACTATTCTCATTAAAGTAATCTGACAGATTTATAAGTTTTATAAGCTGATAGATTTCAAGATATGAACGAATGACCGGCCGAATGATCACGTCGGAGAGGTGGGGACGGGGAAAATTTCATGGATTGGATTGGGTTAACAAAAACAAAACAAAACACGATCTTTTCAAGTTTCAGACTTGAAGGAAAAGTTGAAACGTTCAAAATCTCAATTTTAAGTCATATAAAATGTTCCAATCATCCCTCCTCTTCTTTCCTTACTGCCACTGCGAATAAGTATAATAAGCACTTCGATTCAATAAATCTGGCCATTGATTTTGGTAACCGTATTCACCTCCTTTACCTCTATCTTAAATGCATGTGACGACTCATGATCGTCATCGTCATCAAAATCAAAGCCTCAAACCTCCAACCCCTATTCCAATCTCATTAGACTACACCACCCCAACCAATCCCTGTCCCAGCAGCAGCAAGCAAAGGCAGAGAGTCAACCGAGTCCGGTTCATTTTTCAATCAATTTATAGATTACTTTCCTCACCTCGTTTAGAAGCATCTTCAAATGAAATCACAGATAACTTTGAGTCCTTGGCACCCATTATGAGGGCGATCAAAGGACTTATCAACCCCTGGAGATCAGATTTCGTGAAATGAATTGCGTATCAATGTTGTTTGTTTACATATCATGGAAGTGAACTCTCAATCTGACGTCGGCCATCTTGGATGATCTGATTGAGCGAAAATACGTGACTTCACGGGAGTTTGACACATTTTCTAAAAATAGAAATTAATCTTGGAAGATGATCAAATTGGCTAATTTCATGGGTTGTGTTAGTTGTACAGATCCTAGAAAGAGGAGAGCTAGCTCCTCTTTCTAGGTACAGACCAAGCAGGTTTAGGATTGCGGATTTCCATTTAAAAAAAATAATTATGAAAATGATTATTTGGCAATTGGTAGTTGCGGATACTTTAAGAGCGACAGCATAAAATGGACGGCTTACAGGCGACTTGTCATATGGCACCTGCTTCAGAGATATTATGAAGTATGAAGCATTACAAAGCGCATTGGTTATGGTCGACGTTTACTTATTTGCAATTAGATTATGGTGAAACTAACAGCTGCGAATTTACATAGGCTAATATCAGATTAGAAAACATGTTGCATTGTATCTAAATCGTCTCTGCACGTTACTTATTTGCATCATCATTATTTGCATTTATAATCTAGATAATTTATTTAATTAACGAAGGTGTGTTTGTGTGTAATGGTGGGCGTGTGTATATGGGTGTGGTTGTGTGTCTTGGTGTGTGTGTCACTGAGCACGCATCACCTTACTCGACTCAGACGTGAATGAGTAGCTGCCTATCTTTCTGACTATTGGCAATGATGGTTATTATGAGATTGCCAGTACAAAAATGACGTAAAAAAAAAACAAAAAAAAAACAACAAACAAACAAACAAAAACAATACACCGAGAACTCTATGCAGGGCAATGTCCACTAAATGTGCTCAATGTGTTTTTCAATGGGTCACAAGCCAACAGCAACACTGAACACGTAGTAAGAAACATGACACCTGTAAGGCGCTATAAGATTTTTTTTTTAATTTATATTTTCTTTCTTCATGTCTTTTCTTTTTCACGGAGACAACGTTGTTAACGACCGGGCCTTACTAATTTGCCACCTGATTAGCTACACTGCGAAAATATGAGTAAAAAGCCTTCTTCGAGGACTCAACTTTGCACCACCCACAGCGAGACTTGAACCATGGGCCTAAGGGTCAGAACCAGAGTATCAAACCCAATGACAGCAAAGATGCACAGGTCTAATAAGAAATGGAAATTTATCCCTATATATGGAGGGACTAATGATAAAGTGATAAATGAAGCAGTGTGATAAGGCATGATAAAGCAATGGGAAGGTGCTATTTATATTTTAATTTAATCCCACAATATTACTATGATAGTTGTGAGTTAGCCCAACACTTTAAGACGGTGAAGTTAACTTTAAGCGGGGCAAGGGCTGGGAGAGGTGTAGAAAAAATATGATGATGATGATGATGATGATGATGATAATGATGATGATGACGATGATGAGGATGATAATGATTATAATGATGATGACGATGATGATGATGATGTTCAACTTTGGACGAGCAGGCATTAATATTGGCATTTCCAATTTGATCAGGGGTAGTTAGACTGATTGCATTGGTTCTTGAAGGTTATTTTTGTGTTACGTGAGTAATCACTTTTCAAGATGTTCGAAAAAAAAAAAGAGAAGTGTCAATAACTATTTAAGAGGTCTTTGTTTTTTGGTTGCTTCTTGTTAATTTTTTTTTTTTTGGTATGTTTGCTTGTTTATTTTAATTTATTTATTTATCTATTTAATTCATTTATTTACTTATTTAATTTCTCGGTCTGCTTTGGAATTGAGCAGAGATAACAGCATTGTGTTAGCCACAATTCCTCCGCACACAAACCACAATTAAAGCAATATGACATAACATGATTTGTTCCAGTTAATTATGCATAACACAAAACCTTTTATCAGTAATACTCATCTTGGGGGGGGGGGGGGGGGGGGGGGGGGAATTAACGAGTTGCGGTACTCCACAAAAGTCAACGGAGCTCACTCTCAAGTTAAGCGTGTGTAGCCTGACACTAGAACCCTCTAGGACTGGCAGTTTGACGTCATTTTCTAGGTTTGTGTAGTATCTAGTGAGTTGTCGTTAGTAGAGCTCAAGGAAACAAGTTATTTCATTGGTTGAACTATTGAATACAACTCACGATTTGTTTTCTTTTGTGGCAAAAGACTAGCATTTTGACGTCATTTTTTTTGTCACTGTCAGGCTATAACTTTACGATGGCTACGAGCTAAGCCTTCCTCGGTTTAAATATACCAAAAATTAATCTTGACATTCTCTTGGAATGCAGATTTTATCCCTTTGCTATTACTATTGACGGTAGCGAGCGATCTACGGGGGGGGGGGGGGGGGGGGGGGGGGGGGAAGCAGCGATAAGACGTTATGCCTTCTCAGAAGATGCTACGTATTTCATCCAACAAACACATTACAAGCTATTGCATTTATATCTCATGACATCTTGAGAACAAATTCTAGTATGATTGATGAAGTTCAGTGCCAAGCTATGCAAAGCACAGACGGGGTACCAGAAGCTGATCCGAATGCATTTTTAGCTGTCCAGGAGCATTGGCGGTGTTAGTGTTATGCTACCAATGACAATTTCTCCCGATCCGCCCAGGCGCTCGATAAAGAAATCCACAGATCCAATAAAAATGATAGAATTATTTCAAGACGAAATCACACGAGCAAAACCTAGGATATCACCTATTTTTAGGGAGACACAGTCTTCGTCTGATTCTGAGAAGAGGGGAAGAGGTAGGGGAGACGAAGAAGAAGAAGAAGAAGAAGAAGAAGAAGAAGAAGAAGAAGAAGAAGAAGAAGAAGAAGAGAGGAGAGAGAAGAGGAGGAGAGAGAGAAGAGAAGAAGAAGAAGAAGAAGAAGAGAAGAAGAAGAAGAAGAAGAAGAAGAAGAAGAAGAAGAAGAAGAAGAAGAAGAAAGAAGAAGAAGAAGAAGAAGAAGAAGAGAAGAAGAAGAAGAAGAAGAAGAAGAAGAGAGAGGAGAGGAGGAAGGAGAGGAAGGAGGAGAGGAGGAGGAGGAGGAGGAGGAGGAGGAGGAGGAGAAGGTAGTGGTGGGGAGAAGGAGGAGGAGGAAGAGGCGGAGGAGGAGGTGGAGGTATTGTAATTGGGCCATTTCTGATTTATTTCCCCCCCCCCCCCACCCCAACAGATGGATAAGAAGGAATTATCTTCTTAACTCCGAGACGTTCTGTAAAAACTGCTATCAGTATAGTGTCGATTTGAAAGATGAATATGGAAGAATTCTCTCTTCTCAGCTGCTCCCAATGGAATGTTATAAAGGATTTTATGGCGCTTGTGAAACTTTTGGGACATTTCAACGCCAGTAGAATGGAAGAGGATATAATGGTCAAAAAACCCGGGGAAAAATAAGACAGTGGAGCGTGGATAAAATAGGGAACATAAATAGATTCAAAGAGCAAATTATCAAAATGCTTAGTATGAGATCATCTGAAAGTCCCATCCAAACACAAGTACGGGATCCCACTCAGAGGAATACACCATTTGTACAAAAGTAACATATAAGAAACAATAATCTCCCACAATATATAAAGATATACATTTGACTGTTTCCCTCTCAGCTAAGGACCCCAATAGGGTCAGGACAAACTCGAATAATCTCATTCCAAGGCAAAGCCGGAAACAACGTGGAAAAGGAAAACAGCTATTGGGAGATAGAAGACAAAGCAAAAGTGACGCCCGTGAGAAATCAGTAAAGTGTTAATTTGAAAGATTAGGAAGATTTCTCACCCAAGCTCCGAGACTTTCACCCCTGTTCTCAGTTTAGTTTGTCAGGTTTAATAATACAAGGAGCAAACAATATTCATTGGACAAACATAATTCAAGGGAGATAAAAACGAAATCACAAAGTGCGATTCCTTACTTTTATTACTTTCCATTGTTTCTTTAGCAAGTTTATTAACAATTGGCAGCTACACATTTTACACATAAGCTACAATGATGCTGGCATATGGCAGAATAAAAGTATAAAATTTGTAGACATACTATAACATTTTTGTAAAAAGTAAAAATGTAAATAAAAAATCTAAATAATATTTATCACAGAGATCTTTTGAGACAATAGCTTTGTATTTGCTACCGATGTATGACTCGTAGCTCATAATACTTGTTTTCGTTATATCAAAAATAATGTCAAAGTTCATTAAAAAATAAAAACAAACATCAAACAGATCTATGACTATTTCAAAAGATTGGAAAGTACTAAGGGTGACACATCGGTTCAAATTCTGTTTGAGATGGACATAAGTAAAATAGAGCTTGTGAATTTATGATATTATTTGAAAAATAGTTGTATCACGACCGGGAATTTCAATTAATTTTTCAATCCGTTTGAGCCAGTATGGTGAATTAGATGATAACAACTGGAATTATGTTAAGAAGTATCACACTTGAATTAAATGTGTATGCTTTATTGAAGAGAACTAACATAGCTTCTGAACAGAAAAAAAATGAAAGCAAAAAAAGCCCAGAAAACAAAATCGCCCACCCCAAAAGGGAATTTATTTTATTGATAAACAATTAGAAGGCGACTTTTGAGTGCTCTTATCATCAATGTTTTCAGATTATATTGATCCATCCAAACAGTTCACTTCTATGTCATATATATATATATAATATATATATATAT
>NC_088362.1:40985493-40987993 GCF_034508935.2 Berghia stephanieae
GTCATCAATACAACATATAAGCTTTGTGCTACTGGTATGACACTCGCTTTCAGATTGGAAGATAATGAGCGGCACATAGTTGAGTCTTTGGAAAAGGCTCTTTATTCACATTCTCTCACCGTATTCAAGTATAAAATGAGTACCTGGTTGTTAACAGCATTGTCTCTGTCCGAAAAAAAAAAAAAATATAAATATATAATATCGCCTAACAGGCGTCATGTCTCGATCTAGATGTTAAGTGTTGCTGTTGACTAGGGGCCCCTTGGAAAGTGTTTTGAACATGTTTAGTGGATATCGCGCTATATAAAAGCTCAAGTTTTTAAAAATCCCAGGTCTCAAATATTCATACCATAAATTCGATTTTCTGCATCTAAATCACTCCGACATAATACCCTTTTGAGGCAGTGGATCTGTCAAATATGAGGTATAAAACAAAACTACAACAAAATAATTATTTTTATCATGGTATATATAAACTTTATATTTATATGAAAATATATCTATTGAGAGTGCAAAGCAAGATTGAGCATATTTAAAATGATAACAGCGCTGTAAATTGCCAATTTACTTAACGTTAAACTACTTCAATAATCCAATATCATGATAATCAACATGGCAAGTAGGTTCCTGTAAACTTTTAGAATGAATATTAAAAAATTAGCAGTATATTTGCCCAACGCACTTATTAGGGAAGTAACGAGTACATTTAATATTCTACGGTAGTGATAGTGCTATGTTTCTCTTGACTACTCCCACCAGTAGGAGAATCTTTCGTAGCGGCAGCAGCGGCATCAACATGCTGATCGTTACCACTGCCAGCACCAGTGTCCTCTTTGTGAAGAGACAAACGAACGTCGGGGTTATTATCCGCCTCATTTCCATTTCCATCCGAGTTGCCTCCCCTTTGTTGATCTGTTCCATTGTTCACTGTATCTTTCTCATCGTCATCTGAGTAATCGTCATCCGAGTTTGCATCACTCCCTGTGAAAATATGTAATATCGATAAAATAATACACAAATAAAAAGTGATTTTAAAAAACAAATTCCCCCCCCCCCCCCCAAAAAAAAAAAATAATAGTACACCTTTTAGAATTCTGAAGCTGGTAAAGACAAAGCTTCATATCAGAAGGTCCTGGGTTCGAGTCCTGCTCTGAGCAGCGCATAGTTGAGTCCTTGAAAAAGGCTATATACTCACATTTTTTCACCATACTCAGGTCTCTGTCTGAATAATTGTAATATTGCCTTAAGGCGTCATGTCTCGTTTTATAGGTAAAGTGTTGCTGTTGGCTAGGGACCCCATGTGAAACCTTTGAGCACATTTGTTGGATATTGCGCTATATAAAAGCTCAAGGAAAGTTTGTTTTTCATTTAAATCCTTTGAAAGTGAAAAAGAATTTTGTTCAGTCAAAATCTCTCATTGATATGATTGCAGACTTCAGGAAGAGAGTAGTAACAATGATGTGACTTGGGCAACACCCACCTTAACTCACTCATGGATTTCAACAGTCCCTTTTATTTTGAAATTTTTTATTCTAATAGTCAGGTAAAAAACATTTTATAGCACTTAACCCTTTTACAACATGTTTGATAGAAGAAAAAGGCCAAGCATTTGTCATTTATTTGTCATATCCTATTCCATTACTGTCTTTTTTCCTTTTTTGATCATATTAATGGTTGACTCCATCTTGCTGTACAGGGTTACTTGTGCTTTTATTAACCTTGCTTATCTTTAATTTATTGGCCAACACAGGCCGTATTAAATCAATAACAAATCTAATTAAGAAAATCAAAATATTTGTTTGTATTTAAATACATTCCACATCTATCTTACCTTTCTTTACCAGGGTAAACTGACCTCGTCCACCTAGGCGAGACAGGGGTCGATCACCTCCTTCCCTGAGAATGAAAAAAAAAATTCATGAACAAAAAAAAAACAATATGACTTTTTGTAACTGTAATGTAGACTTGGTCTTTGAATCAAATTATGACCTAAATTAAGTTTGTAGATTCGAGCTGGCAACCATGAAAAACAATGAGATTTTGCACAATATTCCCTGACTGTCCAAGAGTAACTAAGCAATTGGGTCTGTTACGTTGAGCATAGAGCACTTTGAGATAGACTAGCATCATATCTAAAGAGAGACAGATAATAGAAACGTTGACTCCATGGGCCTTCTTATGTTAAAAAAACCCAAAACAAAACAACAACAACAAAAAAACCCAACAAAAAACCCAAAACAACAACAAAACAAAACAAATTCAATAATACTGAATGTTATGTAAGAGAAAGATTGTTTGAGGTCCCGATGATTTCACGTTGGAGGTCCAAAGAAGAAACATTTAAGGGGCCACTCCTGGATTCGTATTCTCAGAAGTTTATGAAAAGAACTTGACTGAATTGAAAAAACAAACAAACAAAAAACAATAAACAAATCGGAAACTGCTATTCAGTTGCATTAGTACATTTGACCTCTGGATATTAAGAAGTGGGTAACCTAGC
>NC_088362.1:40995493-41000493 GCF_034508935.2 Berghia stephanieae
GTAACTGGGATGGCTAAACTATGTCCACTATAAAATACATATATAACAAAAAATAATCACAAAAAAAAAAAAAGATGGTAGAGTCAAAATCGGTGAAAATATAAATGTTCACATCATCATATAAAACAGCATTCTCTTCCAATGTTACTTTATCACGCAAATTAGAATTTACAAGTGATTGGTTTTATTACTTGTTTTCTTTTTCTTTCTTTTTTGTTTTGTTAATCTGGCAAAGTTAATCAGACTACTCAATTAGTATTGTCATTATAGCTTGCTATGACAAAAAAAAAAAAAAAAAAAAAAAAAAGACGCTAAAACAAATGAGAAGTCAAATCAGATCATCTTTTTAACGGATTCTTCCAAACATTTACAAATGAACTTGAATAAAACCCGAAAAAAAAGGAATATAAAGTTGAAAAATAGAGGAAAAAAAAGATAAATAGAAGATAGATAGATAGATAGATAGATAGATAGATAGATATATAGATAGATAGATAGATAGATAGATAGATAGATAGATAGAGAGAGAGAGAGAGAGAGAGAGAGAGAGAGAGAGAATAAGAGATAACGAGTGAAATGACTACCTGTGACATGCCTGAAGGGTTCTGGGTGTCTGGTTGAGTCACACGGTACGAGGGGGATGGGGAAACAGATGTTATTTATACAATTTTGTGATGAAGCATGGTGATCACATAAAAATAGCATGGAATATATGTGTGCTAAAAGAATATATATATATATATATATATATATATATATATATATATATATATATATATATATATATTTAAAGTGTTAACCAGATCCGCCACAGCCAACAAGACCCCCCCCCCCCTGTAAAAAAACAAACAAAAAAACAAAAAATAAAAAAAAATAAAAACAACAACAACAAAAAAAAAAAAAAACAAAAATAAAACCCCAACAAACCAACAACAAGCAAGCCCTCCCCCCCACCCTTTTTATGCAAAAAAATCGGAATTTCAAGAGACATTATATGTATCAATCGAAAACAAAATATTTAAATAACTCCCTGCTTCAAAATGCATTAGAACAACATTATGTAACAGTTCCATTAAGTTTAGAACAAAAAAAGGTATTGTCATCAATTTCCCGCCTAAATTTTGACTAATCTGGAGGGGGAAAATATGAATTGAAACTTGAATAAAATATGGTTCAAATGGTTTGCTTGGTGGGTCTGGTCAACAACTGAAATACACAGATTAAGCATAACAAAACAAAACTGCATTGACTGTAGTGGAGTCTTTGTAAAACAATAAATAGTGATATATTAAAATAATATAATTCAGCTTGCAAAAATGTAGAATAGCAAATCGATTATCATGTCCGAAATATGAGTACAATATGAATGAAGGGGACAGAATCGTCATTTTTTTCTTCCCAAAATCAGAATTTGTATTTCAAAAGTTATCAAAATTGTTTACCCCACCCCCCACTTCCCCATAATAATGAAGTATGAGTGCCCAAAACTTTGCTTGATATCTATCTATAAACTGAAAAGTGACTCACATGAAGAACGTATGGAAGATACATTGGAGCCGGATTTTATCTCAGTATCTGTAGCATAAAAAGCGACAGTATAACTGCTTACAATGGTTTGGATAGGAAACTCTCTGCAATATCTAACAGACCAGCTACCCAACCTTAGGTTGGTGATAACAGTATGTTAATACATGCCACGTTAGTACTTCTATTCGCCGTCACCATTATGTACAAATGCAAAGACCTATGAGTAATATAATCCAATAAGAGATAGTGACCAGAAAAATAGATGGTTCAAAGAAAACACGATGAATTCTTTTTTAATGTACGCCTAATGACGAAATCTTTAACCGATGACCTCATTGCATTCACATTAACCTAACTGATATATACTGAAGTATACATATATAAGTAAACCGAAGTGTACTTATTTGCAGGTCTCATAAACCAAATCATTCTGGTCTCATTGTTGTAATGGAAATGCTCTACAAACCAATGTAAATTATCGTCTATTACAACAATGTTAAATCAAGCCCATAATTGCATTTGCTTATCAGATCTGCTAATGTGTGTACCTAGGGGTAAACTGAAGTTCATTGACAAAATCAAAATCAATTTCACCCTGGTGTCTTTTCTGAATGTCTCATAAAGTGATTGGTAGTGTTTTTGCATTAAATTTTCAGGATTTTATTATTTACACATTCCATAATCATTTCTATTAATTCTTTGGTAGGTTTTGAGATCTATTCCACTTATTTAGTGCCATGTCAACTAACCTGCAACCAGACTATAGTTCGTTAATTAAAAATATTTATTTCACAAAATTTTGAACTTTCTCCAGATACTTATAGTTCAACGTAGGATTTTACAGCAAAACTTCTGTGAGGCTTGGAAGATTGTCATCTGTGAATTTTATCAATCATGTTTATAAAGTGATTAAATCAAAACGCGGAATATTATTCTTTTAATATTTTGATATCTCATTTTTTTTCTATCAGTTTTTGGCGGTATTCTACAGCTAAATTATTTTTTTTCTCTAGAATTTGACTAGAATCAACGTGCACATATTTGCAGGTCTGATAACCGAACGCAATAATTGACTTATTTTAATAGTTGAAATGGACAATATTTCGCATTGATTTGAGAATATTTCCATTACAAAGAGACCAAAACAAGATGGTTTATCAGATCTGAAATAAGTACATACACGTCAACTAGAGATGATCAATTTCCCCAAGAAATTTGTAAACGGAATTTCATTACATTTATCAATCACATTGAGTTTGATCGTGAACCTCGTCTTCAAATAATATATCTCTGACTGAACCATTGAGAAAAGTTTAGTTAACCTACGACTATAATCTCATTTTTTCTGGTCATTATGATATATGAGGCATTGCTACAAACATGTATAAAAGATATGCAGTGACAAATCTAGTAAAGAAAACCCCTAAGGATTATCAGTCATAAGACTTACTGAATTTCTCCTTGGTAGTCGGTCTGACCTCTTAACCTGGATCCTTTTGGACGCTGGATGGAACGAATAATAAATGAAATTACCAGATGGCTAACATATTGTGAAAATACTTACCAATATCGAGGGTCAGTGAAATTCCAATGCTAGGGCAATTAACTCACAAACAATCGAAATTCTCCTCCTCCTTCACCTTCTATTACAACAATAACAACAACAACAACAACAACAACTACTACTACTACTACTACTACTACTACTACTACTACTACTACTACTACTACTACTACTACTACTACTACTACTACTACTACTAATACAACAACTACTAATGCTGTTGCTGCTCCCATACCACTGCCACCACCATCACTATTTCTACTACCACCCTACTACAAACTACGATAATAATAATAATAATAATAATAATAATAATAATAATAATAATAATAATAATAATAATAATAATAATAATTCTTTTAATACTATTACTACTATAACACTAATTCTAGATCTACTTCAATAATTATAATATAATTTTTTTCTGGTACAAGTACAGTGCAGCACGCATTCACCGTCCTCGTTTTCTTCGTTTTCACGGATTCCTCGAACTAATCTTAATATCTGGAGAGTATAAATTTCCCAATTTAAAAAAAAAATGGTACAAATTTCACGTACTCCTCGTTTTCACGGATTCATCGTCTTTAAATATTTTGTCCGAACAAGGACGACGACGAGGAAACGTACTGCACTGTAATCATAGCCATCCTTACCTTGGATAGTTTGTTATTCAATATAATCATGCGGGTACTGCTATTCCGTACATCGTATACTGTTGATACTGGGCTACTCTTGGGCCATGGTCTGCCATTGAACGGCACTCTGCGGATACAGCGAGGAAAACAAAAATGAATTTATGATGTAGGTAATGTATCACCATGGTCATTCACACAGAGACCCAAACACCTACATATGCGCGCACACACACACACACACACACACACACATATATGTATATATATATATATATATATATATATATATATATGTGCGTGTGTGTGTGTGTTTGTGCGTGTGTGTGAGTCGGTGTTTGTCGGCATAAAAGTATACCCAAATTGTTGGAAATAATCTTTCTTATCTCAACTTATCTTTCAGTCTTGCTTTTTAAAATTTTCCACATTAAAATTCATACCAATACTTTTCCCTATTTCCCAAAGACCGATACAAATATTATCTGTGCCTACTCCATCCACCATCCCCCCCCACCCCCACCTTCAACCACCACTAACCCCTAACAAATAATCCCCACAATCCACAACAAACCCCCCCCCCACACACACACACAAACACATATATAAAAAAAAACTTTATTGTAAATAAATTTGCTTATAAACCAATTTGATGGTCGAGTCTTTCGACCATTACAAGTCTTGTCACTCTTCACAACGTTTGGTGCCCTCCTCGAAAAGAGATCGATAAATATTGAAAGGAATCAAAGGTTGTAAAGAAATAAAACGATCAACACAAACCATAGTGAAAAATAAAACATGAAAAGCAGACTGTAAAGGTATTTAAAGATATCAAATGCCCTTTAACAAGATACGTTTAATTATTTTCAGAAAAAGCATGAGCATTTATTTAGCATGTTTTTAAGGGAAAATGTATTACTATGTATTTTTATGCACTATGTGTTAAAACCTATGTCGGTCAAAGGCTTCTATTAGCCTGACTACATTATCTATGAAACATTTTTTAAAATGCCGACAATAAATAAATATTTGAATTGAATTGAATTGAATTAGAGCCGATGTGAACATATGTACACGCCTTATAGAGCAATATACACTAAACGTGCTCAAAGAACTTTACAAGGGACCATAGCCAACAGCAACACTCGACATGAAGGACAAGACATGGTGCATGTGTGGCAATATTGCAATTTTTTTTTCGGACAGAGACAACGCTGTTAAAAACCCTGTGATCATTTTATACCTGTCAGAGAGTTACGAGCAGACATGCACACTATTAC
>NC_088362.1:41005493-41015493 GCF_034508935.2 Berghia stephanieae
TGACAGAAAAACATTTTTGCCATGAAAAATGCACAAAATCTTTAAACATTGGTTATAGCCCGTTTTATGCAAACAAAAAATCGTTCGAAAAACTTTGGGTAATAAATAATAATAATAATAATAATAATAATAATAATAATAATAATAATAATAATAATAATAATAATAATAATAATAATAATAATATAATAATAAAAAATAATAATAATAATAATAATAATAATAATAATAATAATAATAATAATAATAATAATAATAATAATAATAATAATAATAATAATAATAATAATAATAATATTAAGAACCCTCCAAAACCAACTGGTATAAAGATTGTCTTGAAAAATGCATCCCATCTATTCTTTAATATTTGTCCATGCAGCAATAATGATATTGATGATGATTATGAAAACGGTGTCTATTTCATACTTGTCAAGTCACATACACTCTAGGTAGGCACCTTGTACCTTCTATTGTTATTGTAAAAAAAAAGTATACTCTTTCATAACTTTCTGTCAAGGACACAATACCGAGGCCAAAGTTTTTCACCATTGTCACCCATCTGATCACCGATAAAGCACAATAATTCATGATTTTGTTCCAAGTTGCGATTCCGTACAGGTTTGCTGATATCTATCTTTTGATTTTTGTTGATTCTGTTGATAAAACAACTATACCAACGTTTTTTGTTTGTTTTGTTTTGTTTTTTTATTTTATAAACTTAATCTGTAAATAAGTGACATTTTATAAATTTTTAAAATATATATATATATTTTTTTAGTGAGGTGAATACCTAACAATATTGTAGGAATATAACAAACCTGATAAATGCCGGTTACAAAGCAAAAACTATGCCACTTGGCCAACCTTTTATCCTTTGCTTATGCTGTACTTCACATTCTTTCTTTCTTTCTTCTCTCCCTCTCCCCCTCTCTCTCACCAACAATAGACTCTCGTCAGGCATCAGACACTCACTCATTTGACGTCGACACACACTACTAACAAGAAGAGAGTGACCATAATAAAGGGAATAGTTTTCACAACAGTCACAAATACTTGCATATCTATGCCTTTTGTCTAATCTTATTTGACTAAGTCATCCATACACTGTTGTGTGGAAACAGGGATAGAAAAATGAACATGGATTTGAAGATTTATTGCTCTCTTGTGTAAGCCTGATTCTGATGCTGATCTATTAAACCTCATTGAGGGGGGTGAAGTGGTCGAGTGGTTAAACAAGGCATTGCAATGTGATCTGGAAGGTCCCAGGTTTGAGTCCTGCTCCAGGCACTTTCGTTTTTTTCCTTGGTCAAGAATATTAACCCCCAATTTGCTCACTTGGACAACATGAGTGATTCTTGGATTATCTACATTCCTTCATTCCAGGGGAATGACTAGGCGACGGGATCTTATGGTGCCGTTGCGAAAGGGCGTAATTTTTTTTTTTTTCTTTGAAGGATAATTTTATCAATCACTTTTCATTTTTAAAATCATGTTTACCAACCTTCCAAGCTTTTGGTCAATTTCTGATGGAGTAACACCTGGACCATATGGAGTTGACTTCTTATTGAGGCCAGAAGAATAAAATAACATTCCAGGGTAAAGGCTCGTCATGTTGAAGTTGATGACTTGATTTTACAAAATTTGAAGGGCAGTGAGTTTTTTTTATCCCTCTTCCGGTAATATGTACTTTTTCCCGCAAAAGCTGATCAATCCCTTCAATCATTTATTGTCAAAATCAAGCACACCATTAGCTAGATGGTTCATTCTGTTGAATATAATAAAGTATGGTTAACCAATCGTGGAAAGTGAGTAACAGAAAATTAATTAAATATTAGTTCAGAAGAAAATACACCCCCCCCCCCACCCAAAAAACAAAAAAAATAAAAATAAAATAAGTTGAGCTTTTAAATAGTGCAATATCCACTAAACATGCTCAAAGAACAACACTTCACATGTATGACGAGACATGAGGCATGCTAGACAATATCACAATTTTTCAGACAACACTGTTAATGACCAGGAACTCATTTTACGCTTGAGTACAATGGAAGAATGTAAGTTAAGAGCCTTTTCCAAGGACTTAACTATGCACCGCCAAGAGCGGGACCCAAACCCTGGAGTGTCATAACACAAGACCAAATAGCAGCACTTTGCCGTGGCCTCAATCTGGTACTAGTTGATAAGAATTGAAATATAATTTAAGTCGAAATGATAAAGGGTAAAATTTTGTTTTAATTTATACATTTATTCATTTTGCAGTTCATGAAACTATACTCATCTCCTCCAATAGTAGCAAATACATTAAACTCAGCTTTTATGATTTAAAATTTAATACAGAAGTCGCTGGATTACTAAAATAAAATAAAATAAAATTCCCTTTATTCAGCCCACGAGGGAAATTTGCCTCTAGGGTCTATCCCAAGGGAAGACTGGAATAACCCAGGTGTCCGCTGCAGTGCAGCACCGCTTATTGAGCTAGGGCGGGGTGACTTGCTCAAGGCCACACAGCGCAGCGGTGGGTGATCAAACTCGGTACCTTTCGGGTGAGAAGCAAAGACCGTAACGCTGAGCCACGCTGCCCCTAGCACACCAAAGTCCAGCACACTCTGCAATACAGAATGCTGGAGCTGAGGGACCAAATTCTATTTGATAAGTAGTTACTTCCCATGAGCATTGGATTTCAGTACACTCAGATTCTAACATGCTTCTCAGAAGAGCGTGCGAGTATCCAGCAAGTACTGTACCAGCACTCAGTCCCTTATTCACTCCGCTCTATAAAACCAGATTGATGCAGCGAGTTACATGTGTAAGAGTAAGAGTCTCAAGCACTTAAATTGTGATACCTCTACAGAAAAGTTGATTGTAATAAGATTCAAATATATAACCTCTTGAGTCAGCGTTAATCGCCAGATTAGGTAAAAGTATTGGATAGCTGAAATTTCTTTATAATGTTCTTTGTTGCTTAATAAGCATTAAATAGTTTCATGAGTTGGTAAACTTTGTATTCAATAACAACAATCTTTCAGGTTTATTATTATCATTGCTATTATTATTATTATTATTATTATTATTATTATTATTATTATTATTATTATTATGATTATTATTATTATTATTATTATTATTATGATGATTTATTATTATTATTATTATTTTATTATTATCATTATTATTATTATTTCTGTTATTTGCCTTTGTGGTGTGGTAACAATGTCTTTTGAACTAGAAAGTGAATTTTCTTTGCTTGAAGACTTCAAAACCACTTTGAAAAAATTTGAGCAAACACTTTTGATACATTCTGTATTCAAAAAGAGTGAAAAGTGGAGAAAGTGAACAATAAACAGCGCTACAATGTTCCCAAGCAATGTGTCACTGTCCAGGCCCATTATGTTTGCAGAATGTTTATAGCCACAGAAAGCATGTTCACATACAACACCGACAGTTGTGCAGATAAATGGTATGTAAACCTAAACTACTAATCACCAAGAAGCGCGTTAAACTACAATCTAAAACTATCATTTACATTGCCAAGCGTGCAGATAAATAGTGTGTTAACCGACACTGCCAACTGTCATGCATATAAACAATGTGATAAACTACACTGCCAACTGCCGTGTGGAGAAATGCCACCTACTCTTCTTCTTCTTCTCCTAATTATCATTATCATTATTATTATTATTATTATTATTATTATTATTATTATTATTATTATTATTATTATTATTATTATTATTATTATTATTATTATTATTATTATTATTATTATTATTATTATTATTATTATTTATTATTATTATTATTATTATTATTATTATTATTATTATTATTATTATTATCACCATTTAGCTTACATTTGGTGGGGGAAGAGAAACAAACAACCATTGAATGAAATGAAACAGTTCATCATTTACAAGTAATACACTGTATAACCAATTCCTTCTCCTAAAAACTGATGGTCATAATAAAAACTTGTGGAAAATAGAACTGATAAAAAACAAGCTACACTGGGATAATCATCTACATTTATATTATTAATTCATTTTAACATCAGTGTCAGTATTAGAATGTCAAAATCGATAACAGGTTAACAAGTTGTAATGTACTCAAAGTGTCCCTTTGTTTAACTCAAGAGATTTAAGTAAGACCAACCGAAATGCAACGCAATAAAATATTACTTTTATGACTATGACTCTCTCTCTCAGAGTTAGAGTTAGAATTAGAAAGTTAGTTCAAGCGTTAGTTGTCGTGACATCGACACAATAAGAGAATCATATTTATTTGCGTGTGTAATAAGTAAAACAGATATATGAAGTAAATCAATACGATATGCTTCATATGATTTTTCACAAGCTTACCCTAAACAAGAATTAAACACTTTCTGTGAGTATTGTATTTTTTTACGAACGCAAATACTCCCTCGCTTAGTCAGCCATGTTTAAACGACTCGTGTTTCCCAGGGAGACCCCGTGAGAGCTCCATTTTATATAATATTTAGAACCAATAATTATGGTCCAACATGTCAAATGCGCGCACGTGAGACACACACACACACACACTCACACACACACACACACACACACACACACGACAGAGAGAGAGAGAGAGAGAGAGAGAGAGAGAGAGAGAGAGAGAGAGAGAGAGAGAGAGAGAGAGAGAGAGAGAGAGAGAGAGAGTTTTGTGGTTCATTTATCAAAACTTAATGTCATAGATTTAGTGAGTTTGTCTACAAAACTTTAACTAGCGTTTTGCTAGTGTGAAGTTTGAAACACCCATGGAGTTCAGATGGAAACACCCCAAACGGGTAATTTGAAGTTTTGAAGATAGGTATTTGTATTACAACAATAACATAATAACCATCTAACACATGCATAAGTAATTTATATCAAAACGTTCAGAAATAGCAGGGCTTTAGATCTATTTAAGTTTTTATTTGATTGGGATTTCTCATTTGGTTAAAGTAGTGTTACAGTTGTTTGAGTTTCTTTTTCTTTTTAGTCGTCTTGAGGAGTTTAATGAATAACTCATAAAGGTCTAGAGCACTAGATAGCTCTATCGGAAGTTTGTGAAATAATAGAGGTCTAATCTAATGATAGAGAGGGAATATTTTATACGCTTTATTTATTTGTCTTAGATATCATTAATTTGTGACCGATCGTCTCGAAACGGTCTTTATGCGGGGTAAATTTGATGCTTGAAATAAACTTTTATTTTTATTGGGTCAAAACAAATGCTCATCTTTAAGAGAGAAAGAGTTTTTTTCCTTCTTAAACTTAATGAAAAATCAAAACAAATCCGAAAACAAACAAACAAAAAAAAAAAAAAAGAAAAAGAAAAAAGACCAACAAAAAAAAAAAAAAAAAAAAAAAAAAGAGAAACACCAAAACAACAACAACTATCCCCCTCCGAAAATAAAACCCAAACTAAACTAAAACATAACAAGACAAAATAAAACAAAAAACAAACGAACACAACAGAAAAAAAATACAGAAAGGAAACAACAACAAAACTCACCAATAAAAAAAAAAAGCAAACAAAAAACAAAAGCAAACAAAACAAAGAAAAAAACCTTTAAAAAAACCCAAACAAAACACAAAAACAAAACAACATCAAAACGAACCACCCCCCCCCCCCAAAGAAAAACAAAACAAACAACAAATAGACAAAACAAAAAAAAAAAAAAACAAACAAACAAACAAACAAAAACAACTTAAAATTCCAAATTCGGGTCACTGACTCAATTTTCTTTTTCTGGTTGATGCTAATAATACCAGCTTGACGTGGTGGTCATATTTTCAGCTTTAAAGAAAGTATAATTTCATGTAATTTGCATCCAAGTTATCTACATCTACAAGTTTATTAATAACCTACAAAAACTCTATAAGCGTGAACAATTTTAGAACATGTGGAGTTTCGCTTCATCATGACGTATAATTATAAATATGGATCTATTGGCAACTAACATGGCTGTTTTGACAATAAATCCACTTACAAGATCATCGACAACAAAATAAAGATCGATTTATTAATATTAACCTTCTTGAAGGCATTCCACACATCACAGTGTCACATAGACGGCTTTTAAACTGAACTTATAATCTAAACTTATAAAGTGGCCGACGTGGCCGAGTGGTTAAGGAGTTAAGGCATTGCACTGTGATCCGGATGACCCGGGTTCGAGCCCCGCTTCAGGCACTTTCGTTTTTTTCATTGAGCACGATTATTAACCCCTAATTTGCTCACTTGGACAACATGGGTGATTCCTGTTGACGTCAGACATCTTGTTTGATGAGTTCTCTATATTCCTTCGTGGAATGCCTAGGCGACGATATCTTATGATATCGTGGCGCAAAAGGCATAATTTTTAATTATTTTTAAAAATAAAAACTAAACTGAAGAACTTTTTTAAAAGTGCGGCTATGCGGTCTAGTGGCATGACACTCGCTTTCGGATCGGAAGGTCCTGGGTTCGAGCCTCGCGCGGCGCATAGTTGAGTCCTTGGAGAAGACTCTTAACGCACCTTCTCTCACCCTACTCAGGTGTAAAATGAGTACCTGGTTAACAGCGTTGTCTTTGTCCGAAAAATTGTAATATCGCCTAACAGGCGTCATGTCCTGTCCTACATGTTAAATGTTGCTGTTGGCCAATGACCCCTTGTAAAGCGCTTTGAGCACATTTAGTGGATATTGCGCTATATAAAAGCTCATAAAAAAGTATAGGTACTATGATAAACCGCTAATGACACGATCACCAAAATGAGCTCGGATCCCCGTCATGGAAAGCTTTGCCGTGTGGGAAGCTGCATCATCCTGCATAAACCATTGCTGTTGACGTTTTATTTGCCACACAATCGTCCCAAAGATGGCCAAAATTACCCCTATACTTTGAAATAACGATCTGCAACAACAGTTTGTGTCTCTCTATTTTCATCACAAAACCAAAATGGCCGATGGTGCTTTTTGCAGATCTCGATCTCGTTCGATGACTTCGTCTGGTCGTTCTATTGACGAGAACTGATGTTTCCAGTGAGATAAAAATGTGCTTCATGGCGGAATCAACTAGTCCTTAATAATTCGTTCCTCCCCATGTTGTTAGAAACCATTGACATACGTTCTTCTTCTGTTGGGAAATGGCTACAGTGATTCCTTGATGAATCTAAAGACGATAGGGCTTTATCTTTAGATCGTTTTTTTTTCTTTAATAAAGGATATATGTAGAGCTGCTTGACAAGCCCAGTTCTTGAGACCGTCTACGTTCAGATTTTTTTCTGTGTCTCCTCGACAGACTTTCATGCAACAACTCATGTAATATTTTCGTATTTTCTTCTCTTTTAAAGATGTTCTCTCCTTTTCAGAATTTTCCCTGAAACGTCACACCCACCCAACACAAAAATAGATATTTTTTCTCCTCAAACAGAAAAGGAACTAAGTACATTCTATACATATCATTGTCCAGTGTCTAATTTGTTTCGCTGGAACAAAATATTTTCTTTATAATTTGTGATTTACAAAGGATATCAAAATGAGAAAAACTGTTGGTAACATGGTAACAAATGTGACGATTTTCCTATGGATGGTAAGGAGAGGGTTAACCCTCTTCTTTGAATGGCTTCTCGAGAGACAACCACTTTGCCTAAAACTTTCACACCATCCCAACACTCTCAACAGACGATACATGTCAATATTATTTCAACTTGGAGTGAATTCGGTACTCCCTGCAGAATTCAAGTTGAACTTATTTGACTTCAGATACAGATAGCTTTCAACACAGAATGCTTTTTCTTTTGACGTCCAAGGCATGGGTATTGTGACGATAGTTTTTAACAATAACAAAAAAAAAAATTGTGACGCATGTCTTCAGAATATTCATATTTACTTCATGTCAAATTTGGTTCACAGTGGTTCACAAATAATGAAGTTATAGAAAATTTGGCGAGGGACATTAAGTTTGAAACAGCAGGTATGTTGAACATAAAAAAAAAATACCCCAGAAAAAACCCCAGACCTCCTCCTGACCCCCCCCCCCCCCACCCAAAAAAAAAAAAAAAAAATTTAAAAAAGCGAAAAACGAAAAAAAATAATCAAATAATTCAAAACAAACAAGTGGAAAGGCAAAAAAAATAATAAATAAATAAAATAAAATAAAACAAAAACAAACCAACAACAAAAACAGAAACAGAAAAACCCAAAGAAACAAACGAACAAACAATAGACAACTCCCACCCAAGAAAACCCCAACAAAATATTTTAAAAAAATAAATAAACAAACAAAACAAAAACAAACAAAGAAAACAAAATATATAATTCCACTAAATGCAATCAAAAAGCAAAAGCAATGCAAAATTTGCAAGTGCAAACAAACTTATATCTCTAAGCTATGGCACACTTTTTTAAATGTTTGAGCAGACAAAAATGAACCGAATTACCCCCCCCCCCCCTCCAGTTCCCCGTGCAACACAAATTTCCCTAATTGAAGATAAGAAACAAAATTAATTAAATAAACCTCATACCAGTTAAGTGTTAAGGCTGTGTCTATTTCTATCAATAACCTTTTATGTTTTACTCTATCGCCCCGACCGTATGTCCCATAAAACCATAATTGTCAGCCATGAATTCATCACGGGCACACAATCTGTAAACTTGTTAACTCTATCCCCGCCGAGACGCTCATCAAAATCGATAAAACCGTGTAGATAATATTATTACATAATTGAGACATAATTTGGTCTAACTAAACACAATGTGTAGTTCAGCGAAAATAAAGTTAAAATAGTTTTAAATGTTATTGTTTCCGGAGCCTTGAAATATAATATTTGGACCGTGTGTTTTAATTATTTCTATTATTTGCAGTTAACGTTACACACCCTCTTGCTGCTGATGGTTTAAGTATATTGTGCTGAAAATTGATTTAACCAGTTAACTGTCGTACTCTAGGAAAACTTGTATTTAAAAAGTTGGCCAGGTTTGAGAGTTTTTGCCAAGAGGAGGGTCATTTAAATCGATCGATATTTGAAGGACGAGTTTGTTTTTGGCCAAATTTTTAAATACAAGTTATTTGAGACTTAAGGCCAAGTGAATGCGATTTATTAATGAGAATAAATATAATTTCTGAAAATGAGAAAAAAAAAAAACAACTTTCCTAGGTCCGATCTTATCTTTTAATTACTTTTTCGACACCCGATTCATTCTGAACGACGTGTATTTATAAACAGGTCTGATCACCCAAATTGTTTTAGGTCAAATGTTGTGATAGAAATACTCTCAAACCGATGCAAAATAATATTGTCCATTACAACACTGTTAAAACGAGCTCATAATTGCATTTGGTTATCAGACATGCAAATATGTGCACGCTGATTCCGAATAAATACTGTTTTGTGACGATTGATCACATTCAGTAATAGCAAAAATGATAGAAGGGAAGATGAGCAGCTTGGCTTGTTTGGTGGCTAATCGTCGGGAGCTACTTTCCTTTGCACCTAGGTGTATCTACCATCGTTGGTAATAGTCACCTTGTCCAATCCAATTACAACAGGTTAACGTTATTTGTGATTAGTGTTTTGATTACAAATAGCATTATTTATTTTGCCGACAAAGGTTGTGGGCCCATTATTATGATTTCTGACATAATCCTCTGTGTGTTGACAAATTAATCGTTTTAAATTCACAGTTTCTGAAGAAAAAAATGTTGTAAGTAAAATAACAATTGAGATGTCCTGTTGATTGTTTATATATATATATATATATATATATATATATATATATATATATATATATATATATATATATATTTATTTATAAGGAATACTAAAACAGGAGGACAGGACAGAATGGCGAAGACTTGTGGCTCATGTTGGGCGCCCCAAGGGGCGGCCTAAGTAAGTAACTAAAGCAGAAGCATAAGTGAAAAATATCCAAATAAAAAAAGCCCACATTATCATAAAACACAACTCAACGTGAGGACAAGTAAATTGATATACATCACAATTTGTAGCATTATTGAT